>NC_057882.1:16563300-16872700 GCF_019740435.1 Gambusia affinis
TGCTGATGTCAGACTGTGGCCTGTGGTGTTCCCGTCCGACGTACAACCTTCGGTTTTTGGCTCCTGAGGGCACATTAAGAGTTTTACCGCGAACATGTGGCTAAATACTCTGCATTCGACAAACTGGCACGTCCTCGGTTTGTCGCCTCACCTGATCATTGCAGCTCTTGCCCTTTTTCTTCTTCTTTTTACTCTTGCACTGACTGTTTTCCTCAGAGTGCGGCCAGCAGTCCACACAGCTGTCTGTCCCGTCCTCCTCTTTGTCTTCCACACAGTGGTGGACGTTTGGGTAATCCCCTTCAGAGGATAAGTGAGAGCAGACTGTGAGATCAGAGGGACAACATTTCACATACAGGGTAAAATATCTGTGATGAATATCTGTGTGCGTTTAACCTGGACCTGCTTCGTGGTTGCACATGCCCTCAGAGCAGGCGACGTCGGAGCCTTCTCGTGATCCCATCTCGCTGCCCTCCATACTTGATGAGTAGCCGCAGTCGCTGCCATTACTGTTGTGGGACAAATCTGAGGACAATGTTGTGTCCCGAATGATTATACCTCGCTTGGTGTTATCTGAGCAGTTACAGGAGGCGTTTCTGCTGGTGGTCACTGTCTCTTCACACCCAGCCTCTTCCTCTTCCTCATCGTGGCTCCCACAGGCCTTACAGCTGCCCTCAACTGAATCAAAGGAACCCTGTAACACCAAAACAATAACACTGAAATGCAGGACTGTCGGTTTATATTAAAGCCCATCACCGCTGTGTGAACTCAGAATTTTCACCTCATTCAGGATTTTCTCCTTGTTCTCTGCCTCCTGTTCAGAAATATCAAAACCACACTTGTTTTTGCGCCGGTTTTTCCGTTTCTGTCTTTTCTTCTCCAGCTTCAGTTCTTTGGCTCTCTCCTCCTCTGACAGTTCCTCCACAAACTGCTCGAGCCGACTGATGCCCTGCATCTTCTCCACTGCCATCTGGAGGCCAGAAAAACACTCGGGTAAACGCAGAGCGGCAAAACTGTGCGGCGTGCTCAAAGTGAACAAGGAATACCTCAAAGTTTTTTCGTAGTGCATCGATACCCAGATGGAACAATATCTGCCATGTCTGTTCCTCAGCTCGTAGTTTCTGCCAGATTCTGTGCAGCCGCTCGTAGAGATGAATGCCCAGACAGGTCAGAACTTCCTCTTGTGCAATATCAATCGTTTTCGCGTGTCTCTCTCTGCGCCTTGTGGGGGTGAAAAAAACAGCACAAGCCAAAACAATATATATTAGCTCATTTCCTAAAAATCCTGACAGGATTAAAGTATAACACACCTTTTATTTACTCATAATTAAGGGTGTAAACAAATAATCCATCAATTTCCAATTAATGCTGCATTAGACAAAAATTAGTTCCAACTGATTAACTAATACTGTCCACTTAGACCTTCTTTTAGTGTTGTAGTTTGGCCGCCACCCAGCAGAGGGCGTCGCTGGTCATCCTTAAGTGGAGCCAGTTGATACAAAATCAAAGATAAGTTGGTTGCATAAAAATTCTAATAAAAACAAAAGAAGAAGAAAATAAATAAATAAATCAATCAAAGATGGCCGAGCCGTAACGGAACGAGAAACGAGAAGCGGTCCAAACAAAATCACGACCAAAAGTTACTGATGTGCTACGAAGGCAAGGATTTGAAGACTGAAGCGGAGAGCAAAACGCAAAAAAATTGTAACATGATGAAAAAAAACATGATGCCAAAAAGAAAGGTTGATTTTTAAGGCTGTCGTGAGTTAACGCACCTCAAAGCGTTCCTTGAAGAACAACTACAGACGGTGCTTCTGTGGGAACATCTCTCCGTTCATAGAAAATTAAGTGTTTCACACATTTTACACTTTTCATCTTTTATTTTTATATCTAGCAACCTAAGAGGTACCTGTTTTGTTATACTTTCTATATTTAAGGATGATAACGTGTGAGAACCACAATTTTCTGTTTTTTCAGCCAGTATTTAATACAGCTGGCACAAAATAACGATAAAATTGTAAGATTTTTAAATGTTTTTACTTTAGAATCTTATGAGAAATGTTGCCGTCTACGTTAAGGAAAGAAGGTTGGACCTCTTGATACAAGAGAAACTCAAGTTTTTCCAAAAAAATGGATCAATAAGATCATTCATCGATAACTTGCATCCCCAATCATAATGCATTCACCAAACGATAAACGCAAACATAAATCCAACTTACTCGTAACCTCCTGAGAACTCAGGCTCTGCCCTGCCGAGTAAGTGAGCGATGAAGTCCGTTTCACAGCACACGTGGATGTGCCGCTCATGGGGGCAACAACAGAGACCCTCGTACAGAGCGGCACAGTATCCCTTCTCCTCACTGGAGTCCACCTCTCCAACCAGGATGTTGTATGCTCTGATCACTTTATTCTTACAGTCTGTGCAAAACCTGATGGAAGTCGAAAGCCAGTCGGTTTCTCTCCAATCACAAAAGCACCGTTTTACGGCGGATGATTAAGTATTTGGTGAGTAAATGGTCTGGTAACGACAGAGTACCTGTGTTTCCGCAAGTACGTCTCCAGCGTTTCAAGCAGACAGGCACTGTCGATGAGGACCACCTCGTCCCTGCATTCTTGAGACATCAGCTCCCACACATCCATCCAACTTCCCCTGGAGCATTTATAGCAGTGTTATAACATGTAATGCACAGCTGTGACAGCTACAAAGTAAAGTACACCCTCGGTATCCAACCAAATATCCAACCAAAAACCTGTTTGTTTTCCACTGAAGTAACTACTTTAAATAATAAGACAAACAACATTTTTGTAAATTGCTAGACATATTTACCGCATTCTTCATAAAGACAGAAGTAAGTAAAACTTCTAAAACCAAAAATGTGACAATAAGAACATTACTTACCCCAGGGGTTTAGGCTTGTGAGTGTCTAAGGAGTGCAGCTGGCAACGCTTATTCTTTTTACTTTTTGGAATGGCGTCAATCATGTCATTTAACTTTGGCCTGCAAAAGAAAAAGAAAATACAATTGTTGTAATAATTGAACTTTTTTTCACATTCTTTAAATCTATTTGATTTCATTGACTTTCTATGCAAGGCAGAAACAAATTGGTACATAATTGTGAACTTGAAGTGATAGAAAACATGGTTCTCTTTATTTAAATATGTGGTAAGCATTTGTACTCAGTACTTCCTAGAATCACCTCATGTTGCAATGACAAACACCTCTCTGTTGGAATGTGTTTCTAGGGTTAGAAACGCATCCCGACATCTTGTAGTCTTACATTTTCCTTGAAAACTTGCTCAATGCATTCACCAATCAAAGCTTAATGAAAGAGTGGCAATCCACCATCTCAAGGAGACTCCATGGTCAAGTCAAAGAAAGTTAATGGGTTTGTTGAGACCAAGATGGAGCTTTTTGGCCATCACGAAAGACGCCATGTTTGGGATACACCAAGCTCTGCACATCACAACAAAAACACCATCCGCACTGAGAAACATGTTTAGCATCCAGCTCAAGCTACACAGAAATTGTTTGAAGACAACAAGGTTCTGGAGTGGCCTAGTCAAAGCCCAGACCTATGTCTGATAGAGAATTTGTGGTAGAACTTCAAAAGAGCTGTTCATAGCTGATCCCCAGGAAACCTGACAAACTTTGAACAGTTTTGCAACGAAGAATGGACAACTGCTGCATCCAGATGTGAAGCCTGATAAAGACTTAGTCACACAGACTCCATGCATCCAGGTGCATTTATTAAATATGGACTTGAATGGAGCAAACATTTATGCAATTACTTATGTTATACTAAACATTTTTATTTGCCATTTTGCAGAAATTAGCTTTCACTATGGCATTCAAGGATTTTAAAAAATAGCTAAAAAAAGCTAATCTTGCTGCTCAGGATTGACTTACAGAAGTAATAAAAGGGTAAAACATCCAAGGGGGAGAATAAGTTTTATAGTCACGGTTGCTAAACACTAGTATTTGCAGCTGTAACTGCAGCAAAGGGCAATTCTATAGTGCTTGAAAAAACAAAAAACAAACACTTAAGCAAGGCCCTTTAATATCAGACCTATGTTTTTTTAAGTCTAAATATAAATGTTTTCTAACAGTTATTAAAAAATAATCAATGTCATCACAATAAAAATAAAGGGGAGAACAGTGAACATTATGTTTTCTGCTGTACTACTATCAATGTAAAAATAAAGAGAAAAGTATTTTCCTCTCACCCCTGGATGTAGAACAGGGTATAAAGCTTCTTCATGTCTGCCAAACAAGCCTTGGTGACAGTGAGCATGCCCTTGGGTTTCACTGTGAGGGGCTCCAGCGCTGGGTTCCCCGTCTCCACTGAGTGAGAAAAGAGGTGCTCCACACTTCGTCTGCAGCCCACGCACGGCACCAACTGGGATAGCGCGCTGTACACCTCTCTGGACGACACCATGAAGGCGATATTCAGGTCCTGCTGCTTCAGCTTGGAATAATACTATGGAAAAAATTTAATAATACTGTCATCTATTTGTTCGCCACACTAAATCCTAGGAACGCACAGATCCATTTTTCCTCACTTCTGATACCGATACTGATATCTAAGGTCTACTAACGGCCGATTCGATACAAAAAACCCGTCGTTGAATTAACTTATAATTTTTCTTTTTTCTAAACATATACATAAAAGTACTGAATAGCAAATTGATAATTGTATGCAAGTGGAAGACACAGATAAAACAACACAACCTTAATTTGTTCAGTCAGCGCAATTAGCAGGATAACGGCAAATGTACAATAAATAACAAAGAAACTGAAAGTCAACAAAAAGTTGACTACGTTGATCAAACGTAAAAATAAACTGAAGCAAACTTTCTTTCAAGTGGCTCAGACGGTGCAATTAGAAATTATAATTATAATGTAAAAATAAAACATGACATCACTCAAAGCACAGAATTAGACTTAATAGATCTGCCCATTGTCACCGATACCCGATCTAAAAATTTTAATAATCGGGACCGATACATATATTAGTATCAGTTGAATGCATCTTTACTAAATACACACAAACAACATCCTTTAGGCTTCGATTTTTGTGTGTGCATGTCTGTCAGATTAGAAGAAATTCTGTGACACAGTGTGTGAAATTACCTCAGAAAATTGCTTCCAATGAGCAAGGACTATGTCAGTGCCTTCGGCGTCCATGAAACTGTCAGGAAACTCCATCACCATCTGACAACCATTAAAACACAACAGATAATGAGGCGTCAGAAACTCCACGGCCACGATTCACCCATACTGACAGAGGCACAAGTAATTAGTTTGGTATTCAGATCAGCAGTTTAGTTTCAGACTGTTCGTACTCGGGGGTACGGCTGTGTCTTTGTGAAGAACACAATCCGATCTTGGCTTTCCGACATCAACATCCTTTCAAGCACTGCCTGAACATACGTGAAAATGAAAAAAAAAAGAAACCACAAAACTGAAACCATACCCATTTATTTCAGAAAGTCAGGAAAAATAATCAGAGTTGTGTTGGGCAGAAACAATGCTGATTCAGCTCCATTTCTGCATGTACTTTAAAGGGTGACTCATAAGGATCCATCTTCCTAATTGCTATTTTATGTGTTCTCTGTGATTATGAGGACCTACCGTGAGTGTGTCATCGATATACAGGGGAATCTGTCTCGCCAAAAACGGGTAATCCTCCTCGCCTTCCCTGCAAACTGCTACCAGGCGTGCCATGTCTTCTCTGCGCTGTAGATCAGCTCACCTGCAGGTCACACACACACGCACAAAAGACAGAATGATGTGCAGGGAATGAGACAGAATGACTACATCAAACCCTGAGCACAAGCTCCACCAGGCTAATGCTACCCTACCTGCTCCAGGTCATTCGGGTTTGATATAATCCTGGAACTAAGAATTTGTCTTTGGGGTTCTTCATCACAAGAGTATGCATTAAAATATAAACAAAATCACCAAACGTTACAAACTACTGTTATAGCCACTCCTAAAGTAGCTAGCATGGTTATCTTGACCCAGATTTGCCCTGCTAAGCTAGCAAACAACCTGGCAAAAGAAAGCTCTGGGAAATTTCTAAATAATTAGCTTTACAAAATGTATTTCTAGCATTGTTCAGCTTACAAAGCCGCGTTTGGAACGTTCACCTGCATCTGTTGCCTTTTAAACAATTACCTACTGATTTCCAAGTTAGCCTTCTAGCTAACTGCACTTCACAATACAACTTCCGAAATCAAATATGCCGTTCGGTTGAATTTGGGCGAACTGTTGTTTATCACAAATGGTGTCCTTTTCGCCATCCAAGGTAGGTTGGAGTATTATTCCAGTTTGACTTCGCCCTGTCGGTGATAGCAAACCTGGCTAACCTGCTTGTTAACATCGCTGCTCCCCACAGCTAGCATTAGCGAGCTAATATAAGCTAATAGAAAGTTGGAACTATGAGTAGCTACTTAGCGACAACCGTGAGTTTCTTTAAAAAATATGCCGAAAATACTGACAACAGAATGGTGTCTTCGTAAAGAACAAATATGCATAGTTGAACTTTTGAACAATTTCTACATACCGTCGTCTGGAACTTATCTTAAAAATAAACAAGTGCGACAGTTAGTGAGGCTGGTGCGGTGGCGGAATCTTCATTACTGATTTCACCTTTGCCCCCCCTACACTGGTACGTAATACGAATGAAGTGGTACGCACTGCCTCCAGGGGGCGCAGGCGAGGAAAGAAGAACTTCTATTTAATTTGTTGCCGAATTTTATTGCAAGATGTATTTTGACATTGTTGTGATTCATAGCCCTCTACTGTTTTTGCCAGTAAAAATATCATATACTAAGTGCAGTATTTAATTGTATATATCAAAAATGGCCAATAAAATGCAAATTATAAATATATGATAAAACACAATTTTAACCTAAGATATTTTATTGTTTTTCATAAACACATTCTCACTGGACATGTTCTACATTTTGTCACATCACTAGCAAAAGCTTCAGTTTAGGTTTTCAGGGCCCTTTTCTTTCTGCTTGTGGTGCTGAGTAGTGGAAAATGTCAAAATGGAAGGAAAATGATAAATTTATAGAAAGAAAACATGACAAGTGTTTACCACTCTTTATTTTGATACCCCTAAATAGTGTTACCATTGCCTTCCGAAGCCAGCTAATAAGCAAATAGACTCCACCTGAACAAAATTTATTTTCAGTATAAATGTAGACATTTGTTAAAATATTAGTAAACAAACAGTTTTACGGAGACCAAGGAACACACCAGACACGCAAATCAGTTTTGGAGATGTTTAAAGCTGGGTAAGGTATAAAAATATCCCAAGCTTCAGTTATTGTTACATTTCAGGGTCATTTTGTTTTGTCCACAAAAGAATAACAGAGTTCTTTTTCTCACGAGGCTTTATTTTTGTAAGTCCCCCAAATATACAAACACAAAACATTTAAGACAATATCACCATAAACAAGCATAAATACAAAACTAACTAAATACAGACAATATTTTCTTCTATCTTCAATGTTTGCCATTGTTCTGAATTTCAGTGTGAGTAACTGGTGCTTCAAATGAACTCTAAAAAACAAACCCAAGCAAAATGGTGCGCTTACAAACATTACCAAAATTTCACTGTAATTTCACAGACGTGCAAAACATATATAACAAGGCAGTTCACAAGCATGTATGACAGTAAAACACACACTGAAAATGAGCTGCTACAGTTGAACGTGTCCACGACAGAGTTGGTCGCTCCGGTCATGATGTTGGAGAGCAGAAAAAACAGCAGCTGATTCCTGCTGACGGCCTGGATGAGGCAGAGTCTCTCCACTTCAACTCTGCTTCTGGAAACCGGAGAATCCGTCTTCTTCTCCAGAAAGTTCATGGACGACGGTAGAAAACGACAGGCGGACGCTCCTTTGGAGAACAGTATGACCATGTCAGCCAGACACAGGCAGGACATGAAAAACAACGACTGAGCAACACTCCAGATGACGAAGGGCAAATTTGCTGAGCGACGAGAGACAGGCTCCACGAGTGTCTGACATGCGAACAAAGCGCTGTATGACAGCAAACTTCCTAGGGAGAGGGTGAAAAGCATCTTGAGGCAATCTTTGACTTGATGTCTTTGTTGCATGATGTAGAGTCCTACCTGAACTCCTGCTAGATAGATGGCAACATAGCCGGGTATGGAGAATATGCCCTCCTTGTTAGCGTGCACAAAATCCTTTCCTCTGTCCCTGTTGTGCATCAGGAAGGTCTTTAGTTTGGATGTTTCTAGGGCAAACTGATAACATCCACTGATCAGAAGGGCAAAGAGCCACGACTTTCCAGCTGGTAAAACAACCAAAAGAACAGAAGCTAGAACTCTGACGATGGCCAGCGTGAAGAAGAAGTTCCAATGGATGCCATATTCTGTCACGTGTTCGTGATAGCCGGTCATTTTGATGCTCGCCAGCCGCCCCACACCGAGAGCAAGCAGAGGCCAGACAGACAGGATCTGCTTTGCAACATGGCTCATCTTGGATCCCGTGACTCCCCTCCTCCGTGCCTCAGGACTGACAAGTGCATTTGCAAAAACAAACGCCCCAACTCCAAAGTCCATAACTCCTGTCCCGTAGGTCTCCGTCTTCGCATATCGCCTCGGAAAGACGCTGAAGTCAACGGCGAGGATGCTGATGGCTGTTTTCACGTTTACAAACACTCTGAAGAGAGTCACGAAGGGGACCTGGTGAAACTGAACGCTGCACTGAAGAAAGTTGCTGACGATCTTCTGTGGCTGCAGAGCAGAGGATTGGAAGCTGGAACGATAGATGTAGCAGAGCACGCAAGCTGAAATAAAAGTTAGGCACACGATGACCTGGAGAAGAACATCGCTGAGAATTGTGCATGATAATACGAGGGGAAGGACGAGTAGAGAAAAATCAAGGAGTAGATGGGAAATCAGTGGAAGTGGTAGCGGTAGAGTCCCTTTGGCTTGGTAGTAGAGGACTAAGATGAACGCCCGGTGGATCAGACAAACCGGAGCGAGAAACGATCCAAGAGTCACCTCTCCCAAACTGGTCCCGTTGAGATTACTCACAAACGCCTCCTTTACTTCCTTTTGAGCCATAACCTGCAAACATTTAAACACAAGCAGTTTATATTTCAGGACGCAAGGGGCAGTGTATCCAGAAAACATCAAGACTTTATTGAAAACGTCAAGGAACTGTCCTTTCACTATAAATCCCTCAGAGAACCTTAGATGTAGTCAGAAAGGGATCCTGAAATATTATAGAAATTGGTGCAATACTTGAAATCACGCAGCGTCGCCTGCTAAGATGATCTGTACATATCTTAATTTGCTGATTTACACTTCTCTGTACACAAACCTTAGCTTATTCGCTAAGAAACATATGCAAAGAGCAGTCAATGCGTAAGTTTTCAAGTATAAAATAGGCGCAAATAATGCTCTGGTCCCTAAAGCAGCGTCCTACATGCAAGCGACAAGTCAACAAAATTATTAGTTTCATGTTTTTTGGAAACGTCAGAAACAGCAAGGTGTTTATTGACCAGCACTTACCACGACTTCGTCTGTTAAAGACGGAAGATGAATAAATACCTGTTTAACAGCATTATTATTTTTGCTGGCTGTGCAGAACCTGTTCAGTGATGGGACGTTCACTCACTTCCGTATTCGCGACCCGTGATGCATTCATGAACACTGAGTTTTCTGGCACTTTTTGAGTGTTGGATTTTTACTGTCGTAAAAGAAAGTTAAACGCATTTCTCTTCCTTACAATTTCATAAAATATGCAGAAATGTATAATAATACTAAAAGCAACCTACTTTTACATAGTAAATCCCGTGGAAAACTTTATACATGGAAAATAAAAAATAAAAATGTCACGCTGTGGAAGTTTAAAAGGCCTTCTTTGGATGTTAAATTTAAAATACAGTTCCAAACTGAACCCGTATTCAATTAGAATGATTAAATATTTATGAAGTTGTACAGCATTCAGGTTTGATTTTGCTTCAAACGAGCGGTCCCTGAATGGCTGGGAAGAGGGCGGGAATGACGTGTGGTTTGGGAGTCTGGTCTGGAAGGCAGCGGGACAACCAGTAGAAGTCGTCCTTGAGTTGTTGCTGACTGCAGAGGAATAATTGAAGTAACGTTTTATTTATCATAGAATATCAACTCATTTGAATCATAAATAAGGCTCAGAGGTTTTATTTTCTCGGTAGAGTTTCACGCCAGATACAGGAAAAGCAAAGGTATCAAATAAATGCGTTCTTCCACCGACCGGCGGAACATTGCTGTGGGACCCAGGAATGGAGGGGCAACGGTAAGTTAGGACCCGAACACAAGTTTTTCACCGGGAGTTTATTTAGAGATTTTTCTGAGTATATACACTTATAATATGTTATGTTTAACCTAAACAACAGAAATCCGTACTTTCTCTTGCTTATGAACGCCAGACTGACAGTCATAACGTTTTTTTTTTTATTTAATTGAAGGACGTGTATACCTGTGACCGATCTGCGCCTGATTAATAATAACTGCCCCGGTGAAAATAAATGTACACTGCTTTACGTTGCAGCTCTAGCTGTCAAACAGTGTGTCACAGCAAATGTAAAGTTACTTTCTTTGTACTGTTCACACTTACTACTAATTTATAATAGACATTTCAAACCTTGAAACATCCCATGTTATGTATGCTGATAATTACAACCTGTTCTGTTCTCTTTCCTAAATAAATGACTTCATGGTTTTAAAATGGCGGTATTATGGGATGTAGGCTACCTACTAGTGGATTAAGTGTCTCTGAACACCTTGAACAGGTGGCAGTCTTCAAGAAGGGCAGCAGATTCAGGTCATATGGCAGGCGTCCATTAGTCAGGGCAAATTGTTTGTGACTAAGTAATGCATTTTTTACTGGCCTTCTTACTCTTAAAAAAAAGACGAGGTTACAGAGTGTGCAAATGTAGTAATCACATCGCATTAGAGATTCATGAATCAATCAATCACAGGTTGGGTTAAGCAGTGATCAGCAGCTCAAATGCAGAAGAATACAAGTCTTATTTTCCTGTTAATTAAATTAAATTCATCCAAACTAAGCCCTGCCACCATGTTTAGATTATAAACATATCAGCATCCACATGTACAGTATTTGATAATTTTTTTACTTAAAAATCAAGTAAAAGGTAGGATGTTAAATTGCCTCAAATGCTTTTTTGACCTCTAGAGTATTTTACGTCTAGTTTTAAAACGAGATCCCACTATTTTTGATATTTAAAATGGTTTCTTTCTAGTTATTTTAGATAGTATTAACTTTAGATTCATCCTGATGTAAAAAAAAACCAACCTTCTCTTTTAGCATAAAGCAAACAACAACCCAGTTTCCTATACAGATTTCTACAAGAAAAAGATGATTAAAATCCAATTAAATGAACTTTGTAGTGTCATAAATAATTGATAAAAAGTCCCCTAATATGGTCTGAAATGCCTGGATTTTAAAATGGAAAATTTGAAGGAACCCTGAATAACCCTTAATGTCATGAGTCGTTTTATTTCTGCAGAGAGGTGTTTGTTTTTTAAATATGTCCCTCATGTTGTGGGAACAACAAGCATAATATGTACAAAACCACTATCATCATCATCATCCATTTGGCTTCAACTGCATCAATCTTTTAACATTTTCTCAGGTGAAGGGAGATACCCAGAGAGTCCGCTCACCTGACCAGAGCCAAAATGACCCATTGGAGGACGACGTCCAGGCCTTTCTTATTGACGAGGACCAGCTGCACACTTTTGATGACCTCACCAAAGTGAACCCTGTGACTCCAGCAACAGGTACCAAGTGGAAAATGTTCAAATCCTCCAGCAGAATTCAAAACTTTTTCCGTTTAATGCTTAACAAGCGTCGCGTTTTCTGCCAGTGCTAAAATGCCTGCAGGCCAGGTACAATTCGAAGGTGTTTTACACCCACGCCGGCTGCACCTTGGTGGCTCTCAACCCTTTCCAGCCCATTCCAGACCTGTACTCTGTGGAGGTGATGAAGGAGTATCACTGCGCTACTCAGCCTCAGGTATTCCTGTCCTCGCTGCTAAAGCGCCATGCCGTCACCGACCTGTTGGCTCTTATTTAAATATGGACTTTCCGGGTTCTTTTTGATTCCAGGAGTTCAAACCTCACATCTTTATTGTGGCGGAGGAGGCTTACAGGAACATTCAGGGTCAGCTGGAGCCAGTGAACCAGTCGCTGGTTGTTAGCGGTGAGAGCGGAGCCGGGAAGGTAAATTCACAAATAACAATAATGCCGTCATGTCAAACAGATGTTTAAAATATCAGTGTAGCTTTTCCTTTTTGATTTTATTATAGGTCTGTGGAGTTCCCCTGCTGTTACTCAGATTTCTTAAATATTTTTTTGAGTCCCTGTTGGCCTGTCAATGATTCCCTTTGTTCTAGACATGGACGTCTCGCTGCCTGATGAAATACTACGCCACTGTGGCAGCCTCTGCCCAGGCCGTCAGCAGTCAGGACGCGGTGGAGAGGATCGAGAGGAGAGTGTTGGACTCCAATCCTCTGATGGAAGCTTTTGGTACGACAATAAACTATATGTATTTTCACTCCCTTCACAAAAGTATTCGTACGTTGCTCTTTCATAGCTCTAATTTATTTATTTTTTTTTATGTTGTCATGCTCCCACCAACTTTAATGTATTTTATTGAGATGTTGAGCATAAATGCACAGCACACTTTTCAGAAAAAAATAAATAAAATAAAAACCCTATTTAAAATTTTTCATCCACTTCACAATAGTTCACTAAAGTGAGATTTACTGGTGTGACGAGTCATTCATCGGCGCGCTCTTGTCTCCAGGCAACGCTTGCACGCTGCGCAACAGTAACAGCAGCCGCTTTGGAAAGTACATCCAGCTGCAGATGAACAGGTACCAGTGGCACCTTCCGCTTTTCATGACCTCACATCCTGTCAGCGGGTTAGCTCACCCTGTCCGACTCACCTCACATCCAGAACTCAGCTGCTGGTCGGCGCTTCAGTGCAAACGTACTTGTTGGAGAAGACCAGGGTGGCCTGTCAGCCAGCCAATGAGAGGAACTTCCACATCTTCTACCAGGTGAGCCCCCGACACCTGATGGCCGTGTGATTTATGCACTAAATTGGTGAGTTTACAAAGCTTTGTGCTGTTTTTATAGATGATGAAAGGAGCCACAGATGAGCAGAGAACAGACTGGAAGATGCCACACGATCAGTGTTTTGTGTGGCTGCCGAATTGTGAAAAACAAATTGAGGGTTGGTGTTTGTTTTCACATCTATTTTGGCCTCCTAATAACGTCTGTACAAATAACTTAATTGTTTTTTGTTTTTTTGTTTTACAGAGGATGGTTTTCTTGAAACCACTGAGGCGATGGTTCACCTCGGAATTGATGCAGAAAGGCAAAGACAGATATTTAGGGTAAGAGTAACGCCAATTAATCATTTGAATAAGATTCAATGTCTAGTAACTTCTTTTTATAGAAGCTACTTTAGCTGCACATTAATTAGTGATGCATCAATAAATTGGTCCCAATTTCCTTAACTTTGGGAGATCGGCGATTGGCTGATACGTAGATGTGAAACTGATGTTATCCACTGATTCTGTCTAACTCCACAAAGGTTTGAAAATCAGCCACTGCTCCCCTTTCGGTCTAATGCACGGGTGTCCAAAGAGTGACCCAGCACAGGTGGTTGATGCAGATGGAAGCTTTTTTATTTTTAATTGTGGCAGAAAGATTGCAGATAATTTAAAATCTTATTTAAAAAACAAAGTATTCGTCTTTAAATAACCATATGCTTTGCATTCTTGTGCAGAGACAAAATCTATCCAGTTCCAAAGACAAAGTGACCTAAATCCAGCTTTTTTAACTGACTACATTTTCACAATATTTCCAATAAAACGCTTGATAAATATTTATTTTAATAAGACAAATCTACTAAACATGTTTACACATCACCTTTCATTCAAACAAATCCTGACTACTTCTTTTGTTTAATTCCACTTTTACATTCTTAAGTTGGTAAGAAAACCAAATCACACGAGTAAACGTTTTTGTTAAGAATATTACATTTTTTGGCCCTCAGGATGTTTTGACTTGACAGTTTTGGCCGATGTGACAAAATGTTTGACCGCCGCTGTTCTAATGTGAGACTGACAGACTCACCCATCAGGTTCGTGCAGCTGATGGCCATCCCACTGTTGCCAACTTAGTGACGTTGACACTATATGTAGCCACTTTTCAGTCAAAAAAAATCAGCATCAGCCAAAATTGGAATCTGCAGGCTCACAATTATTAATAATAATAATAATAATAATAATAATAATAATAATAATATTGTATAATGTTTTTTCATCACAGATTTTAGCGGGGATTCTGCAATTGGGGAATGTGAGTTTCTGCTCTTCAACAAATGAATCCCAACCCTGCGACCTTCACCAAGACTCTGAAGGTAGCTTTGATTCCACAGGTCGATCAGCAAATCGTACAAATACTCAAAAGAAAAAGCTACAAAGTTGGAAAGTTAAAGCTTGCTCGTGCGTTGATCATCATGAAGCACGACTTTCCAGACTTCTTGCAGAGAGCCGGCGAGCTGCTGGGCGTCCCAGCGGAGGAGCTCTGTAGGTGTCTGAGAGTGAGGACGCTGAAGGCGGGGAAGCAAAATGTTCTGAAGCCCTGTTCCCAAGCAGAGTGTGGAGTGAGGCGGGACTGCCTGGCCAAGGTCATCTACGGCCAGTAAGAGCTGCAAGTTGATCATTAAGTAGCTCAGCAAGTAGTCAGCAAAGTATTATTTGAAATTGGTCACCTTAGGATTTTAGAGCAGCATAAAGTTGGACGTAACTGTCAGACTGGACGCTGAGAGTCTGTGAGGAGAAATTTAAAGGGGCAGTATTATGAAGAATCTACTTTTTTGAGCTTTATGTCATGATATAATGTTATTCCCTCATCAAAAACATACCTGGAGTGTTGCTTTTATTGGTTGAGAAATCCTTTTATCTCCCGTGGCAACCATTCAGCTGTACAAAACCCCTGGTAGACCTAGCACCGCCTTCAAGTCGCAGATGCAGTTTTCAAGTGACCTAACTTCTTCCCTTTCTTGCGAATCCCCCACTCAGCTCCTTCAGACTAGCCAGCAGCCGTTAGCAAACACCTTGTGGAACTGGGCCTCTGCTGAGCTCGTTATAGGAGCTTCCTCTTCAGTGCAACACTGATAAAATTGTTGTTAAAGGGTTAATAGAGGAGGCATGTTGTGATGACTTCCTGAAGGTGGAGTTTCAGAAAGAGCAGGAGTTTCTTAAAGAGACAGAGGCCCAATTTCAGGTGTTAAATTCTGAACACGAGTACATGTTATCACACTTTTTAGATTAGTGTGCGAAAAAAAAAAATTCACTTAAAAAGTAAGTATTGTTGTACCACATAAAGTCCCACTCTAAACTTAGTGATTATAAGTGACGAAACGTAAAATAGGAGAAGTGGTATGGCTCAATTCTCATCCCCATTTTAACATATTTAATCCTATATTTAAACTTTTTTTCTTTTCCCACCAGATTATTCGAGTGGTTAGTGACGTTCATCAACAGCTGCATATGCGCCGACCAGTCCAAATGGTGCAACTTCATAGGTAAAGCTTTATTCCCTCCGTCAGAGTGGGAATGACCCCCAGCTTCTCCATGCCAGCTCTGACAGTCGTCTGTAATCTGCAGGCGTGCTGGATGTGCACGGCTTCGAGTGTTTTCACATCAACAACTTGGAGCAGCTGTGCATCAACTACGCCAATGAGAAACTGCAGCAGCACTTTGTGGCCCATTACCTCCGAGCTCAGCAGGTAGAGACGTTCAGTTTTTTTTTTTTTTACCACATGTCAGTAGGGATACATTTGGATGTACGTTTAGGTATTTAAACATCAGTGCTATTTGTTGCCTTTCCTCAGGAAGAGTACGTGTCAGAAGGCTTGGAGTGGTCCTTCATTAAATACCAAGACAACCAGAGTTGTCTCGACCTTTTAGAGGGAAGCCCTGTCAGTGTGTTTTCTCTTCTTAATGAGGTAAACGTTTAATTATTTTTACTCTATAGAGACTTCCATTGTTTGTAATTAGAGATTACAAACAATTAATTTAACCACTAGATAAAATCTTGAAAAATTGGGATGTTCTTCCCAGTTCATTAATATTGTCTGAACGGAGTTTTGCCTCCATCATTCAGTTCCTCCAGAATGTTGCCATGTTTTTTTTTGGTTTCACAAAATAACGTCGCAGGAGATTGATTCATTTTTAACCGATGAAGCTTAATTTTTAAGCTTTATCTTTGCAATTGCATGATCTTACAAAAAAGTTGACATTGCTATGAAAGGAGAGTCGTCTGAACCGAGCCTCGGACTCGACAGCGCTGAGGGGTCGCCTGGAGAAGGAGCTGGGCGGCAACGACAACATCTGCTGGGACAAGTTCAGCACGGTGCCGCACTTCACTGTGACCCATTACGCGGGCAAAGTTAGGTACCAGTTAGAAGGCATGGTGGAGAAAAACAAGGTAAGAGGCCGTCTGTTAGCGCTCGTTCAAACAGAGTGACCAAACCTCCATCCGGTCGTGTTCACGAAGGTTTTCTCTCTCAGGACCCGGTGCCACCAGAGCTCATTGGCCTGCTTCAGAAATCTGACAATCTCCTTCTTCGTGAGATCTTCTCCGACAAGGAAACTGAGATTCCTCATAGCAAGGGACTCGGTAGAGTCACAGTGATCTCCAAGTTTAAGGTAAACGACGAAAGCATTTATCACCAACATGCTTGCTGTGGGTTGTGCTGTTTCTCCTGGAAAGGTTTAACCATAGTCCCGATGTGTGTGTGTGTGTGTGTGTGTGTGTGTGTTAACACAGTGCATCTCAGCATGGTACGCCGGTAGCAATCAAGGCTGAAACAATTAGTCAGATTAATTGTGATTGCAGGAAATAATCATCAGCTAATTCAGTAATTGGTTAATCGTTTAATCAATTACTGATTGTAATATAAAGATTACAATTTATTTCTGTAAAACAACCTCAGCTGACTGAAGGGCTTCCCAATAATTACAACATCACAGATAAGCAAAATAATAAGACATAAAATTAAGTTTGATCAAAAAAAAATATATGTATGATAAAATTAGCAGTGACACCAACAAAATAAAGAGTATGTAGAATTTATTTTATTTAATTTTTTTCAAAAAGAAAGTTAGAAAAAAATTATTAAAATTTAATCTGATATAAAAACAATGGAGATTAGAGATGAACAGATTCTAAAATGATGTGATTTGCATGCAGAACTCGCTGGAGAACCTGATGAAGCTCCTCCTCACCACGGCTCCTCACTACACCCGCTGCATCAAACCCAACTCCGACTGCAGGCCGCTCACCTTTAAGAACAGAGAGGTATAGTGACCGGCTCACACGTCTGCATCGTCTCATCGCCGTCCACCAAAGGGACATGTCTGATGCTTCTCCGTCAGGTTATTTCGCAGCTGGAGGCCTGTGGGATCGTGGAGACCATTCACATCAGCGCTGCAGGCTTTCCAATAAGGTGCAGCTTTCCTCCTCACGCTCTAGTAGTGCAATATTTTTCTAAGCTTTAGGGGGATCTAATTTAATTTTTGTTGCACAGAATTCCTTTGAAAAGCTTCGTTCAGCGTTATGGACCGATCGGGAAATGTTCAACGTCAAGTCCACTGGATGCTGGTGAGTTTATGTTATTATTGAATCGGTTCCTGGTCGATCAGGGAGGCCTAATGATTTTATTTCCTCCACCTGGATCTGCAGGTTTATCCTTCTTAGCTTTTATTTGTCTTCTCAGTAAAATCACTTCTCTACTTATTTTTTTGGGACTTTTCAGTTTGAAAGACTTTTTAGCATCTTCTGAACTTTACAGGTAAACGCCATCTCTGCATGCCTCACCACTCTGTCTTTGGGTTGTGAACTTTTATTTAAAGCTTTTGTTTTCCTCTAATGTTCTCGCAGCACCACCTTATTTCTGTGCTTCACATCTAAGCCTGTTGCCATAAGCAGTGAGTCAATTAATGATAAATTGACACAAGCTCAATAATTTCCATTCTGTTGATTAATATTGTTTGAAGGGAAATTTTGTTTATAGTTTTTCATATGTATATGTTTTTATTCCCATCTTATTGTTTTTGGTTGTATTTTATTTTGGATATTTTGTTTGTTGACGTTACTCACTCACCTTTAAAGCTGAAATGATTAATCTGATTAATTGTGACGAATCGATTATTGAACTAACCGTCAATTAATTTAGTAATCAATTAATCTGGAGTTTATTTATTTTTTGCTATAAATTATCAAGTGTTCAATGAGGAATGCTGTGTTGTTGCACTTTTAGAAAAAATTTTTTTTAAAGCAATGGAAAAAATTATTTGCCTTTTTAAAAATGTGATTTCTTTTCTCTTTATTCTTTTTTCTTTTTCATTTTTCATTGCTTGTGGACAAAAATCTGTATGATGACAGATCAGGCTGAGACTCTGGCAAAGAGCAAAGCTTTATTTCGTCTGCAGACGGAGAACAAACAGCAGCAGCGAGCTGCAAGCCCTCACAATATATAGATCTCATGTTCCACAATGTGGTCACTCCAGTTTCAGTTGATCAATATATAAGCCACGTAACCACACTGGAGGGTCAATTAACTCCTTGGATGATAAACATCTTCTTGTTCAAATATGAGAGTTTCCAAAAATCAGGTTTACTAATGGAACATTTTTGCATAACAAGAGCATCGTCAAACCAGAATATCCAGCAGGTGCACCAATTTCTTAAAACTCTGAGCTGGTGATTTTCCATAGAGGAACTTCTTATGACTCAAGGCTTATTCCATCACACTGTGTCTATCTAAACTATCTGTTCTTTTCTATTAACAAATACTGGCGCCTGGCTGTGGTCTGTATGGTGAGGCATTGTCACCATCAGCCTGCTGGTCAACAGGAAACCTTATCTAACTGGTTCTGCAGAGACTCTCCAGCCCTCTTACTCTAACAGGTTGAACAAAACTAATGTGGTCAAATGAGTAAAAGAATTAAATAAAATTGTTAAGAGACAAAATAAACAATTTTTACTTCACATGCTCCACACCTCCTACTTTGATATTAAATAGTTTGTTTAAAAAAAAAAAAAAGTATTTCTAATAATATTGAGTGGTTAAATGAAAAATCTGAAGAATGTGCCCATTTTTTCCTCGTCGGGTTAAACATCAAACTAATTGATAGAATAATCAATTACTAAAATAACCGTTAATCGGAGCCCTAAATCACCTCTAATGAAGCCACAACTCTTCATCTCTGAGTTTGAAGCACTTTAACGTTTTCCATTAGCTCTGAGTATTCCTCACACTGACACAGACGCTGTTGGGTTGTTGGGCTGATTTAGCCTTTATTCATCCTCATTCCTGTGTTTCAGATCCCGACGCCGACGGCGCCGACGTTCTTCAGCAGGAGGTGGAGAAGCTCCTCCGGGTGGCGCTCCAGCATAATGTGTCGTGTGACGGACGCAGGTCGTTGGTGCACTGCGGGAAGACAAGGGTCTTCCTCACCCAGCCAATGGTGAGTGGGTAACTACAGTGTTGTGCAAAAGTATTTATTTTACCTATTTTATTGGGATTTTCTGCAACAGACCAACAAAAAGCCTGAAGTGTATTGTGTCCACCTTTATGCTGCAACACGTAAATAAAATCTTTTACTTTTTTTGCTGAATGTCCTGCAACAACTTCTTATATCTTCCCTTCTGTCTTCTGGTTGCTCTTTCATTAAGGCCAGATATATAACTTTATTAGAAATGACTGAGGACACAAGGAGGAAACGGAAAGAGAAAAATGGGAGTGAGATGGGTCAGTGAAGAGGGAGGTAGGACCAGAGGACAGGAAGAAGGATAAAAAGAAAAACAAGAAAGCACCCTGGAAGTCTGAACACCTGCAAAAGGAGAACCGAGAAACCACAGAAACAAACAACATGTATAACCACAACAACAACAACAGTAATAAGTCTACAGTCCTAATTAATACAAGATGTATTTAGCTATTACCACAGCCCAATATTTCTATGTTAGGGCTGAAACGATTGATTGTGGTTAATTAATTATTGTAATAATCGTCAAGTAATTTAATCAATCAATCAATCAAACTTTATTTGTATAGCAAATTTCAGCAGCAAGGCATTTCAAAATGCTTTACACCAAATCAAACACAAAAACACAATGCAACACAGAATCAACAATCAAAACACAACATCAAGTCAGGTTCCGTCAATAAATTTGTAATTTATTACGTTTCAAATACAACTCTAAACAAGTGGGTTTTTAGTTGAGATTTAAAGGAAGTCAGTGTTTCAGCTGTTTTACAGTTTTCTGGAAGTTTGTTCCAGATTTGTGGTGCATAGATGCTGAATGCTGCTTCTCCTCGTTTGGTTCTGGTTCTGGGGATGCAGAGCAAATACTAAGTACTAAATCAAATTTAGTATTTGATTTATCTTTAGCTAGAAAAGGCTCTGACAAAAGTTATTTGCTGAAAGAACAACGTAATCAGAGCAGTAATAAAGCAAAAATGGTACAAAAAATATATACATTTTACATTTGAGATAAAAAGAAAACTATGAACATGTTTTACCTGAACTCCTCAAATGGCTGTTTTAGCTTGACAAAGTTTAAATTCTGTAAAAAAAAAAAAAAAAAAAAAAAGTCATATTAAGCACCTTTTGCAGGCCAAGTATTTATCGGTTAATGCAAAAATTTATTAATTTCTGCACAAATGATACTGCAAAGGAATGCTGTGGTATTGCATTTTAGGCAATAACTGTTTACTTTTGTATTTAAAAAAAAAAAGAAAATATTTTTCGTATTTCTTGTTTCAGAAAATAGACTGTACTACTACTGTGATATTAGAAATAAGTGTGCTGTTTCTAATATTTTAGTGGTTAAGTGAAAAAAAAAATGCAGAATGAGGCAAATAAATTATTTGATTAATCATTTGAATAATTGAATACTAAAATAATTAGTTGCAGCTCTAATCTATATTCATCTGTAGACACCCGAATGCAAAAACGCTGACTTCTTAAATCAAATGTTTGCAGCCGATTTTATTGAGGTGAATGACAGTCGAGCAGACGGAATAAAAGTGCATGCCACATTATTCAGATTTTCATTTCCTTAAACTTTCCAATTATGCATTACTTTGTTTGCGTCTGTCGCATGAAATCCCAAAACGAGATGTATTAATAAAAAAAATTGTAAGTGGTGGGGAAACTATTTTTAAGGCACAAACACGGGACGATAAACACGGGAGATGAACTGACCCCCAAACTACTGCCAGGAGTTTGTCGCCGTGACGTTTGGACTCAGTCGGATCTTTCAAACTCTCCACAGCTCGACCTGCTGGAGGATCGCAGAGGGAAGATGCTGTCTCGGTGTGCCTTCACCATTCAGTGCTGCTGGCTGCGACACCAGCGGCGCCGACGCCTCGCCCGCCGGCAGTCTGCCACGTTAATCCAAGCAGGTAAACTGGTTGCCGCTCCGAACTAGGCAGGAATTAGGCAGAGCCGCCTGGCCTCGATTCCACTGTGAGTGCTGACTCTGACCCGGTGAGTTGGGAATATGCGGTGTCGGCACACGGAGGTCCAGACAGGTTGTCCTCTGAGAAGCAGGACATGCCACATGTCGTCTTACTTTCTGATGTTCTTCCGGTGCTAGTCTGAGATAAGTACGTCTAGCATTTCTGTCATTTCATGAATCTCAACTAGGGCTGAAACGATTAATTGGATTAATTGTGATTAATTGTGATTAATCGATTATTGAAATACTTGTCACTTAACTTAGTAATCGATTACTTGTTAACTGGAGTCCGTTTGCTGAAAGAATAACACATTCAGAGCAGTAATTGAGCCAAAACTGTCCAAAAAATATATATATTTACATTTAAGAATAAATTTTTTTTTTAAATAAGTAAGTTTTACCCAGAATCCCACAAGTAGCATAGTTCATCTGGTTCAAATTCTGTAAAAAAAAAAAGCAATTCTATTAAGCACTTTTTGCTGCCTAATTATTAATCAGTTAATCCAAAAACGTCATAATATTATGAGAATAATGTTGCAATATTACTGGAATAAAACCACAGTATTACCAGAAAAAAATTTCAACATCATGACTTCGTTCTCATAAAACTAAAACTGTATTCTCTTATTGTTTACGCTTTATTCTCATAATACTTCGACTTTATTCTTGTACACCGTTATTCTCATAATATTATGATTTCATTCTTATCTTTTTTTTTCCTCAGCATGGCCCAAATGCTCCATTGTAGACTTGCTATAAATTATCGAGCGTACGCTAAAAGAATACAGTTATTGCATTTTAGGCAGTAAAATATATTTAAAAAAAAATCTTTGTTTGCATCTCTAGATTCGTTTCTAATATTATATTTTTTTAAAAGTATTGAATAAAACATCTGTGACTTTTAGAATAATTAATAGATGAATCGATTACTGAAACAGTCATTAGCTGCGCCCCTAACCTCAAAGTGACTCGTGAGCGATCCGGCCGTTTACGGTTGGACGTTTGGGACTGTGTGCAGCTGTGAGGTCCTGGCTGGTCAGGAAGCAGATCCGGAGGTGGAACGGAGCGGCCTCAGTGATCCAAAACACCTGGAAGAAATGGAGGGTGAGACCGAGCGCCACCGTTTTTCCCTTTTCCTTTCATTTGTCTTTTTTCTTGGACACGGGACGTGACTTTACGGTGCAACTTCTCGGGCAGGCGTTGTTGAAGTCCTTGGCTGAAGCAGAGCTTGACGATGCGGCGGACCTGGCGGCGGACGACAGCCCGGCGCTGAGCGCTGTCGTCAGGCAGCGGGGCTCCGTGCAGCTCTCCAGCTTCCAGGAGCCCGTTCCGGTGCGCGGCTGGCCCATGGGCCTGGCTCTGGCCTCGGCACCCTCCATCACCGTTTCCCTGACGGCCACGGGCTTCCAGAAGATGATTTCCGTGATGACCTCCCTCAACCTGCCGTCCAGGAGAGGAGAGTACAAGGTGGAGACCAACCAGTACAAGCAGGGGCTCGCCTCCATTCGGGCTCGGCCCAGGGTGAGGACACCATTCCTTCTTTACAAATGGATTTCAGTGTGATTCTTTAATTTAAGTTTTGTTTTTCTTCTCCCAACAGGGATCTGTGAAACTGCACTATCAGCGTTCGCCCCTTCTGTATGCTGACATGCAGCCGGACCTGAAGAGCAACGTGACGGGGTTCAACGAGATCCTGCTGGAGAAGACTTTATAGTAACTTCAGTTGAAACGGTTTACTTAAAAAAAGACATATATATATATATATATATATATATATATATATATATATATATATATATATTTTATGCTCCTCTGCATCTTTTGTGGAACACTAAATCAAACAATTTTTTTTGCCAAAATACCAATATTTGTAAAAGTTAAGTGGTCCAGATGGATAAACACAGCATCAATTCACAAAAATATTATACACATTTGAGATTGTTTTTGGAGCAATATTTATATGTGATTCATATCTAAAATATATAAATTATGATTATTTTAATTGTAGCATTTTTTTTAATCAAAACCATAAAAACCAATCTGGTTGCAGTTCCTACAATGTCCTGAAGATGGCACAATTTTAGCACCGTATAGAGTCAAAGCGCCGCTGCCTGCATGAGATTATGTCTGAGCCCATTAGGCCTTACGGAAAAGCTACATTTGATTCATTTAAGAAATTACATTCCAAAAGAATAAGCAGTCATGTTGGGAATAAAACGCTTGGAATTTTTTAAAATTTGTGTTTCAAATTAAAAACATTGACAGATGACTTACAAGGAGACACTTGCATGAAATTCACTTGGACCAAAGTCTTTTTTTTGTGCATTTATGCGCATGCGACAGCTTCATTCGTCTGACAGTGTAACTGTTAGGCATTATGAAATTCAGTTTTAATAAAAGAAGTGCAATATATTTATATGCTTTATCTCCAGCATATTTTCCATTACATAACATTAACTGACAGCTTTGGCTCAGAAAATAGGGACTTACATATTTACTATATAGCTTAGTGCAGTTTGTCACATTAACGCCACAAACGTCTATGAGCATATAGTGCTGGTCTGCCTTAGAAAATTTATGAAATCCACAGAACTTTGTGGCAACATGCAGAAAAGTTATGTTCTTCCGATTCACTGCATGCATGAAATAGATTTACCATTTGTGGTAATGTTGCTGCTCTTGGAAACAAAGTCTTTCATATACTAGATCAACGAAATGCCTGTAAATGTAAAATACAATATACCAAAGAGTTTTTTTGTCTGGAAAAGGTAGCTGGTCTGTTCTAAACTTTCCAGTTTTTAGCCTCCATAAAGCACTGATAAACAGCTTTGACTCAGTATATGTAAAAAAAATAAATTCCTTTTCATTTCATTCAGATGCAGATTCATGAAAATGTCATTTATAATTTAGTTCAATCAGCCGTTTTTCTCAGGTACAAAGGGATCCATGTATACAAACTTGAATCACACAGTCACAGTTTAATGTTAATTTGTAAAAACATATTTTATATAACTGTTAAATGTCAATAAATTATTTGTGCATATGTGTTTAATCAATAATCTATGAAAACTTGAGCCTTTATTTGAACATTATTTACATACAGCGTCTCTAGAGGTAAGTATTGCTAAACTAGCCGCACATCTAATTTTTATAAATCAGTCATTAGAAAATAATGCGTTGCCTTCGCCTTCAACAACTTTTAAACACTGATCTGCAAACTCAACAAACAGAGGTTCCTGCATGGCGGCCTTCATGGCGGACGCTTTGCTCTCTGCGTCGTCAATGGAGCGCAGTAACTGCCTCAGGTGGGGGTTGGAGAGAAGATCTCTGAGCTCTGGTGACTGACCTGTAGGAAAGCAACACGATTGAAATAAAAACGCTGACATATTATCGTCGCTCTCCCCGCCCCTCAAACCGTGTTAACATTTACAGAGAAACGTAAAAGTGGTTTGATACCCAATAACTGGAGCCTCTGCGGTGGCACTTTGTCAATGACGTCGTCCTCATGCAGGAGATCGTCCAAACTCAAAGGCTCTGCTGAGAAGTTAAGCAAACAAAACATAAAACATATAGAAATTTGACATTATTATTAACTGGTGCAAAAATATATATATACATTATTGTTATTCTGGAAAGATGTTCAGTGGTTTCACTTTTAAGGCATTGAGAACCAGGCCTGAATAGATACACTGTTCTGTTTGATGGAATAGCTTTTCCTTCACAAAAGTATATCAGAAAATTCTGGAATCACAATGTAATTTGCAGTTCTGCCTGAAAAAAAAAAATCAATAAAAGCAGCTGTTTAAATTACCTTTATACTTAAAAACACAATATCTAATCTTAAGCAGTTCTGGCAAAATTTGATGGAGCCTCTGAAGGAGCTGAAAGAGCCAAAGGTTTGAGATATCTGAGGTTGACCAAAGAAGGCAAAACACCAGGATGGAAAACTCAAAGCAATATGGCTTAAAAATAGAAAATGAACACCAAAAGGTTAAGAGGCATGAAAGAAAAGTGCACTAAATCTTTTCCTTAGTAAAGACAAATAAGTTTAATGAAAGGATCAGCAATATAGATCCAATCTAGCTAAAAATTTATGGTGAAAGTTAAAAAAAAACAAAAAACGCTGCAGCTACTGTAAGATAAATCAAACACAATTGGTGAAAAATATGGGTTTTCATTAGTGAGAAAGAATGAAGGTGACTACAAATCCCTCTCTTACAAGGAAGAAAATTAATCTTTTTGGAAATATTTTAAGAAAGTACTAGTGGATGAAAACGTTAATGTAGCACATTTGTTATGATTTAGTGTAAATCAACTTTCCAAAATAGCATTTTTTTTTTTTTTTACAGCAAAACAAATGCTTAATAGGCATTTTAAAGAATAAGAACAATATTAGCGATTTGGAATCGTTACCAGATCCAGTAGCATCTATAGATTCAGGATTTGACGAAGCAGGTTTCTCAACAGGAAGGCAGGAATCTGAACACAAGATAACTGTCAATATCAGTTGTAAATACACGGTCCGAATAAAAACTTACAGGATTTAAACTCCCATACCTTTGTGTTTCTTGTAACAGCCAAGCGAACAACTGCAAAGATTATAAACACAAAAAGGAAGCAATTCAATTAAATTCAAGCGAAACTTTAACAAAGACGCAGTATCCAAGTCCAGAGTAACGATAAAAAATAGAAAAAAGGGAAGGAGAGGGAGGAAAAGATAAATAGTTAATTATGATATAATTGTGGTAAATTATGAGATATTTGAAACATGTTATTCCGAATTATTCCCAAACTTATAATTGTGAACGAATATTAAAAGTTTGGTTTTTTTTAAACTGGCCCATTCACACTTATTTTTCCAGTTCAATAGTAGCCAGTAGGTAGACTAATCGCAACTAAGTTTGACCCAAACCGGCTCCTGTACCATGTGTTGAATTTTTGTGTTCTTTTTTTAATGTATTATAGCGATAATACATTAGTTATCGGGGAAAATAACAGAAACGACGGTGACATAATATGTAAACACCGACAGGTTTGATTATCTACATGCTTTAAGTCACGAACTGTTTAGGTTTTGCCTTGTTTTTAGCCACAGTATTCTTACATATGTGCCTCTATTTTTATTTAACAGAAAAATATAAAGTTGTATTAAAAGAAATATATGAACATTTATAACACAGATTATAATAATAAACTATGCTTCGGTGTTTCTACTTATGCTAACAAAATCAGCTAACACGTGATAAGTTGTCCCGCAAGTATGTAGATGCGTTTACTTACTATCGTATGTTGCAGGTTGGACATCTGTATTTTGGAGTCTGTTCGCTGCACACACTGCATATTTGCATTTTCCCGGCAGATATAGAGCTGAACATATAACAAAAAAATACTAGTTTTATTGCTTTTAGTTGACCAGGGTAACGGAGTAAGTAGTAGTTCCGGTTGACAAGATTATTTTTCGCAATAAAAGCATTAACTTCCGTTGGCGAAAGAAATCATGATAATTTAAAGCGTTACTGATTCTCTGACAACACTTGAGCTTCTTATTATTCATATTTAGGCATTTTGTTTCATTTTAATCACTGAGGATTAACACCAGAGCCAGTCTAGGGCTGTAAGAAGAAATTATTTTTCAGTTTCCGTTAGAATCATGCTAATAACCAAACTTTGTTCATTAATGACTGTATTCAGTGGTGGTGGGTTTTTTTTGACCCATGCAATCAATGCTGCTTAAACATTCCATTATTTTGTTGTACATTTAATTATTTACTTAATTAATTATGTTTTACTTTTGATTAAGACTTTGACAACACTTAAAATTGACGTTCACAGAAGCTCTCGCTAAGCCTTTTACAGCACCTTTAAACAAAAAAGATCAAATAAACAATCCAGAACAAAAAGTTTAAAACTGAGACATTTTATTTAATTTAAATACAGTGTAGTACCATCTTCACCCACACGCATGGCCATATTTATACAGCAAAGTTAATCAAGCACACACAACTGACCTATATAGCTCAACACTAAATATTGTTGCACAGCTGTAACATGAGAGCGGTGGCTCCTGTTGCAGGGCAGGTTAGGAGTGAAGCGCTGTCTCCTGACTGATGAATGGCTATTGCCCTCAATGTCACAACCTCCATTTGCTAGATCAGGAAAGGCAGAGACTGGTGGCCATGGTCAACATGAGAAATCCAGCTGATCTGCAGGAAAACAGTGATAAACAGGTGTTTGAATTAGACGTCCAATTCAGCGATAGGTCGAGTTTGTGCATTATAAACACAAGGTATTTGTATTTTTCAAGCTGTTGAATTGCCTGAATTTATACATCTGCAGATGTTTCACATTTAACATACAAGGACTACATTTAACCAACAAGCCTCGTCATAAAATAGCGCCAACATAATAACAAATGTTCAAATCTAAAGTGGCAAAATATGATCAAACAAGGCCAGCTGTGTTCTGCCAGAGATCAGCTCAGACATGCGGCCTGTGCAGCTTGACTAGTCAGCAAAATCTCTGCATGGAGAAAAAAATTGAATAAATAATACACATCGCCTCCCCGTTTAGATCGCTAGAATCATTTCCACAATGATTCTCACCTATAAACATCCAGGGGAAAAAACCCAATGGCATCACGAGGACGCGCTCTTGGTTCTTCTGCGCTTCATTTCGCTGTTGTGATATTTTTCAGCGATCTTCCTCTCGTGTCCAGCGGGACAATGGCGGTTCGTGTTCAGCTCGATCTCCCTCTTGGTTCTGCCCTTGCCGCCGGCGTGGCAGGAGTATTCGTGCAGGTTGTAGTAGTCGTACTGATCGTAGTAGGCCTCCTCGAAAGAAGCCAGTCTTTCCATATCTGTCGCCATTTGGAAACGCGGAATAGCGGCTGTTTATCCTTGCAGTCGAGTCTGGGAAGTAAACAGATGATGTCACTCTTTGTTTATATTCGCAAAGTCACGTGATAGCGCCACCTTCTCTTTGGTAGTTATTATTATGCTGTTATTACTGGTGTGTGCTAATGTGATATCGGATATCATTTTTTATTGAATTAGTTAAAAAAAAAAGCAAAAAAAAAACAACACTGTTAAAGTTTGAGAGCTACAGTTGCACCTAGTGCATTGCAAAACGTAGTTATACTTGTTTCATAGTTTGTAATTATTAAGTTTAAAATTCAATGTGATTTAATAGCAGTTATAAACTAACATAATTGGGATTTTATTCACAAGTAAAATGAGAAAAGTGTAGTCCACCTTTAGTAGTGTTTTATGTCTTCTAGAGTTTTGCAAATCTGAGGACTTTTTCTTTGCAAAATTGCTGAAAGCACGTCATGTTGAACGTAGAGTGTTTGTGAACATCAAACTTCAAGTCTTACAGTTTCTAAATTTTGACTGACATTTTTTTTTCTCATGTTCAAATGTTTTGATCTGGTTTATTTTGTTGGACCTCTGACTGTATGCTTAGTGCCGTTGTCGTGCTTCTCATCAGTTCTGACCAGCTTTCCTCTCCCCTACTGAAGAAAAGCAGAATTGTTATTTCTTCAGTAGGGAGGGATAATGTTTTATTATCAATCCCTGCTCTACAACGTCCTCTTTGACTAGTGAGCTATCTTTGTTTTTAAATTTACCCTAGATTAATGGAAACTCACCTGGACTCTTTTTACTCTTTGGCTCACACCTGAAGCCAGTTTAGGGGAATCCGAGTAAAGAAGGCAGAATACAAATTCACAGCACACTTTTATCATTTACATTTATAAAACTGTTACCTTCCATTTCGCAAATGTTCACTATTTTGTGTTGGTTTATTATCTAAAATCCTAATGAAATATATTTAAGTTCAAGTGGTGAAGCAGTCCATTAACATGATTGAAATACAAACTTGCTTAGGGACACAACATAAGCTGTCATAGTAAAACGAAATACGCAAATGGCTTTCTGTACAAATGCATCCAAGAAGTCTTGGACTTTCCTAATTTTCTCTGGAATACCTTTTCTACATAGTGTTATTATCTTGTTTTCCTTTACTGCATCTTTCTTTGAATTGAAACTCTCAGCTTATTCCTACTTGTCTTTTTCTTACATTTCACAGCAGCCGCCATTGTTTGGATGATGAAGCACGCAGGAAGGCGGCTTAAGTCGCTCTGAGAAGCAGACACAGGAATGTAAAGAGGAAATTCACAACGCAAGGTGATTTTAAGGTAGAGGAAACGACAAGAAGGAAATAACACTCATAAATAAAACAAAGTGTAATTATTTGATTAAAATACTTTGTACATAAGTAAATTAATGAATTGTGAAATTCATTTATTTATTTATGTACAAAGTATTTTAATTTATCATGAAGAGAGACAAACACAATTTCGATTTCATTGTATGTCCTGCACATGCTTTGAACTGACAAAAAGTATCTTGAGTTGCAAGAAATAATAGGGAAATAAAGGTTATTTTTAATTTTAGTAGTCTTCATGCAAAAAATAATTTTAATTAAAGAACATTTGTAATACAGAGCAATAAAGCTAAAATAGCTGAATTTTGTTTTATAATCTCAGTACAAATACAAGCGTTTTCAGAAGGCCTTCGTATGTCAATATGTCCTTAAATGAAAGGGTGAGTATAGTGAGTGTGACTGGGTGAGTGAGGGTCTAACAAAGTCCAAATTCTGTTGCACCAAGCTGGGTTGATATTGTGACACTCCAAAAAAAACACATAGGATTTACAGCACTTATTACAACGTGTTCTAAAGCCACACCTCTATGTTCATGGTTCTCAAGCTATGGTGCTACCAGTGGTGGCACGTCTGTTGCCTTTAGTCCAGGGGTGCTCAAGTCCAGTCCTCGAGAGCTATCATCCTGCAACTTTTAGAAGCATCCTTACCCCGACAGACCAGGATCAGCTCTGAACAGAGCTGCTAACAAGCCATTCGTTTGAGTCAGGTGTGCTGGAGCAGGGAAGCGTCTGAAAGTTGCAGGATGGTAGCACCCCTGCTTTAGTCGGACTCATTGGGAAGTTTAATATTAAAGAGATAAACCTGAAAAAATGAACTGTGATGAAATTTCAAGTTTCAAAAGAAGACTGTCCACTAATTGATGTGCTTACTTATCAGGCTAGCTATAATGGTTACACTGTTAAGGGAAGCATTATTAGCAATACTATGTATTTCTTTGTCTTTTTTAAAAAATATTGTGGTAGCTATATTGTTAAATTAGAGAAAAATTGTCTGAAGTGCAGAAACATACATACATATTTTTCCTCTGATGTGATTAGTACGGAACCCTCTAGGAGACATGGAAAATTGTTTTTCTTTTGCGTTCCCTCTCAATAATGTACTAACCAGTTCATGGGACATAAATGAATACCGTAAGCCTTTCTTACGGGGACCATTGTACTTTCTATTATTATTTAAGGTTATCATAAAGATTTTCCATGTATATTACTATCTCATTGTGAAATATCTGAAGTTTTATATCTTTTTCTTTAGGATAGAAATGCATCGCAAACCTATGATATAAACAGAAACTTTCCATAAGAAAGAAAAAATACATCGAAACTATTGGACTGTTTCTGAATCATTATCATGGGTTAATAAATCATCTGAGAGTTTTGATTGTGTATTTTTTGTGTTGGTAGTCGGTATGGTTTAAAGGGCTGTTTTCATGTGCAGTTCCATCTCAACCTTACACAAACAGACGTAAACATGCAGTGAATAAATCGATTTTCAATCAGTTTTTTTGGACCAAAGAGTTAATAATAATAAACACATTTTCACTGAGGCTCTTTATATGTGTATATATTTGAAATTGACATGTGACTGTATACAAAGTAGACCAGCAAATATTGCAGTAAGCTTATTGTAACGCAAAAGAAAAAAAATCCCCATATTCCTTAGTAGATTAGATTCATATGCAAGGCAGCCATATTGGATTTTGAGGCCTTAATTATTAAGTTCTGAACTCTAAGATCCTTTCTGTTTTGTTTTTCCAACAATGGAAATAAGACTTTTACTTTTGTTTTATTTTATGACATAATTAAACAAAGAAGAAAAAGTCCCATTGGATACTATTTCGAAACGGCTCCCAAAGTGGTGGCACCCGGAGAGCTTTGAGGTACTGAAAGCGGCATTTACAAAAATCAAAACTACTCTGAGCCGTGTTGCTTGCCATAATAAACCGCCAGATAGCTGTTTGGTAGCGGCCCGCCCCTCACGGTGTGGCGCGTCCTGACGCTTTTCCACGTCGCCGCTCTGCTTCATAGGCGAACCAGCTGCGTGTGTATGCGTGTCTCCAGCTAGGCCAGAGAGTGATGGCGGCGCCCGTCTTGAGAGTGTCCACCCCTCGGTGGGAAAGAATAGCCCGGCTCCTTGTCTGCCTGCTGGGCATTCTCCTTTCTCTGTATGCGTTTCACGTCGAGAGGGAAAAGGCCCGGGACCCGACTTATGAGGCCATGTGCGACGTCAGCACCTCCATCAGCTGCTCGAAAGTGTTCAGCTCCAGGTAATTTGAATTCAGCAAAGAGCGCCTTCTGTGGCGCTCAATGAAAGCTGGCTGCTATTGTGGCAATCTGGGGAAGGGTTGCGCGCTTTAAACTGTCAAATGCATTCTGCTAATGTTTGACTGCTGTCTTGGACCGCAGAGGCTTGACTGTAAAACTGTCTTTTTTTTACTGCAGGGATGCTGAAAGATATTTGCTAGGCAGAAAACCTCCATAAAGAAGCTCTCTGCCTGTAGTTAACAAGCACAACATTAGCTATTTAGCTTGGCAAAGCTAACGTTGCTAACCGCTAGCAAACAGGCTACCGTAAGTTACTTTTAGCCGGCTTTCTTTTAAGTGAATAACGACGGATAAATAACTTATGAATTGTAGTTTTCCAACATATTTAACCCAAACTTTATCTGCTTAGTGAGAGTAAAGAAGAGGTAGTTTGAGCTTATTGAAATGTTTGTATTGTGGGAAGACCCTTGACTAAAACTAGAATTTCTTGTGGTTCAGGCTTTTTATTATCGCTGCATTTCGTTAAATAGACGGCGCTCAGTTGTTCGTTTATCGTTCGTCCCCAGCTTTCAGTCTGACACGGGTGAAAGCGTTCACCTTGGACAACTACAGAAACGAAGGGCAGTTTCTGAGCATAATCAGGCTCTGGTGCCAGTTACACATACAGCCGCAACTCAGCTGATGGTCTGCTGCTGCGACTGGACTTTGTGTCGTTTCTGATTCGTTTAAGACTTTTTGACTTTAAACGTTTGATCCATTGTCATATTAAGGATTGCAGTCTTCAGGTTCAACATGAAGGGGTTTTTGTCCAAATTCTAAAAGAAATGCAACTCGGTGGGGAGGGGAGGGGAGGGGGGGGGGGGGGGAATAAAAGGCAGTTTTCGATGGAATAGTTAAGACAGTAAAATATTGATTGTAGCATATCACTGATACAAGGTTTCCCCCAGAAAACTTGCTAAGCCCTGTGTTTGGGTGCTAGTGCAGTCATTCATCCAGCAGTCAGTTCTGTTTTTGTGTTTAAAAAATGTTTAATGTTGGCAGGAAATTTGAAAATATTACTTGATAATTATTATTAAAAAAAGCAAACATTTTAAAAATACTTAAATAAGTAAGTAATGCTTAGCCTGGTGGGGACAAAAGTAAACCCATTATTTTAGCGCCAGGGCTCGGTTTCTGACTTAGCACGTCACTGTAATTTTTGTCACTAATGAATGATTTCAGTTTCTGAAGTAACCTATATTCACTGATTGATTTAAGAGTTTAAGTGCAAAACGTGTTTTTGTTTGTTTGTTTTGTCGTCAACCAAGACCACATTTTCACATACTATGGTATGGTGAAGGTGTCAAACTCCAGTCCTGGAGGGCCGCTGTCCTGCAACTTTTAGATGTGCCTCTGCTGCACCACACCTGAATAGAACAATTAGGTCATTAGAAAGGCTCTGGAGAGCTGATCTACAAAGGGAGGAGGTGATTAAGCCATTTGGTTCTGGTGTTTTGTACCTGTGGCACATCTAAAAACTGCAGGACAGCGGCCCTCGAGGACTGGAGTTTGACACCACTGCCGTACACCAAGTATCACTGTTTAATTCAGGATAATGCAATCCAGATTTGCAGGGAAACAATCCCCCATTTAAAAGCCAGATTTAGTCCCTGCCTTCTCAGTTGTTGTACAGAGCACACACAAATGACAAAACCCATCATGGCAGAATAAAAGGCCACAATGTCTCTGGAATGCAGACTGTTGAAGACTTGTTGCATATTTGTTTGATGATGAGTCGAGTTAGTCCTGCCCTCTTCAAACCTGAAGAAAAAAAACCAGCTATAGGTATTTCCTCTTTAGCCAAACATTTATTAAAAACTTTCAGTATAAATGTGTTGTTCCCATGGCATTGTTACCTCAAATTAATGAATATAAAAATGTTGATACCTAGACCTGCCTATAATATATACAAGCATTTGCTGTACTTTCCAGGTGCTTATGAGATGGAATATTATGACTTTTTGTCATTTTACACTTTATAGAATAGCAGTAGAAGTCTGATAAGCTGACATTGGCCTATGAAATTGTTGCCTACATTCATTGCATGTAGTTTTTAAAAAAAAATATAATGTTTACCTTCAATAAAGTGATGGGTTTTTAGGGACATTCCCTTGACTGTCCCTAACAAATAGCAAAATGTAATGGTTTTTTTTTTTGTAAGCAAAGGGTAAGTGTTATAGCCTTATTTCAGACAGCCAACACTATGCAGTCGAACTCCCCTAAAATCCTGCAAAAACTTCTGGTTTCTCCAGGACTTTCATAGGAATGCTATGATTGAAAATTTGAATATTTTTAAAGTTGGCAGTATTTGTTGGTTCTGGAAGCCTGCCCGTGAATCTCAGTAATTTACATAAGGGAATCTCGTGATGTTATCAGTGTTTGTATTAATAAAGCAACTACACATCAGGTGATGAATGTTTTGTATTCACAATAACAGGTTATTTTTCTTTTAATGGAAGAAATCTTTCTTCCGTCTTTCAGTTCAGTTTATTCATATAGCGCCAGTTTACAACAAATGTCATCAAAGCACTTTACAAAAAATAATTTCAGTTCGATTACGCATGCATTCATTTTGATCTTGGTTATCAAACTGTACAGTAAGCTCAATTAATTATTCAAAGTAGCTTAAAAAGTTTTTATCTAAGGAAACTCAGCAGATTGCACTGACTTACAGAATTCACTCCTCCTGGACTTATGTTGTTGACTTTACAGCCATCCCTTGTAATGATCATGCGTGTAGCAGCAGTGGAAAGGAGAAACAGCTGTTAACAGGAAGAAATCTCCTGCAGAACCAGAACCTGACTCATTACAAGCAACCATTTGCCACGACCAACAAGTGGTCTGCCTCAACCGATGGCCGCAGCTAAACAGGATTAAAACTGGCAAACTCGTTTCACTGTAGTTTATTTTATGCATTTTAAATTGCAGGTTTTAAATACACTTTCATTTTGTAAGCATTTCCTTGTCAGCTAAGGGTTTATTAAAAGCTTGGCTGTCAAGGAAATACTTATCGGCCAATCATTGAAACACCTGTCACAAAGAATGTAACAGATGAAACTGAAATAGCTGATAAACTGATGAGATAAAATACAGGCGTTGTTTAGCAATAAAAAAAGTGCTTTGAGGAGGATTTGGCTTTTTAAACTGTTACACGTCACATTAATGGTACTCGGTCTGAATATTTATTAAGCAAAATAGGATTGAATGTTTGACCTCTGAGTACCAATGAAAGGCAAAGTTAAGAGTTTTAACCCTTTGAAGTCAAATTTCTGACTTTAAGGTTGAAGCTAATGCCACTAGTGGGTTTTTTTTTATTTCAATAAAATGCAAAAAAAAATTTAATAAATTTATTTATTTCAATAAATCAGTATCTACAGCCTCTGATTGAATTCCATTACTGACTAATCGTAAATAGTATCGTAGGTAATCCCAACAACTAGCAAAACTTTCTGGTTTCTGTGATCTGAAGCTGGCTCTTGCAGTTGAACTGATTCTAGCTACTTCTGATCTTGGATTCAGATGGAAACGTCAGAAGAGAAATGTAATGGAGAATATTTCGAAAACCCCCCTGTGGAAACTGTGAATTTGAAATCAAGTGTTTGTGACTTCAGCAAACGCCTCTGTAGAACCTGAGAGCAACGGAAGGGAGATGGAAAACTTGATTTAAGTTATTTCTAATTTATAAACGGTAGATTTAGGTTGAGGATAACTGGGGTAGTTGGATGTTTCAACCAGTTACGCTTCTACTTAAGGAGCCTTTTATCACCAAAGATGTTGCTTTTGAAGATAATTTCTGGTTCAGGACAGTCATTAAGATTCTATCCGCCTCGTTAAACTTGGGTGTTGGAGGAAATTAGCGCATGCAGAAGGTTTTGTAGTTTGAGTAACTTTCTGTGCTGTGTGAAGGACACGATGTCACCATGTGTTTACTATTGAACATCTTCACTGAGTCGAACCCTGACCTCTGTGCCTGACGTTTTAAATTGGCTGTTAATGGAGTCCTTATGAGAGTACACACACTCTTTCTGGATGCCTGCTGTCTTTCTCTTTTTTTTTTTTTTTTCTAGAAACATTTTCTGACTGCAGCTTTGTAAATTGGAACAAAATTTTAGTGAAGCTAAAACTGACTGAGGTGTTTCTTTCTCAAATGCAAAATGCATTTTTTATTTATTTATTTATTTTTTTGGCTTAATTACTGCGCTGAAGTTTCCCTTTTCACAAAATACCCCTTTTTTGAGTCCGTGTCTCCATGTTAATGATTAATCAATTACTAAATTAGTGGGCCATAATTTAAGCAATTGATTAATTGCGATTTATCCAATGAATTGTTTCAGACCTAATTCAAATCTGTCACAAATGGACCTGGTGAACTCTAATGCTTAAGTTTTAATTCGTGGTGTGACAAACATGACGGTGATCAAATAGTCGTGGCTGATGTTTTAAAGATTGTGAAGCTTTCCAGGCTCAAGTTGGAAGCATGTTTTAGCACAGCTCCACCTTGAAAAGCACATTGTTGCTCAAAGGTAGTATTCCCAGTTTTCCAGGAAATGATGTCTATCTGAAATTCCTTGAAAAGGAGGTGGAAACCCCCCCCCTTAAAGAAGAAAACAAGTTTTTTTTTGTTTTTTTTTTGTTGTTTTTTTTGTTTTTTTTACTGCAGCATCAATAATGGGTGAACCACTGGTTAACAAACCACTAATTCTGTCAATTTTGCTCTCTGAGAATTCCAGGAAGTTGCATCATTCCCCCACTGCAAAGACATGTTTTATCATCGTTACCTACATTACTCGGATTTGTTTTGTTGGATTTCCTGAAATAAAATTCTCCTCTTTGTTTTTGTTTTTTTTCCTGGTCTAGGTGGGGTCGAGGATTTGGACTCCTGGGCTCAATTTTTGGGAACGATAGTGCGCTGAACCAACCCAACAGTGTCTACGGGATACTCTTTTATGCTTTTCAGCTCTTACTAGGTAAGATGCAATTTTAGTTGACGCAACCTGTTGTGAGCAACGCAGATTCGGGAGACGTTTCCTCTCACTTCAGGCACTGCCTCTGCTAAATCTCCCCTCTTATGTTGCAGCTAAATTTGACCAAACTTGACCCAGATGCCCCCTGGAATAATATCAGACCACCATATGGAAATGATATTTGTCCTTTTAAATCTAGGGTATCTAATGAAATGAAAGCAGCATCAAGTGGGTTGACCCCTAGAGGTAAACATTGCTGTTGCTGAGCAATAATTCTGCACATTCCTCCTCATGTGCAGCTTGTTTGAACTTGAAAGCCTCTTTGTCACAGACACCTTGTCTTCCCGTTAACACACACGGTGTGTTGATGGGAGTTAGGCTGGTAAACTCGCTCGGCAACCTGGACTCGATGCCGAACAAGAGCTTCTTTTTAAAGCCACATCAGTTGCTGCATATGTGACTGAAACGACAGCAGCTGAGTTCAACCAAGAAACGTGGGAAACACTGGAGGCTGCTTTGAAAACTTTGATTACTCCCATTTTCTTTGACCTGTCCAAAAGTTAGCACCCCTCTAAATTTTAAACTGTTTGTCATGTAACGACTGTAAACTTCACTTTTTTTCCCCCGCTGCAGCAGTGGGTAAGGGTGGGCAATTATAAAAACAATAAAAATGACTATTGAGATTTATTCTTGTTTTGGATCTTGAAAAACATTCCTATTTAAAAGAAGCCTCTTCAGGATGGCATTTGGTTAAATAAGTGTGATTGAAATCATTAAATGACACGCATATTTTTGAATTTTCTGCTATTTATTGGTGTTCTTGTTGCAAAAACCGTGCAAAAAATAGTAAAAATAACGTCTGTTTTTCTTTAAACATTAACTGGAGTTTATAGTGACACAATAAAAAACAAAAATTCTCATCATAAAAATACATTTTTCACCATAAATGCATTCTTGTGATGTTTGGAGAAAATGGCGCACAGCTTTTGTAAGCAAATATTAATCTGAAAGTCTTGTGGGATATGTTGTTTTTTTTACCTCTGCAGTAAAAACACATTTTTGTGTTTACTGCAAAAATATTGAAAAGGAGAGCATTTTAAAACGGTTCTAATTAAATGGATGTCTGGGCTTTGACTACACCATTATTACAAAGGAATGTGCTAATAAACCCTTCCATTGTAGCCCTGTTGACATGTTTTCCTCTGGTGTTGCCCTGTTTTAGCTTCAGCCATTTTCCCACAAACCCTGACCTGCTTCCCTGTCCCTGCTGAACAAAAAGCGTCACTCCTTCATGTACTCGGTTTTCTACGTCAGATAGAGGGAATCTGCATGTTGCCAAAAACCTTTAAGTCTGGCCTCATCCTATTGGCTCTGACTTCGCAGCCTTACAGACCTCTGCACAGAAGTTGCAGTCGATACTCCACAAAAGTCTGTCACTATTCGTTTTGCTTTCTTTTTATTGGCTTCCTTTGTGTCGTTATGACCTTGTGACAACGCTTTCAAGACAATCCATAAAGGCTCAGTCCGTTATCACTTCTGTAAACAGTGCGATGCTGTGTGACGTCGCCGTTCTTCTTCTGCACATGCATATCGCAGTGGGGACGTAAACCGTTCAAACAGAAGTCTGAACGACCATGCCAAAAAAAAAAAAAAAGAAACTGATTTGCATCAAGATCGGCTGTTTGAGCGTAGCCTAGCCAGGTTTTGAGGCCTCTGTAGAACAGCTGGTTTTATACTGAAGTTATGTCACATCTATTTGGTTGTTCTGGATTTTATTTAGGGGAATCCAATTAAAGTGAATAGAAAGGCACACCACACTTTTAAAATTCACAATTACGGTAAGCTCATCATATAAGCTTCCGATAATCCTCATTGGTCAAGGGCTGCGAATATGTTTGCATGTTAAACGTTGTGAATCCAGAATATGCAAAGCGCAGCTTTAAACGCGGATCGTGTCAGTGAATGAGACATTGTGCTGCTCCAAACAGTTATGGGCCTCAGTGTTGGTCAGAACATACAACAAATGGTGGTTATTTCAGGGATAAGTAGCAAAATCCACTAAATGTCCGCTCATTTTTATTCTATAATTATTAAGGCTTACTTTGTTCATACCTGATAATGTGTTGTCCTCCTACTCAACCTGTTTATTCGATTACTAAAATAAACGTTAACTGCAGCTCTAATCCACATAGGTAATCATCTAAAAAAAAATGACAACAAATTTTTCATTTAATCCTTTATACAATATAAATGCATTAAAATATTCACATAAACAAATTCTAAAAAAAAAAAAAAAAAAAAAAAAAGGAATTGAATTAAGAAAGTAAAGCTAAATCTATGCCCGTTGGAGTTTTTGCTAAAGCCTATTTACAGACAAAAGGGTTTTTACCTTAAATTGCAAAATGTTTATATATATTTTTGTACAGTTTTGGCTTAAGTACTACTCAGCAAATAGCCTTTTTTTTTAAGTTCCAATTAACAATTGATAGCTAAATTAGTTGACGATCATTTCAGCAACCGAGGAATTATGAATAATCTGATGAATTGCTTCAGCCCCAACATGGACCCTCCAGGTTTTGGTGGATTCTTGTAAATGTGAATTGAACAAAAACAATAATTCCCAACTGTTGCAATGCACTGAGGAAACCCGGACTTCAAAGTCTGTGACCACACGTTCATGTGACAACACAAAACGACCAGTCAGCTGAGCTTTTAAAGGTGAATGTCATCACGAGGAGGCGCTCGGTACAAAAGGAGAACTGTCTGAGTCTCGACGCCTCGGCGGAAAGCGCAGACTCATCAGCTTTGGCTTCTTTTCTTTTTGTCCCTCTCTGCTCAGCTAAGCCTCCGTTTGTGTTTGTTGCCGCAGGAATGACCGTCAGCGCAATGGCCGCCCTTTTCCTCATGACGACGTCCATCTTGTCGGTGGTGGGTTCGCTCTACCTGGGCTACATCCTCTACTTTGTCCTAAAGGACTTCTGCGTCATCTGCATCACCACATACGCGCTGAACTTCATTCTGTTTATCCTCAACTACAAGCGACTGGTTTACTTGAATGAAGCCTGGAAGCAGCAGCTTCAGGTCAAACAGGACTGAGCTTCCGAGAGGGGGCGCGACTTCAAAGTCAAAAAGAAAAAAGAAAAGCAACCTGATAACAAAATATTAAATGAAAAAAAGAGGAAAAAGTAACGCAACCTCTGAACATTTGACTTGCCACCAGGAGACCTTGCTTCCAAACAATGTTTATTCTGCTGTGTGTTAAAAAATGAAGAAATTTAACTTAAATGTTGGGCCTGACATCTCAATATTGATTGCAAACTCTGAAGGATTTGTAAGTGAAAGATGGCTTTTGTTCCATTTGATCTCCCCCCCTCCCCTCCATTTAACCTCTCACTCATGGGCCCAGCTGCCTGCGGGTTTGGGCGGGAAACACAACGCTGCTGAGGTGGAAGTACCTGCACAAGATGCAGAGATAGTGGACAGCTCTGGTCTGAACAAAAAAAAAAACGGATCGCAGACTGGAAGAAGAGGAGACGGGACATTAAACGGTGAAATTGATAGAGATCATCTGTACTCGGAGCTGAGAAAAAGTCCCCAAAACAAAACGCCCATTTGATTACCGTGTAAGTCTGCAGATAGGGTTTTTACAGCAGGTTGAGAAGAGGACGATGCAACAATTACCATTTATAAACGATGATTTGTTTTTTTTTTCTTTTTTCTTCCATGTTTACACTTTGTAGTACTTTTTGTTTTTTGATGAGGACCACTAAATAAAACATGGGACAATGTGAGATACTGTGTGTAGACCAGTCAGATGTTTTTTGCAATTCTGTAAATAGCTGCCGAGCAATACAATGGGCTACATCATGGCATAAACGACACAAAACCCCAACCAACAAAGCTTAACCGGTAAAAGGATGACAGAAGATCTGTAGGGTCGCGTCTGGGTGGATGAGTCCCAGGATGCGCTCGGGACGTCTTCCTGCTCCGTAACAGCCTGGTCGGGCTTGCGGTCCGGAAGGCTCTCTTTGTTTTTAGAAGTGGAAGTAATTGCATCAGAAACAGATCTGCGGGTTTGTCACCCTTTGCTCAAAAGCACCCTCACTCTTATTTTCGTCGTGTGTAAAGCATTCCTGACCACCACACAAGTGGGATTCTTTGAGACTTATGTGCCTAAAGGAGTGTTAATGTGAATTAACTTTTTGTTGAATATTTTAGTTTTGGGGAAAATCGGGAGGGAGTTGATGTCGACACCAATTTTTCCTCATTGTTTTATCGTCACAGGGGACATTTTGTTCTTGTAAATGAAGAGCAATGGCATGGGCCGGTGTGGGACTCTCCCGGTAAAACTACAGTATCACAAATTTCAGTGTTTGTGAAGCAGAATATAATCCCTTTTTTGCAGTTCTGTTTTTTTATAGAGTAACAATGCTACTAAACAAGCTGGTGCTAGCTGGGGAATCAGTCAGCCTATCTCCAGTTAGCTTCCAAAAAGCCACTTGTAGTTTGCCAACTTGTAAGGAATAAGCAGTGTTAAGCAGTAGTTTATGGACAGAGCTACTTTAGTACACTTCTTTCAGCCTGCTGGCTGTTGGTGTGTAGCAACTGTTGCTACACACCAAGGAAAACTGGTCAACAAAACACTTTCTTTGGTTTGAGTTAAGGTGGGCTAGCATTAGCTGGTTAGTCAGGCTACCTGCTCAGGCAGCTCACCAATTTCTCCTTTGAAAAAGTTCCAAACAACCCAATTTGTCTTTTTAACCCTCCATGCAACACTCAGGAGGAGTGTGCCAAATGACTGGACAGTGGGCAAGTGGTGAGGGGGGCCTGTCAGGCCATCAGTTCCCGAAACCACACACAAAACTGGTAAAAATGCACCCTGCGGTATAAAAAAATAATTGGATCCAGTCTCTTATGACCGTGTTAGGGTTAAGGTAGCTGACTGGCTTTGATCAGCAGCATAAGTGAGAGGGGAAGCGTTGCATTTTTTTTTTCTTTTTTTTACGCTCCATGGAGTCAAAGACAAAGAATAGCTTTGACTTTCTTTCTTTGCCATCTCATTAAAATGATCTAAATCAGGAACACTGTAACAAGAAATTTTTATTTTTTTTTATTTTTTATTTTTTTAAACCTTGGTATACTTTGATCACGATAATCGGTCCATGCCTGGAAGATGCCACTGAAGTGTTTGTCCCTCTCGTCGTCTCACGAGGTAGCAATAGGCTGCTACACTGTGACCGTCTGCGTATGAGACGAAGTGGCCCACTGACGGAGGCGTCTTTGGCCTCGCGGTTACACTAAAATTGCCTGGCTTTCGCATACGGTTGGTGGGGTGTTGGTTGAACGGTCCCATGAAAAACGAAAACTAGTGCACTGTTGATGTGAACTGCACATGTGAACCAAGGAGTTAGATTTACTAAAGAACTAAATGTTGCGTTTAAGCCATATGTGGATTGTTTTTGGGTTTTTTTGTTCTGATAAGACAACCAAGTCCCTCACTGTTGTTTTAAATGGCACCAAGTTTTAGATCTAACATAGCTGAAAGCAGAACTAGACCTCTCTACGGAGAAAGCAGATGTAGCTTCTAGAGATTCATTTTTCTTCCATCCAGAGGTTATCGTTTTTTTCTTTTCCTTTTCCTTCACATGGCCATAACACAGTCTTACACTTTCAAAGATCTGTAACAGTCACTGTAATAAATGTAATGGTGTGATTCATCTGTGGTAATAAACCATCTCGCCTGTGGTTCCCTTAGTACGATTTGCATCCTTCCTGTTGTAAATGAAGGGAGTGTTGAGGTGCTGATTAATGTCTAGCTGTGCTTTCAGTGACGTGCTTCTAGAGGCGAATTGTGAAACCATTGGAAGTAATTAATCTATTCTGGCATATTGTAACTTGTCCCACTGCTTGTTTCAGTTTACTGTTGACCATTTTCCGAGGCCAACACCGTGTTTTAGCCTGAATTATTTTCCCCCTTTACATTCCAGGCACACATTCTTTTCTCTGCAGACCATAATCCTGTCATTACTTATGAAAAAGGCATGGGTTGCTCTGGATTTCTCATGGTATAAGCCAGTGACGTGCGGTGAGGTTCATAGCTGGTGAGGCACTGACGTCATCAGAATCAGATTTGCAAATAGATGCATAGATTGACAGCAGTTTACAGGTTATGTTTCACTTCTGCATCCTTACACATACAAACTGTAGCTCACAAAACACACATTTCCTTAAAAAACAAAACAAAATAAATGTTATTACTGTCTTACCTTACCTAAAAAATCACTATCTCTATTATAATCTATCGCTGCACTTGACTTGCTTCCCGAATCGTTTAGCCTAGCTCGCTGTCACTTACTCGGCAGTTGAGGAGTGAACAAGACGAACGTCTGGGATCTTGAGCGCCCCCTGCCATGAGGCAAGAGAACTGCCTGCCTCACCTCGAACCTGTTCTCTGCCGTTTATAATCGCTCATTACACGAAACACGTTACACAAACACAGTTGGTGACAAAAAGCACTGTACATTATATACATAAGCTAAATTATTGGAAATAAGTTCACATATTAAATTTGTTTAAACCATTTTATTGACGCCGTACAGCAACATGCTCTCTCCGCTTAGCAGCCAGCGCAGAGCCAGGGGTTGCGCAATCCAAGGTGAGGCAGAGCTCGCTGCTGCCTCACCGGCATCGCTTCCAAGCATTTGAATGGGAAAATAAGAAAATTCAGCGATTTTGAACAAATAAAAATCGAAATTGGTGAAGCTACATGAAAAATAAATATTTTTTAGTACAAACCACCGGATGAATATAACAATTTAAATTACTTTATGATTATATATTTTCTTTCTTTCCATGATGGCTGGTGAGGCACTGCCTCACCTGCCTCCCCTGACCGCACGTCACTGGTATAAGCTGATGTAAAAAGGCCACAGTATCAGTACTTATACCAAGATTTTCACAAACAATATGTAACAATTTTAAACAGAAAAGCAATGATTATTAGTTTTAATATAATTTTATCAGTTGTCTTGTGCCGTTTTGACAAGTATGGAAGGATTTTAATTCTTTCTCCAAGTAAGGATGAATATTTAAGTATTTAATGTTGGGAATTTCTGGATTTTATTGCTTATTCCATTTTTAAAGTTATTGGAAATTCTGGAAAAATAAAGTTACATGGATTTACTTTTATATGACATCGGGTTTGTGACAACTTGAGTTTTTTTTTTCTTTTTCTTATTGCCAGATGAAACTCATTCAAATATAAAAAGAGCAATTTCACCGTATTTTCTTGGCCTTTGCCAGCTTACTAGACCAACATTTATGATTTATGTTAATCTTAGAATTGAAAATGCTTCATTTTTTCCAAGATTTTTCTGAAATTACGATATTTCCAGTCACAAACAGATTTTAAAGATTTAAATTCAGGATCCTTCAGTCCAGACTTTTCAGTGTTATGCATTTTAAGCTGTCTAGATGCCATAAAAATTGTGAAATAGCCCTTTACCACACTGCCAATTCACCGTGTTTCATGATCGCTGAGGGATAAAAACGGAGTATATAAGTGAACTTCTAAGGGATGATGATGTGAAAAATCTGTAAATGTAAATGTCATGGGAACCCTGAGCAAGTATTTCGATACAAACTCAAGTAAAAGTACTTAATCAAATATATACATTGGAAGTAAAACAAGTTATTAGCTGGTTTTCTAGTCAGGCTAGCTGCTCTGCTAGCTAGCCTGACGTTAGCTGCTGAACAGACATACTACGCCAACTGTTTTAAAGTCTTTAAGAAGAATTGTACGTTTCTACATGAGTGCTTGTGTTATTTTGCAACTGGAAACTGTTTCAAACTGACAAATTTATCTTTTATCTTCTCTTTCGTTTTTATCTAGCACAGCTGGTTAAACTAACTAACGGTGCGCCCCAACAGGTGCGGGAAGGGGAACCGATGGTAAACGATTTACCATTTAAAATGTAGGAATGGTGCGACATCAAATTTTTAACATAACGGAATTATGACTTTTTAAACCTGAACAGTGATGACCAGCCTCAGCTTCTGACTATTTTATTTTGCATTGTACCAGTCTGGGTAATATGTAGCTTTTTTATGTCATGTAGAAAAGAATGGGAACCAATAGCCTCTTGGACAAGATTCTGTGTTGACATCCGTTTGGTTTTCGTTGCCCGTTTTGGGAACATTATATGTAAAACCAATTTCCATCTTTATAAGGAATGAACTTATAAAAAGTATGGGTTTTTATTTATTTTTCTAAACGCAAAACAAACTGACATTGAGCTGCCAGGTTCTTTCTGGAACTAAATATGGGTCTGGTCGTGTTTACATAGACCAGACTGTGCTAAGTGTGTAGCCACTCATGCAAGCCTACTTACACTAATTCTTAAAAGTGACTTTGAGGAAAACAGTTAGGAATGTTGGACATAAGGGATCACTTTGTTGTTGGATTATTTGATGTGAGAGCGATCAATTTTCCATTCTTATTAATATTATTTAGGCCTAGAGGTATAACTGCCATGTTAGTTGCATCACTAATGCCAACAAAAGTGCCTTCTGTTTGATCACCCGGCCTCGAGCCAAAGACGAGCAACAGTAACAGCCTTGTAAGAAGAAGAAATGCACCAGGCACTTCTGCTTGCCTTCCTAAGGATGGAATCACAGAAATTGAAAATTCCCAAAGATTTAACATCCAGTAAAGTTACAGTGCAGAAATGTGTTCACCAATTACCAGATGGAAGACCTTGTCAAACCACTGTCGTTCACTGTTTTATTGTTCCTAAACCCCACCATGTAATTCTCCTCTTTTTGTCTAGATTAGAATGGTTTGTTTCAAAACAGTACACTGTTCAAATGAGATTGTAATTTTCTTTGATTAATTTTGCCCTTTAGCTGTATAGACTGTTAACATTGAGTTATTTTAGTATATAAAAAAACAACAAACAAAAAAAAAAAAAGTTGAGGGGCTGGAGGGCTTGGAATTCATGTGTCAGTGAAAATTGTTTATTAAAATTCTTTGTGGAGGAAAACTTACTGGGTTTGCTTCTGTATTGCCAGATATGTTTTAAAATGTTGTATTTTCTTACATGGACAAGTGTTACACTAATGGTAGAAATGTGCGGAGGAAAAAAAAAGTCTAATTCATATATCCAAAAACATTAAGGCGGCCAGGTAAAGTGTTATGTTGAAATGATCTACCATTAAAACATTCCCTCTGAAAGTGTCATTTTTAGTCATTTAAACAAATAGCAGTATTGGCAACATAATTTATCAGTATATCATTCAGCACAAAATAGTTTCACAGTACTAAACAAAAACCTTTAATGTTTATTTAAAAGCAGAGAAAGCAACAATTATTCCCACAATTGGCAACATATGGTTTTATACTTTTGTGATTCTATAACATTTAATAATAGACTTGATGTAGAATGATGTGACGCTTTAAGTAAATGTACCTCTTGCGCAGAATATTAGCTGCCTACCTAGTCAGGCTACCTGCTGTGAAGCCCAACCTAGAGTCAGCTGGTTACCAAATATGGCGTTAATAAAGCCACAAATGTAGCTTTAGAAGCATTTTAGAATGAGGTGGGGGTGGGGAGGGGCAAACCTGCCCAATTCCCTGAACATGATCATTTTAAAATATTTTTTACCTTTTAAAGAGACATTTCAAATCAACAAATTTTCAAAAATCTCAAAATTTCTAACTCTTGTGTCAGTATTTCCCTCAGGAAATACATTTTTAACTTTAGGTTTTATTTTATAAACTAGAAAATTTCTGAAGAAATTTAAATGGGGCCTGCCAAAGTGTGCCCGTCGGTCTGGACCCGGCGTTCCGACGCTGAAAGTTAGCATCGACGCCATACAAAGCTGCAGCACGATCGACGGCATAAGGAGAATCACGAGAACGTCGACTGACATGGACTTGCGCCATTCAGCGTGCTAAAATGAGCATATGAGCTAAAATTAGTAAAAATGCTAACGTTTTTGCTAAACGTTAGTATTAGCCAAGCCGTTACGCATTTTGGCAAATATTAGTCAAAATGCTAATTGAGCTAATTAGCATTTTAGCTTAGTGCTAATTAGCTAATTTAGCATTTAGCTCATTTTTGTTAATGATAAGATTAGCTAAATTTAGCATTGCTAATGCTAATTTTAGCATTTGCTAATTTTAGCATTTAGCTAAATTGCATTTAGCATTTTAGCTAAATGCTAACGTAAGCTAAAAAGCACATGAGCATTTTGACTTACTTTAGCCAAAATGTACGAAAGCTGCCGCATTGCAATTCTGGAGGACCAGAAATAAAAACCAGTCCTACAGGATTCACTGCACAGATGTTGAGGAAGATGTTTTAGTAAAATGAGACAAACTCTTTACTCTGGGTTTCTAAACATGAACAAGTATAAAATAACCTAACTACTAAAAATGAACAAGTATAAAATGATCTAACTACTAAATATGAACAAGTATAAAATGACCTAACTACTAAAAATGAACAAGTATAAAATGACCTAACTATACTAATTTTTCCTGAGTTTCAGGCTTTACATTTGGCTGTAACTCATTTACATCTAAATGTAAAGCCTGTGTAGGTTATCTTGCAGGTTTTTTACCACTTCCCTGAAAGCCTTTCTAACTGAGTTAAAGGGGTTCCACCGCGGCTGTAGTCGGTTTGCCATTGTTACCAGGATGTTTCTTTCTAGTATCGGGGTCCCTGCCTCCAGGACAACGAGGATGTTCTCTACCTTCTTGCACTCCTTCATCAGGTCTTTAAAGATGGTGTTCCCCTGGAGCGTAATCTTTTCCGGGCTCATTTTGAGAACTCTGGGTTTTGTTTCAACCCAGAGTTTCTCAAAGAGTCGATCACAAATGGAATCATATTGTATTAGAGGGTAATGGCTCTTTCCTGTCTTGTCAATAATCTGCTGGATAACTTCTCTGACAAGACTTCTTACAGCAGTTCTTCTCATATTTACCTCTTCGGACTGGTCTTCCTCTGGTTCTCTGAGGGACTGGTCTTCCTCTGCTTCACTGAGGGACTGGTCTTCCTCAGGTTTGCAGAGGGATTGGTCTTCCTCTGGTTCTCTGAGGGACTCGGTTTCTGATCGTTCCAGTTCCACCTCAGCAGGAGTCATATTCTCACAGATTTCTGCTGGAGGTTTTCCTGGATGGGAATCTGTCAATCTGTCTGGCTCAGAAGGTGAGATCTGATCAACATTAGGCTCCTCTTCCTGTAGCTCTCCGGTTGCCTTGACTTCTTGAGGAATATCGGCTGCCATGGCCGTCGTTTCCTCGTTGTCTTTGGCCGGCTGAGCTACGCACCCTTTAATGTCAGAAAGAGAAGCCTCTCCTGCTGACATTTTTACATCTTCCACTTGGATGATCAATGGAGCCACCTTTGCTGAACGTCTACCAATGAAATTCCTGAAAAACCTCTTTATCTTTCCTGTCAGACCTTTAGTCTTAGACTTTGGCTCACAAGATTCACTGTTGGCTGGTTCCTTGATTTTTTCAACAAATGAGGGCGATCGTTCCAAAAAGTCCTTTATAATCAAGATGGTTTCATCAACCATTAGTCTGACTATTGACAAGCAAGGTGCTTTCTCAACATTATCTGTTGGAGTAGCACCTGAGTCCAAGCTGTGTTTCACACTGGCCAGCAGATATTGTACAATCAGCCTGTTTAAATTTTGTGTGTTCTCCGTAATTATGTCTTCTTCGACCTCCAGGATTTTCGCAAAGCATTCGGGAACTTTGTTCCCCACAACCGCCTTCAAGTTCCTCATGGTGCAACATTCCTGACTAAGCAGAATGTTCCAGGTAAAAATCTCCATGATGGATCCAAACTTCTCCTGCAGAGCGCAGGTGATGCTGGCTTCTGCATTTCCATTTGCCAGTCTTAACCACTCCTTTGGGGTGAGGGTTCTGACAAATGGGTCGACCGCAGCCATCAGGGCTTCCACGGTGACGTTTTGGGTCTCGGATGGTGAACTCTGACTACTTTTAATCATTATTTGTCAGGTTGAAGATAATATTCAGGGTTTTTGCAACACTAGCAAGAACAGGCTCTGCGAAGAACGAGTGCAAAGTGACGTTTAGTTGGGGGAAAAAGCAAATAAAGACCCTGACCTATGACGTCCGTCCACACGTCATAGACATCAAACCGCCCACACAGCAGCGTCATATCCTCAGTATGAAGTCACGATCTGTCAGGAGCCACTTTACTGCGCATGTCAGACTATATTTAAACTTTTTACAGTTGGGATAATTAAATCATTTACCAGTGGAGCCACCGCAGATCGCCTCTCTTCGCCCAGCGCAACTCCCGCAGCTTTGCGGCGTCTGCAGCCGTCAGGTCTATTTTTAGCGCCTCAACCCGCTGCTTTTTATTTTGTTATATATTTTTTATTATTATTTCTGAAGGTTTTGTTTGTTAAATGCCGTGAAAGAGGAAACTACAGCTTCATTTTCCTCTGATTGTGACCAGAATAGGGAGAAATGATTTTATTTGTCCTTTGCTCGCTAAATATGAATAGCGCGGTATTTAGTTTTTTTTTATGCAGACAGAACTCAGTTTATCTGTAAATATATCTCTCATTGATGTTACCACGAACAAAATGTCTTTAATATCGCTAGTTTATATATCCGACGTTTGGGGCATGTTGTCTCATTTATAGACTTTCAGCCATCTGACAAGCAGTTTGTAGTAAAAGGTAGAAAAGGCATCCCACTGCATTATTGTATTCCGAAGGCGAGAAAAACAAATATTTTCTTTTTTAAAAAACAAAAAAAAAAAAAAAACAAAAAACAAAAAAAAAACTTGGCAAAAGATCAACATATGGAACATTTAAAATGTTTTGAAACTTTCAAAAAATATATATCTTTAAGATTGATGACACTATTTTGACCAGGTTCCTACTTGTTGACATAACTTGAGATTTTGTTCATTTCTTCTATTTTTAATTCAACTTTGGAAACATTTAAAGTTCGTTTCAGGCTGTGATTGGGCTTGTGAAAGAAACAAATGTTTCCCCTGTTATTTCATGCAATGTAGCAAAACTTCAGCTGTGTGAAACATTATGTGGACTTAGAAAAAAAAAAAAAGTTATTCAATGATTTGGAAATGGTTTCATAAACAAAACGTGCAAGTTCAAACAACTGCTGTCAAAGTTAGAAAGGAATAATATTTTCCCTGCATTGGTGGAACTTTTAACACAAAGGTCAGAAATCAAATGAGGGTAGATGCACTGATAACAACCGTGATCACGCCACTATCAACAATAGTCACGTCACTCTTATTAACCCTTTAAGCATCATGCAAACATTTAGCCAGACTTTCAGCATTTTAGCTGTAGAAGAAAATGAAGGACAGAACCTGAGGGATAAATGTAGCGTCATTCTATCGTCTTTATTGCAGAGATTCAGATATAAAATTACTTCTTTCCTCTCAATTTGTTGAAAAAAAAATTACATTCAGATTTTCCCTTGCATAGTAACATGACATTGGTTGTATAAAGTCAGACTGGCATATTCCAACAGAAATCATGTCCCAACTTTTATCATCTTTACACATCAGAGAGGAACCAATAATTCATTTGTCCAGCAATAAAACTGAGTAGAATAGAAAATATTGATGGAAATGATCTAAGTTTATTCCCTGAATACAGACAAATGAAAAAATAAGCAAAGCTACAGTCAGATCATGAAACTGACCTACAGTTGATATAGGAAGAAAAAAACCCCCCCACAAAATAAACACACAACTGAATCTCAATTTGAAGAAGGTTTTAGTACAAATTGAACTGGAACAACAAAGCCGAAGACATTTTTTCTTAGATCCTTACAAAAAAAAATTAAAGTGTAACTAATAAGAGCAATTTAGTCCCACTGAATCTAGGCTGCAGGATTCAGAGTAATATGTCTAAACTCAGCCTTGATTTGCTTAGGCAACTGTGACTTGTGCTTCTCCAGATGCGTTGCTACTTCACAACATTTTCTTAGATTTGCAAAGCAAACATAGTTTGAGTCCAGATGATAATACTGGGAAGAAGTCTAGACCAAATACACCAGGTATTTTCCCGTTCATTTAATTTCAGATTAATTTCTTGATCCCCTCCATCCTTTGTATATACGTTTTTGTTCTAGTTTACATTAGCTAAAATGACCGGCAAAATGTAATATTAGTGAACACACTCTTTTCAGAAGCTCATCAGAGGAGACGCCTAAATGCTCTTGGAGCGGCAGCTTCAGATGGATTTAAATGTGAATTTTCTAAGGAGTTTTGTCAAACTTTTGTTCCGTTTCCTCAATCTGCAGAAAACAAAAGTTTACATGAGAGAAAGCAGATCTCTCCCTTAAGCTGAAAAAGCATGAAAATGCCCCAATTATTGTATTTTACTCAGACCCAGTTAATTAAGCCAAAACAGAAAAGAAGGGAAAAAAAAACCCTTTTCAAAAATCTATACACTGAGAGGAGTAAATACTAGCCAGCATTATCATCACTGTTGCCTTGCAGCAAGAAGGTCCAAGGTTCGATTCCCAGCCTTGGTTATCTCTGCATGGAGTTTGCATGTTCTCCCTGTGCATGGTGGGTTCTCTCCGGGTTCTCCGGCTTCCTCCCACAGTCCAAAAACATGACCGTCAGATTAATTGGTCTCTCTAAATTGTGTGTGTGAATGGTTGTGTGTCCTGTGTGTCTCTGTGTTGCCCTGCAACAGACTGGCGACCTGTCCAGGGTGAACCCCGCCTCTCACCCGGAACGTTAGCTGGAGATGGGAACCAGCAACCCTCCCGACCCCATTAGGGACAACGGTGTTAGAAAATGGATGGATGGATGGATGGATTATCATTGAGGACCAGCTTGCCTTCAGTGAACTTCTGAGTCTAAATGTCAATCATTTGCATCAATAGTGGAGAGCCAGTTGTAGTTTCTTTATGCTGTAGATGGTTTAATGGTTTTAGCGCTGTAAAGCTAAAATTATCTCCAGCTGATATTTGACAGACACAATTGTGGTTGGGTAGAGAAAATAAATTAATTGTACAGCCCAAATTACATATAGAAAATCCTTTATTTCTGTTTTATACAAAGTCTCAACTTTATACAAAGTGCTTTGTACATTATTGTACTGAAATTTGAGAGAAATCTTATGTCAGCACTGATGACTCGGACGGGGGTAAATCTGGACCAAGGCCATGACTACTTCCATCTGCAACTGAGCCAACTCCGTTTTATATAAAAAATAAAAAAAATCCTGCATCGCTTGCATATTACAAAACCCAAGCAGTGACTGGAAGCGTGAAGTTGTCTGTTAGGTTTTTTACTACAGCACCAAATCACAACAAATTTACATGAATATAATTATGAAAATATCACATCATAGGATGATGCAATGTGAATATGATGCAATATTGACCTATTGCATCATGTAAATGTCATTACAATATTTTATATGTAATAAAATATTGCATCAAGTCACAGACATTCATTTTTCCTGGGTTTGTGTGAAAACAGTGTTACTGGCTGAGCATGTTGCAGGATCCGTCCAGTGTCTTCAATGTAAACATGAAGGCAGCTTTGCCTGTTCTGCTCTCCTCTGAAAATGTTCTAATCACATCTAGGAACCTTATTTAAAGCACATTTTAATTTTTTTTGTGATTATAGTCACTGTTTATTTTTCTCCCTCATAATTCCTGCCTGCAAATCAGTCTAGTGGGAGATTCCAGCAACCAATACGGGGAACTGAAAACTGTGTCTGGCATTTCTCTCTGTTCTTGTTTTGTTTTCTTATATTTAGAAATATAACAGTTTAGATAATCACATAGACGCTGGTGAAAAAACACACAAAGAATGTTTTAATTAGAAGCAGACCTTGATGTCAATTTGATTAGACATGATTTTCCGTACAGCTCCAGTTGTCCTGCGGGGCCAAACGCTTCACAGTGGGCAGGGGTACTTGGTCCAGAGGGGCAGGGTGCCAGTTTCATTTGCCAGTCTCCAGTATCTCTCCTTGAGGATGAATGCAGCAGCTTTGGGTTGCCTTTGCCGAGTAAAGACCCCCTTCTTGTTCCCCACCACACGCATGATCCCTGCAAACAAAGGTCAGGAATATCGGAAAAGATATTAATAAAAATATTAGCATTCGTGTGTATGAAGCAAATAGCAGGCATAAAAACTTTAACTAGAGCCTCCGTATCAAGGCTAGAAGCCCAGATCCTCATTTGAAGAAATGTAATATTCATCTTTAAAATGACAAAAATAAAAAAAATTGGAGATGCACCTTGGACTCATCTGAACAAAACCCGTCAGAGGACCCTCCAACTACAACGTAATATTAACAGTAACGCTCTTCCGTGTGGATGTTATCGAGTGAAGACTCCAGGTTAGCTACTCTCAGTATTGGTGAAATCCAAGGAAGAAGCAAAAATTGAAACGGTTGTCTACGTCACGATGAGACGCGTCCGCACTTCAATCAGGCAGACAACAAGAAGGCTGGACAGAAAAAAAACGCTCTGAACACTCATCCACTCAAGAACAGGATGGATTTAGAAATGTCGACACCAGTTGGAGTCTCTAAACTAAAGTACACACACTAGGAAGTACAAACAAACCTTGTTTTACAGCAGCTGCTCTTGCACAATGTTCACTTTGCTCCCAATATAAATAATAGCCACACATGGCAGGCAGGAGAGGAAAAAAAGTTTTAAAAGCCATTATATTTTGCTAAATAAAAATTAAAAAAAAATCAGTATTGGCATGTAAAAGTTTTACAAAAAACAAAGTGGCCTCAAATAATTCTGGCTGGGGCTTTTCTGATCAGCAGGATATGAACAGTGCTGAGAGAGAAAGTGAGCAGCTCTGGTTCACCTTGTGTCGTCATGAAGTCAGCGAAGTTCCAGATGAGCTCGCCAATGACGTACTTCTTCCTTTTCTGGTCGAACACGCTGTGGTACTGCTGCAGGACCACTTTCTGATACTCCTCAGTGAACATCACCGGGGGATCCTGAAGAGAAATATGACCGCATGACTCAAATATCACATGGCTTGTTACTATGGTGATGAAAAAGGTCAAATCCTTAGCAGACGTCTCAAACAAAAGATCACATATTTAACGGGTAGGAATGGCATAATACCGTTGGGCTTTTAATTATGTGCTTACACTTGTTTATCAGATCAAATTAGTTGTGCCTAATTTAAAATAATTTAAAAAAACAAACAAACTTGGGAACAAAACAAAGTCTGGAAGAAGTTTCTAATCCACAGGATCCAACTTGTACTGGGTCAAATATGTTTAAATGTGTTGGTTTTCAAGCACTGAAGCCTTTAAGAATTCCACATTATTTTTAATAGGGTTGCAGTCAAAAAAAACAACTAAAAGTGTTAAAAGGCATAAATAAAAAGGCCAGAAAAGATGCCATAATGCCATGTGGGTGTAGCGCCTCACATTATGAAGCCCTGGCACCACATCAGCTCCATACTCGCTCTGGATGATGGGCTTCTTGTACTTTCCATACCAGTCCTCAAACTGAGTGTTGAGCTGGAGAGGGATGACCTCCACGTGGCCGGGGTCGTGGTACCAGGAGAAGTAGCTGTTCACACAGATGACGTCCACAAAGGGAGCCTAGAGGCGGAGCAAATTAACGTCTAATAAAATAAAATAACCTCACACACACACACAATCAGGATTCTTAAATTAAAAGTATATATTTTTCTACGTACTTCCATAGAATTCAATCGTTGATTGTTCTGGAATAAACAGCACTAAGGGTTACCAATCTAATGTCACAATTATAAACTTTGCTGGATGACAAATTGTCCCAGAAATTATTGAGATGAACGATAATCAAATGCAAACATATTTATACTCGAAATAAGACGGAACTAACTTGCCAGTAAATTTTCAGCAATGTATACAAGATTTTCTTTAAATCAATATTGCATTAAAACAAAAAAAAAAAACAAAAAAGGCATTAGTATCACTGATTATCTTACTTGGCTCATACTTAGAAATAATCTGCCAGTGGAAGTAGGACTTCTTCCATCAATTTTATAGCTGCAGTATACAGCTAAGGAGGAGGGTCTTAGTGCTGTCAATCCCCCTAGCTTGTTAAGCTAAGCTACAGCTGGTCCACCACAGTATAGCCTGCCAAGAATGCTAATGCTAATTAGCATAGCCACAGATTGTGGCAGAAAACCTCTTCCTGTAATGGTGAGCTGGATTTCCATCGTTAGCACTTTGCGCAGCGTACAGGAGGTTGATTGACGGCGCCAAGACGTTCCTCTGGTTGGTGGTTTTAAACCGGGAGCGGTGCAATTTTTCAGACTGCAATAGCAGCTCTGGGAAAAGGCGGAGGAACTCAATTTTTTACAAATTTTTTGTCTCTAGACATTGTGACAGTTTTAATACTGAAGCTTTAGGAAATTATTGACTTTAAATGCTGAAAAGTTACTTTTAAGTTACTTTTGTCGTATTTCAAGTGCACTCAGATATTTGCATAAGAAACTAGACCAAAAATACTTGGTAGGATTTTGTCTTTTTGCTCTGAAAGTTGCCAGACTTCACATAAACAGAGGGTATTAACTTTTTTTTATACTGCCAGCAGTGAGATGAAGACGGACTCACTCCTTTGTCCCGTGAGAAGTTACTGTCTGTGATGTAGGTTACGGGACGGGTAGGGTCCAGAGCTTTGGTGTGCATTATCAGCGTCCTGCAGGGAAAAAAAAAAAAAACAAACAAAAAGTAAACGGCAGTGAGCCATTTTGCAAGCGAGTCGTCAGGGGATTGAGCCACATCGCAGATGGATGATTACATCATCACACTGAGGGAAAGAAATCTGCTAAAGTCAGCTTTAAACTTTATAGTAATCATGCATGCCTGTGCCAGGAGAAACGTGAGACGATTTGGTTCTTCCTACATCACAGTTGGTCTGACGGGAGCAGTGATTGGATGGGTGGGTCTCTGCGGTCTCAGGTGAGCCCTGAGCTCTGAGCTCCAGCTGTTTGGGCTTCGTAACCAGCCTGACAGGATTCCTCACATTACAGCTCAAGGGCAAACCGACAGTTCTCCACTAGTCGAGGCTAAACCAATAAATCCCAAAGTCTGCTTCATCTTTCATGCTTTTCATACTTCTTGACAAACTCAGGGACTTCTCTCCATCAAGAAGTTAATAAACCACAGTGTGAGAAAACGTGGCATCCGTAAATGTTTCAATCAATTTCCCCCCCCCCCCCATCAACTCTTTTTCTGGTTCACGCCTTCAAATCAAGTTTCTTTAACTGGTGCACTTAGCGCCTCCACAAGGAGCTATGAAGTAGTGCAACCAAAAAGGAAATCTGTTAAGGCAAAATTCAAACAACTCTTATATTAAAGAAAATATATACAGATGAAGCAATATTACATTTTTATTCATAGCAGCAGTAAATATTCTCTACAAACCAAAGACCCACTGTTGCCCTCGCTTCCCCATCGGCCCTTTGGAAAACATTTTACCCTCTTTCAGTACAGTTTTAATTATATATTATTTGCAACTCACAGTTAATCGAATGTGTATGGCCATGAACATATATTTTGTAGTTATTAAAGGGGCAAGATTATACAAGCTTTTGCTTATTCTTTTCTTCTTCCTGCTTCATTTTCACTTGTGTGCTAAGAGAATAAATTCATTCTGAATTAATTTGAAACTTGTAAGAAAAAAAAAAAAATTGAGTGAATAAAGTGAAGTAAAAGTTTAGAGTAAAACAAAACCATAACGCCACAATAACTTACTTGAAGTAGTTCTCAGCAGGGGGCATCTCTGCAGCGGGCTCATTGGCTACAGACCACATGACCACAGAGGGATGGTTCTTGTCCCGCCGTACGAGTTCATCCATGACAGCGAGGTGGTGGGTCAGGGAGGCGTCTCCAAAACTGCGACTGTGGTGGGAAAAGCATAGGAGCAACTTTTGAGGGATCACAAATGTGCGCAAAGCTCTCAAAAGTCCACTAAGGTCAGGGGAAAAATTAAAAAAATAAAAAAATATTGCATTTTTGATGTTTCCATAAAATAAGGTCATTTTTTCCTTTGTGCTCGCAAGAAAACCTTTGCTAAAGTGTGCAATTCAATGTCTTCCTCTCCTTTTGTACAGCAAGATGACAAAACATAAAAACCCCGAATGTCAGATTAAGCACATTTTGTAATGATAAAAAAAAAAAAACATGACAGGGAAGAAATCAATTATGATCATTTTTAAGCAACAGACATTTAGACCAGACATTTCTACAGAAGTGATGTCAAAGTTTGTCATTTTAGCAACCTGCGGCAGTTGACATTAAAAATCAGAAGCAGCACAAAATCTGTGGACAATAAGAAGTATTTTCTATAAGATTATGTCAGCTGTTCATTTGGGCTTCTACCCAACAAAGGACAGTGGAGGCGACAGTCTATGGTTTTAATGCTAACTGCACTTCCTGCTACATGAATCAGCCATCTTAATATGCAAACATAACCATTTTTTGTTTGAAAAACAACACACTCATTTTCCTGTGTCACAACTTTCACATCAACGGGGTGAAATGTGACCCTTACACTGGGGCTGGACGATACAGCTGAAAAACATGACGATATAACCGTTTCAGATCAGTCAATATCAGTAATTGATTAATTTTTTGTTTAAAAAATCTGAAATGCTGCCAAACTGGTGGTGAAACCTTTTCTCTTTTCCGCAGTTTTTTGTTTTTAAGCAACCAGAAAGTGAGTGAGTTGGTTGATGCCACTAACCCAGCTTAGGTAGCTGTGAAAGGTTGAGCGCCCAAAGCCTTTCCTCTGCCTACATCCCCCAGAATGCCATGTGGTTCTGGATCAGAGTTCAGTGAAATTATTGAAAATTCTATCAGACATCTAAGCATATTGATCACGTGTCTATATATAGTTCTCTGTAAGGACTGTTCTTAAGTTGCATTTTATATTTTACAGCACTTTACAATTTGTAGCATTTTATATTTATTTTATCTGCAACTAGTTGTTACTGTGTCTTGTCTTTATGCTGCAACTGCGAAGTAATTTCCCTGCTGGAATGAATAAAGTACTTCTATTCTATTCTAGTTATTTATTGCCAAGTCCTACTTTAAACCCAACATAAATACCCGCTCACATCATTGTGTATCTCCATTAGAAAGGTGAACCCTCCATTTGAAGACATAAGTCCCACACATTGAACAAGCATCTAAAATCTAACTAGCTGGCTTTTGATTGGATGAAACAGCATCCTGCCTGGTCTTACATGTCTTTAATGCCGACCCCTGGGCTCTCATCGATCACCACGATGCCATGGCGGTCACACATCTGCAGAATCTCCTCGGCGTAGGGGTAGTGGCTGGTGCGGAACGAGTTGGCCCCCAACCACTTCATCAGGTTAAAGTCCTTGACTATTAGGGGCCAGTCCAAACCTTTCCCTCGGATCTACAACACAAGGCAGGACCGGCTCAAAATGATTTGGTCCGACATCCCAAGTCCATGAAAATATAGCAAGGTTTGATGTTCTGTAATGTTACAACCACAACCTTCTGAACAGAGCTCTAAGAGAACGGTGCTCAACCCTCCCGGTCCTCAGTGCTCACCGTCCTCACCAGTTCAATAAACAGATCTATAGAACTTGATGGCATGCTTAGGAGATAATGCAATCATTATAATCAGATGTGCTGCAGCAGAGAAACAGCTACGACATGAAAGACAGAGGAAATAGGTCGAGTGCTATGGGTCTGTGAGATGTTCAGAGTTTGGACAGGGGTTTTTATTTTGGGCCACATCAAGATCATTAATGTTCTCCAAGGGCCTCAGTTTTCTCTGAATTTGATTTGTACTTCTTAAGATTAAGCAGATATAAAATCTTGGATGAGACAAAAGTAATTTGACCCTATAAAAATAAACTGATCTGACTGATCAATATTTAATCCCAACTGTTTTCTTAAAGCTCCTGTGAGGTCTAGATGGCCACAGAAATGGCTATGGCGGGCCAGATTTGGCCCACAGGCCTTGTATTTGACACTGCTGTTCTAAAATAAAGTTATGAGCCGTATCCTGTTGCTCTGTCACATACAAAATGAGTTCTTCTACCAAACATGAAAGCTCAAGGCAATGCATTTAAACTCAGCACCAACTAAGAGAATGAGTCCTCAGTCTCAGTATTCAGCTTCTCTCTGGTACTTACGTCGGCATCTTCATGCTTATTGACTCCATGGAAATAGAACGGCTTGTTGTTGATGAAGAACTGGGTGCTGCTGACGTTAACTGTGCGGATGCCAACCGGTAGGGTGTAAACATCCTCATACGTTGAGCTCTCATCAGTAGCCTTCAGGCGAACCTGGACAGGAAAGCGATCCAGAGATGGCTGCCATCAAATTTAAATCTGTAGATTTTATTTTAGGAAAATCTTTCATTTTAATTCCTAAAAAAGGAGCGGAGTGCTCCACAGCACTTCTTTGACCTTATTGTATACATGTGGACTAAAACTGGTTTTAAAATAACCACAAAACATGTAGTCTCTTAATCATTTCAGAAGGAAGCACTGGACAATGCATCAACTCAGATGCCCTTCATGGTAACAACTGATTTTTTTTTTTAAAAAGGGATGCTTTACTAATCTGCTTACTTTCTAAGTTTCACTTCCCTGGTGGCGTCCCTCATGTGATGGTAAATCATTTAAATCGAAGCATGACTCACCTCCAATGAGTAAAGATAACCCGGGTTTTGGTGCATCAAGTACGGCCACCACAGGTTGACATTTGGCACCTTGAGAACTCCAGAAGCCTCATTGGACGAAACAAGGCAGTGGCCTCCTTTGTCCATTAAAGTCACCTTCATAGCAGCGGAGGTTGTTCCTTTAACTGACACACCATATCTGACCAACCCTGGAATCCAGAGGAAACCACAGAGATAACATCATTAGCTTGTTGCTTTTATTACTGCTCTCTGTCATTTGATGTTGATAATATCCACAGCACCACAAGTGAAGTGGACTCGGTTCAATTGGGGACCAAAATTGCAATACTTGCTACATTTTCAGCTGCTGCAGTTTGTTTTCACGCTGCACTGCGTCAAAAGAACCTCAACTGTGTAAAACCAGCTCCACCCCGCCCTCACCTGTGGTGGCGCTGCACCAAGAGCCACCAAGGAAACCACATGAAAAACTCTGAAGACGACACTGAGAGCAACTTCCTTCTTCAGAAAGTATAAAACAAAGATGAAGTAGCAATATTTTACCGGTTGCACACTGCAAAAACAAAATCTTGCCAAGTATTTTTGTTATAGTTTCTCGTGCAAATATCTTGAACTTGAAGACAAAACTAGCTTACACGCGTTTACCAAGATACAGGAGCTTGTTTTAAGTTATTAGCTGCTTGATATTAATAAAAAAAAACTAATTCTACAAACAGACTTTTTTTTTAACTTCCAACATGAGAAAAATGTCTCGTTTTAAGTGAATAACTTTACCAGTGGATCTAGTACTTTTAAAATTAATGTTAAGGATTTATTTACTTAAGCTTTAACACCTTGCTGAATAGTTACATGTCAGTTAGTTTTGTCTCATTTCAAGTGTATTAAGATACTTGCACTAGAAACTAGACCAGGGGGTGGGCAATCCTGGTCCTGGAGGGCCAGCTTCCTGCAACTCTTAGATGTCTCTCTGGTCCAACACAGCCGAATCCAACACACCCTGGTGTGTTGGATTCGGATGGATCCACACACCTGAATGTGGATTCAGGTGTGTGGATTCCAACACACCTGAATCACCTCCCAAGTGCAGTCAGGTTCTCCAGAGTCCTGCTAATGACATCATTATTTGACTCAGGTGTGTTGAAGTAGAGATGCATCTAAAAGTTGCAGGACACCGGCTCTCGAGGACTAGGAGTGCCCACCCCTGAACTAGACCATAAATACTGGATAAGATTTTGTGTTTTTGCAGTGTACAAACCCTGGTCTTTTTGTCTTTGGTAAGAGATCATTTTTATGTTTGTTTTGTTTGCATTTACCCAGGAAACCCTGCGCTGTAGTTCACTTCCTGCTTTTGGAGTAGTCACTGGTCTGAAAGGTATTCAAATACACATTCAAACCACACCAGAGTTCACTTCAACCAAACCAAGATCTAGATTTTAAAGGAGGCCAGAGTTTGTGCATTTCTGTCTCCCCAAATAAACCAGACTTTCTAGGCAAACGAACTTGACCTTGATTAAAGTGGACTAAAAAAGGTTGGTGTGAGTGAATCCCAAGACGCTTGAGCCCAAGCTTACCTGTGTTGTCCAAGAAATCTGTAACAACGGTGATGTCATCCACATAGGCTTTCGGGGTGGTATACAACAGAACGGGACGATGTATCCCGGCATAGTTGAAGAAATCAAAATTGTAGTTCTGAACAAAGAACCCAGCAGGATACCTGTGGATCAAAGAGTCTTATTAGCAAAACCCTTCAAGGTGATTCATAAGAGAAGCCGAAGTTTGGCATTAACCAAGGGTTTGAATGTGAAAGATCACTGCAGAGATGAGAGGTTAACAACAGAGGAGTTTACCTCGTACGGTCAGTCATGTACTGGATGGTGCCTGGGGGGAGCGTGTGCAGATTCAGAGTGTTGTTCACAGCGATGGTGATCCTGCAGGGCATGGTTGGGTCTTTACGGAGTAAGGTGCCTATTTCTGCCTCAAACGGCAGATGGCCGCCTTCGTGTTCAGTCACCTTCACACCATTCACCCACTGGTGGATTTAAAAAGAAACTAGTTAAAAACTGATCTAAAAACTTCCAATACAAATTCATTGCCCCAGTTTTTCTAAGTCCCTGGCTCTTTGTCGCTCAGAAAGACTCACCACTACGGAGTAATAGTGAGCGCTCCCCACTCTGAGGACCACTCGCAGTCCGTCATCAGTGATCCAGCGGGTGGGCACTGTCACCTCGCGCTCATACCACACCCAGCCAATGAAATCTCTCAGTGAGGGGTCTTGAGTGACGTCATTGTAGCTGGCAGGAACCGGCATGTCGATCACAGGGCCAGTCTGGAACAACACACATGGCAGTTGTTGCTTTTAGTGGATTTCTAAAAAGTACATTTGCACCAACCAAAAATAGATTCAAATAATTTTGGTGCCAAAATTAAATATTTTCACCTCTAGTGAAGTGGGCGAGTTAAACTGCTTGGAATATGTCACTCACTGAACTTTGTAGAAGTCCAGTGAGTCCTTTAAGCATATTATTAGGAATACGTAAAGACTTTTTAAAAATTATTATTTTTATTTGACAAGATTCCAGTTTCTTCGTGTGTACAACATCTTTTGTATAAATACCAATACAGCTCTTGTGTTCCTAAAGGTTTTGGACTTGGACCAGTTTTGTTTGCTTTAGATGCTTCCCCAGACCTGCTTGCTGTAGGTGCATGGAAAACAGGCGACTTTTTCCAAACTAAATGCAAAAATTGTGCAACATTCACCACTATTCGTAATAAAAGCTGTAATTGGTTGAGTTAGTTTATGGTATGCGAAGTATTTCAGTACCTTATTACGGTCAGTTTGACTTCCTTCGCTTCTGCAAGCCCACTCACCTCTGCTAGTCGACTTTTGTACCAAGCGCTCTCGAAGCCCTGATTCCTGTTCGGTGATCGGTCAGCCCTGAAAGCCCAAAGCCCGTTCAGCTCCTTCAGCTCTCTGGAGGAGGACTCCCGCGGAAACAGCATGCCTGTGTCCAGCAGTAGCACCGCGTCCAGGGCGGCGAACAGCCACAAAACGCGGAGCATCCTGAGCTTTACAGGTCAATCCACCGCTGGCAACTTCAACTTCTCAAATGACAGTTTCCCAGTTCCTTTTGTCACGTGACCTGGTCTAGAATCACGTGACTTCCCAGCTGCGTAAGTTGTGTTGCCTTCACGTTCTGTCAGAAATATCAACGCCGATGCGATTCAGGGAATAAAGCTGTTTATACTGCACCAACCTACCTTGTAACAAAGAAATGATTATATAATAGAAAGGTTAATTTATTTCAGTAGTTAAAAAGAAACAGTAGCTAATATTACACTGACTCAAAACACACGGTGATATATTTCTAGTCTTTATTTCTAGTTTGCTGATTATGCTAATAAAAAGCCAACAAAAGCAGTATGCTACATATTTGTTCAAAACAAAAACTAAAAAATATAGTACAGTGCAATATCAGCTCTCCATATTTGACTGTTTTGGCTTAAATTTAGATTTAAAAATATTTTGTTGATCCCAAAGGGGGAATAAATAATTGAGTTCTCCAGCAATGGGGCATGAAGGCAGTCTGTCTGTAGCCTGTCCATTGTCTACCTACACAATTCCTTCTATAATCTCTCTTCTGTGCTCCGTCTGGGCTTTTCCCCATTGAAATGGATTTCTCCGGTAGAATTTTAACTGGGCCAATCAGCAAACAGACAGAGAAGTTGTGAACGATGGCATGTGTCCGCATGTAGTTTTAGCAATGGCAACAGAGGAAACGGCTGGCCACGTTCCCATTGCTGGTTCAGCTCTGCACTTCTCTCTTTGAAGTGGGGGATGTTGTTGTAACTCATTGATTCAGATTCTTCAAAAGGTTATTGTAGATGGTGATGACTCTTGGCAGGAAAGGTCTGTCGTAGCAGTCTGTATTGTAGTGAATCTGAAGAATCTGAAGCCTCTGACTGAAGACACTGTTTTCCCAAGACACCCTGGTGAAGAGGTTGGTCAGTGTTGTCCATAATTTTCTTGGTTTTGTGAAGGATCCTTCTTGGGATCATCATCTCCACGGTTGCACAGATGTCCCCAGAACAGAACCAGAGCAGAACCAACCTTCTTTATCAGGTTGTTGAGCCTTTTTGGGTCTGTGGCTCTGATGCTGCTGCCCTAACAGATGATGGATGAAAAGATGATGCTCTCAACAACAGACTTACACCCGTTGCGTGTAACTTACACAAGATGGCGCCAAACACTAGCACATTTTCTACTTTATCAAATGACGCCTCCACATCCGCTGACGTATTGAAATCAGTAATCAGAGATGAGTTGCCACCAATGAATTGAGGGTTCAAGAGTCAATTGGATTTGGATAGACAATTGATGATTATGAAGAAAAATTGCATTCAATGACATTACTGTTGCAAATGCGTCCTATAGAAGAATGCAGAAATTTCATAGAAAATGAACTTTTTATTTCCATTCTATTTTTAATAAGAGGTTAAGAACAATGGATGGCTTCATGTGCAGTGAGAGCCATAATTTTACATTTACACAGATGGATGTTTGAAAACCCACTTACAGTTGACAAAAACAACAAATCTTGTTTAAATCTGACACTTTCTCAATAATTACAAAATAAATGTTCAGGGCTGTATGCATTGTTCCAATATTGTACAATATTACATCAGACCAATGGAAAGAACTTTTTTTGAAGTCGGACACATGGTCTTGATATGTTTAATACCTGTTTAGAGGTTGTTATTTTCCAAAGGTACATTTAATTTGACAAATGAGACTCATTTGGACGTGTTTTCTAATTCATTGAATATGACTACAATTCTGACTTGTGCGGGTTAGAAAAACCCCCACAATAAATTAAAACTTTTGATCCCAGTTGTTTTTTAATTTTTTTTTTTTTTTTTTGCTATATTAGCTCTCCCTAAAGGGGCGGGGGGAGATTTAAATAACTGCTTTAAACCTCAATATTAACATAACATGCATGATGAAAATATGCAAGTCTTATGAGTGATGGAAAATATTGCGTAGAAAAAAGCTATTTAATGTTCTGGAGTGGAAAACCACATACTTTAGAGGCTGTGTTGCCATGGCGATGCTGCAAGTACAGTAAAAATGACTGGCTGTAAAAATGACATACAGCTGCATATATCAACCAAATATCTTATTAATGATTGAGAGCAGCTCTATAGTGTCCTTCAGGTTGAGAAAGTAATGAACTTTACTACTTTATTATTAGTTATTTATTTATTTTAGTGCCTGATTCCCAGATTCCCCTTCAAATAACAAAACTCTAATAAATTTCTTAAAAAGCTTGTTGGTAAAAAAAAAAAAAAAAAAAAAAAAAAAAAATCAGGATATATTTATTTAAGCCAGTGAAATTCATGGGATGGGAACTTATTCTTTCAAGCCTTAAAATAATAATAATAAATAATAATAATAATAAAAAAAACCTATGTTTGTAATAAAGAAACGTTTAGAGTGACAAGCTCTTCCAAACAGTCCATAATGCTGCCATTTGACTGAAATGAATGTGAGGTTAATGGAGAGTTCAGGCCTAATTTCCTGCATTATATCTGTCAGCCATTTCCCCACAGATTTATTAGGAATGTTTCAAAGTAAAAGTTTGACTTCTGGATCCATCTATCATGATTTGGTTCCCAACATGGGTCAGAAAGGATTTAACTCAGGCTTAGCCATGCTTGGAATAATTTCTGCACATGAAATCGGACGTGTTTATCCCGTAAAGAGCCTTTAGACAATGTTTGCTGTGTTGATGCAACATAGACCAATCAGATTTTAAACGAATTCATTTCAATTCAAAGTCCTACTAAGCATGGCTGGACCAGAAAGACGATCAAGTAACTCGTTCTGTGGCAGTACATAACAGAAACTATTGTTGCTTTAAAGTTTGAAAGATTTAGCATCACAAGAGCGGAAGAAGAAAAACAGAGAGGGATCTTTGAGTCCTCTTCTGTTCTTCTGCTAACCTGATAGGATTTAAACCTGGACACTGAGAAGGCGATAATAAAAGGCTGACTACCGGAAAACTGCTTTTGTCCTGATTTGTGTTGCATCATTATGGAGTAGAAAGACCCAGCGATGATTCATTCTCACTTTATTCCCAGTGGCCAACAGAATTTTTCTGTTTCATGGTGCCATGCAGTCTAACAAATCCTCCAGGCTGACAGCACTCCTGTGCCGAGCTGGATATCCGGCGTACCTAACCTTGGAGAACAATAAAATCTAGCTTTCCCAGAGGTTTATCAGACAATCCCAGAATCCAACAAAAGTCAGCCTACATTCCCAATCACATAGACTAATACTACTAAAATTTCTACTTATCCCTGGTAGATGTTAAATAAATTATAAAAATGGAAGAAGCTAAACTACTAAACCTGCAGATTTCAAAGACAACAGTCTTTGTGGGAAACAGATTCAGTCCCACAAATATTACCTGACCTTTTGGGGGAAGAAAAAAAAAAAAAAATCGACTACAGAAAATCTGGTGTAATTCTTAAAGGGCAACCGCTTTTATACTTATTTTTAGGTTTTAATATAAAGAGAAACGTAAGTCTGACAGCTACATTTTCTTACATGGGATGTTATTTGTACAGTTTCCATCGTAATAAAAACAGGTCTGGAAAAAATGACTGAAACATTTCTAAGAGCTGGATTTGTGTTTTATTATCCAGTTATAAAGCTTCAGTCGTTTACCATTTTCAGTCAGAGTTGTTAAGAGCCGTTGTGGACAGTCCAAAGAGTGAGCAAGAGACGGTTTTTCACATGTTCAGCTTTTGTTTCCTGAAATGTTTGACCTTAGTCTCATCTGACCAAAGCAGGCAGTGCAAGTCCCTGTGGGGTTTAGTAGAATTAAAACATTTATAATTGACAAAAAACAAAAAAAAAACAAAAAAAGCCGTGTTTCTTATTCCCAAAACTCTGGTTGACATGAAGTCTGTGTCTAATGGTTGCTATGGAGATAACCATAGCAACCTGTGGCCCCATGGCGCCACTTTTTGTTGCAGTTCTAGATGAAACTATAGAAACTTAAAATGCTGCTTAAGCTGCGCTTGACTTATGACAAAATTGGTAGATGTGGTAATTTTTGTTCTGTTTTGTATTATTTTTCCACCACTGGACAAATTTATTAAAATAACAAGCTGGATTTTTCAGAATATTTTAGTGTAAAGGTAAGCTAAGGTTTATTTGAACGGTTTTGCACGTCTGTATTAAGTTTGAGGACAACAACACAGCTTGATATCGTCACCTGAGCCTCGCTCAGATCGTCCTTATCGCTCCACCACAAAGGAATCAGTCTCTATATAAACTTACAGGAACTTTTAATCACTTCAGACATGAAACGTCGCCTGTTTGGTTCTCTTTACCGCCATTGTTGCCCTTGGGGGTGTGGGGGGTGGAAGGGGTGGGGTGGGGGAGTAAAAAGCACAATGTAGAGCAACGGAGATTTTAAAAAAAGTCATAATGGACGGGAGGAGCAAAAACTGAGCTCACAATCACATCAAAGCTTATTGTTTTGAGTCAGTGTATGTGGCTGACTTCGCGACGTGCGACATATATTTCATGTGAAGTTCAAAGTCGTGTGTTTTAAAAGGAACACATATCCAGCGGTTCTGGATGTGTGGTTCACACACACGAAGCTTTGTGTGTCAGTTTCCATTTGATTTTTTAAAAATTTATTATTAATTATTATTATTATCTCTGGGCTGCACAGTGGAGCAGTTGGTAGAGCTGTTGCCTTGCAGCAAAAAGGTCCTGGGTTCGATGCCCGGCCGGGGTCTTTCTGCATGGAGTTTGCATGTTCTCCCTGTGCATGCGTGGGTTCTCTCCGGGTTCTCCGGCTTCCTCCCACAGTCCAAAAACATGACTGTCAGGTTGATTGGGCTCTCTAAATTCTCCCTAGGTGTGAGTGTGTATGTGCATGGTCGTTTGTCTTGTATGTCTTTGTGTTGCCCTGCGACAGACTGGCGACCTGTCCAGGGTGAACCCCGCCTCTCGCCCGGAACGCAGCTGGAGATGGGAACCAGCAACCCTCCCGACCCCATTAGGGAAGAAGGGTGTAAGAAAATGGATGGATGGATGGATGGATTATTATCTCTACTATCATTTGAAAACATTTTAAAGCTGACCTTCCAGTAGATGTTTTTAGAAATAAATTCATTCCTTAGAAAATCAATACAGTTGAGGGTAAAAATAGCTTGAAAGTGTATTTTTCCATTTATTATTCATAACCAGGCGAGGGGGGATCACAAAAGGCAGCAGTCAGAGAATAAAGGAAGACATAATTCCCAAACGGCTGATGTGTTGCTAATAAGTTTTTCACAGCTCTGCAGCGGCCCTTTTTTTTTTTTTTTTTTTTACCTCCGCGTATGTAAAGAAGGAAAACGCTGACATGTTCATTTCTCAAGAATAGCAAGACTCCCACATCCGGCATCCTCTGATTGGTGAGTAATACGGGACTTCTTCCAATAAAGTTCATGTTCACGTAAAAAAACAGAAACGCCGAGTGTGAAGGAGAGCTCCAAGCACAGCCAGTACCACACATAGTCTGGGACAGATAAATGGTTCTGTCAGCCCGACTAATAATCTGTATTTTCCACATAGTTCAAATCTGGACGCTGCATATCCACTGATAACATCCCGGAAACCAAGAGCTGTTTATGTTATATGAACAAGTCAACAGTACACTCTAAAAACCAGTGGGTTCAAAATAAACCAATTACTTGCTGACCCAGTTCTGAGTCAAATATGGGCCGAGGCTTGAGCTGATTTAATTTAACTGAGTTAGGTTCACCGAGTAGTGTTGGATTTTCAACACAAAGAATGAATTAAAGTGACTCATTTTAACGTTAATAACTCAACTTATTATTAATATATATAATGTTTTTCTGCCAATTTGAATAAAGACTGCATTAGACTGCATTGTTTCATGACTAGAATAGAGTATGATTGGATTAAATTTACTATTTTTGATTGAATTAAATTTAATAAAGTGGTGCCAAAGAAGAGGCAAGGTCCCATTTGGTTTAAATGAATAAAAACAATAAACTTATGATGTTTAACAAGACTTTAGATTTTCTTAATATGTTTTTAAGGTGGTGGTGACCTTTATTTGCAGTAGTTAGGAAAGAAAATTGAGATGCATTTGGATAGTAACATTCCTACGCTCCATGTAATGATGCATAAAATGTTTACCTGTCTGGAAAATGATTTACAATATGCAGCTCATGAGGGAGATGATATCAGGTTTACAAGAGCCAGACGGGTTGAGATGTTACTAATATGTTCAGGGTAAACTAAGAATCTCACTTTTATCAAATATTGTAAAGGTTTCATGAATTACTCAGTGTTTTAAATGACCTGAAATCAGATTAGAAATTTTATGCCCAGGTGTCTTATTTATTTATTAAAAAACACTTTTTTGTGCGATTTAAAGACATTAAACTTTTTTTTTTTTTTAATCAGTGAATGTCAGGAAGACGTTTTATTTAGGGTCAAGATATCCAGTTTATTTTTAAACAAATTAAAGTTTGAACTCGAGCTCACCAAATGCGACCCAGACCATAAATTGTGAATTATCATTGATTGGACGTAGCAAAGCAGATACCGACTTTAGCAACTGATTGTTGGCTGGTTCTGGTGTTTTCATAGCCCAAATTATTCAGATCTTCTTTATAGATGTGAATAAAGTTAAGATTTTTCTGCAAAGAGCCCAAAATGCTGCCAGCAAAATGATAAAAGTGTTCTTCCCTCTGAACCCAGAATTTGGGTTAAAATACCAACCCAGACGTTTTTCTAGTGTCATTAGAAGAAGCAGACAGCTAATTAGTTACATTCAGTGAGCTGTGGGTTGTTTCTGCTAAGCTGTGCATCCTGTTTCTTTTCGCTGTCGATATCGCGTGCTCTTCTCGGATAAACATTCGATGCTGGGCGACACTTCTGATAAACACCCAGAAGGGACGGCCTGCGTTGCTCCACGGCACACAGAGAACGATGCTGCCTTGGTGAGCTGCTTTAAGTCTGTATGCGTGTGTTTGCCTGTGTGTGTGTGTGTGTGTGTGTGCGTGTGTGTGTGTTTGTTTTTGGATGGATGCCTCCGCAGTATGTCTCACTCTCCAGTGTCAGCCAGAGCAGATGGAAGGAAATCTCTCTTTTGGCTCGCTGGTGGTTCTGACAGTTGGGCCCGGTGAACATGTGTTAGAAGGTGGAAGTGGACATTTCCTCATCCTCTGTCTGCTGGTCTCAACATGAAACATGTAACGTCTTCATATCTTGTCACTTTAACACACAAAGTTATTGGGGATTTTATTGGGGTTTAATGTTGCAAACACAAAGCAGTGCACAACTGGGAAGTGAAACGATAATGCTACAATATTTTCAAAACTATTACTAATACAAATCTGAAAAGTATGGTGTGTATTTCTTTCCATGCCCTCTTCACTGTGATACCAAATTAATAATTAGTCTATCTTGTTTGCAATCTTTTTATTTAAATATAAATCCAGCTGTACTGTGAAGGCCTCAGTGTTTTTTTTTTTTTTTTTTTTTGTGGAAAGTGACAAGAAGAAAACCATGCCTGAAATAAAACTGTAAACAAACCCGTCTCCAGCATGTCAAAGGCAATGTGGGAGTCCAGCAAAACTTGGCCTGCGTACAAAACACTATTTTGGAGAATGAGCACTACAAATCACGCAGAATAAATCATCCCATTGACAGAGAAATGTGGTGGTGGCAGCGTCATGCTGTGAGAATATTCTGGAAGCTGGTCAGAAACATAGGTGGAGCTGAATTTTGGAAAATCCAGGAAGAAAACCTGTTAGAAGCTGCAAAGGACTCAAGGCTGAGGTGAACATTCACCTTCCAGCAGGACAACAACTCTATGCAGCCAGAGGTGTGGAAGATTCATCCGCTTGTTTAGAACAGGAAAAGCTTGAGCATAAGTCAGGTTGAAAGTCCGTCACGACTGCAAATTACTGTTCTCAGATGTTCTCCACCCAGTCGGACTGAGTTTAAGTTACTTTCTGTAAAAGATTGGGCAAAACGCATTAGTATAATTAATATACCTCTCACAGATTTGCATGGTTATATACTAGCAGACTTGCAAATACTAATTTTTACAGGTAAAAAACATCCTCCTTCCTTACAAATATGCTCCAATTTCTTTTTAATTCCCCGGAAGACCTCAGTAAAAAAAAACTTTGAAGTTTGTGGCTGTTATGTGAAAAACCTCATGTGTTTGAAAAGCACGCATTGGACGACAGTAAAAGTGAGTCGAGTCTTTATCTAACCGTCTGTTTGAACCGTGCAGCTGTCTAATATAGCCACTCTATTGCTGTTTGCTTAAGCTCACAATGTGAAACTGTTGTCAGATTTTTTTTATTTTTTGTTCATCATAGCATGAATCAGCCTCTTCTCTGGAACATGGAGGGTAAAGTAAGCCCAAAGACACGGAGGTAGCAGATTAGTTTGAGTGGGCGCATGGATGACAGAACAGGAAGTCTTCGCTTTACTCCTGCTGCGTCTCACCGCCTGCCAGCGGCTCTCGCTGCCAAAGCCCGGGCTGCGATCAGGAGCCTGCAGAAGAGCCGAGTGTTCCTCTGAGGTTTTTACTCCCGGCTGCTCTCCTGCAGCAGCGCTCGGTTAGAGCAGGCGGCGTCATGCTGGCTGCAGATGCACCGTGAAAATGTGCAGAGGGAGTAAGACGTGTTTTCAACCCGCTGAGGAAGTAATAACCCCCCCGCAGTCCTGACTGGACTCCATGATTCCTATATTTTGCATTCAGTGAATGATTTAAGGGAACTACTGGGATTTTCATGCACAGCCATCTCAAGGGTTTACAGAGAATGGTCAGAAAAAGAGAAAATATCCAGTGAAGGGCAGTTCGGTGGGCACAAATGTCTTGTTGATGCCAGAGGCCAGAGGAGAATGGCAACAGTAACTCAAATAACCACTTGTTACAAGCGAGGTGTGGAGAAGAGCATCACGTCGAAGCTTGAAGCGCCTGGGCTACAGCAGCAGACGGCCACACCGGGCCCCACTACTGTCAGATAAGAACAGGAAACAGGCTGACCAAAACCGGACAACGGAAGATTGGAAAGAGTCTCGATTTCTGCTGTGACTTTTGGATGGTAACGAGGTGTGCTAGCAAGTTGTACCTAATGAAGTCGCCGGTGCGTGTATATATATATATATATATTTAGTCCTGCTGAGTCAGCACTTGCCCATTCTTCCCTGCAAAGTGGCTCAAGCTCAGTCAAGTTGGATAGAAAGTTTGATCCAACTTTCAATGATCGACCAGAATTTAACTACATCCATCTTCCCTTCAAGTTTTTATTGAACTGCTACATTTAAACTAACCTTAAAATTTACACACCAGTGGATTCTGTGATTATTACTTCAAAGGCGACTTCTTGTTTTGGGTGTTCAGAGTAAAGAGGATATAAAACAAATGGAAACCACGATTTTCCTCATTGAATTTGAAACAATTTGAAAATAACACATAGGTTAATTCCACTACTTTGTGTTAGTGTATCACAGAGTCCCAATAAAATACACTCAAGCGGTGTGAACACGCCGTAGCAATAAGGGATTTGGCAAATATTTTAGACAACATCCGCAAAAGCAGCATGTTCTAAAATCACATCTTTATGTCAGTTTCTGAAAAAGCTTGGAACATTTTGGAGGAGAGCAATTTTTATTTCATGTTTAGCCCATATATATGCAAGACTCACAATGCTGCATGAAAGCCTGAGCTAAAGGGCAGCAGCGGAAAGAGGAAATAAATTTAAAAAAGGAAGAGGCATTCATTGCATCTTCTATCACTGATCACAAGTGGAAATCCAAGTGCTGAATAATTCATAGCCAGTGGGAGGTGAATAATGAATGTGTGTGTGTGTGATTAAAGCATGCATAGTGATGAGGCAGAGAGTGGGTGTCAGGAGAGGGCTTCCCCCGCCGTGTGATCTTTCACACCTGCCACACAAAGGGTTCAATGAAAACGCTCCGGCGGGACGGGGAGGGGGTCGCCACGGTAACAGGACTTCTGTTGGATCTGGCTCCTAGCAAAAAAACAGCGCTGCACTCTTAGTGGAGAAGACTCAACGGAAATGGAGGGAAAAGAAGAATGCGTGTGTGGAGACGTTGGAAATGAATCAACCTGGCGTCACGCAGAGCTTTTCCTCACGGTGGGGGCCAGGAACCACGGCTGCCGCATCCGAGCTTCAGCCCACTCCTGTGGCTGTGTGTGGATTTAAAAGGAGTCTCTCCCTGTAAATGCTGTGTGCAGCAGCATCTGCATCCGTGTTGCGTGAAACAAACGTGTGCGAGTGCGAAAAAGGATCTACGCGCATCCGCCAACGCAACACCCTCTGGTCCAAGGTGTGTGGAAAAGCAATGTGGAAACCAGGAAACACACAAAGATATTAGTATTTATTCAAAATGTAAGTGGAGGTTATGAGTGTCAAACATCCAGGAGGAGTTTGATTAACAAAAGATGAAGATCTTATTTATGTTTATGTCATAAATAAGAGAAGAAGGGTTTTTGCTTCAATACTGAACAGAAAACAGAATAAAACGCAGTCTGGAGCCTCGGTGGCTGGCATTGGTTCAGTCGATGCTGCTGGAATTATTCCCATTATCATAAGAAAATCAAAATATTGTGAAATGAATGAAAATAATTGCAAATCTGGTAAATAATTTAAAGATATCTTGACCTGAGAAAAGTGGAGGCTATCAGGTGAAAGCTTTTGATTTGCCCAACTTGAAAATCTAATCGATCCATCAAACCAAATCATGGGCTGTAAGTTAAGCAGCTACACATTAATAAAGATATTTGAAATTTACTTTACAAATGCTAAAATCAGATTAACTATAGATCTTTCACAATGTACCTTCTTTTTGTTTGATGGAAGTTTGTAGTATGGAGGTCTGAAGCAGCCAAAAACATAAATGTAACTGTAATTTGTGATGAGATTAGCGACTTATCATTATGTATTTAGTTATTTGAAAGATAATCCCTTCAGAAGTGGCAACTCCCTCTATTAAACTAATCTTAAATAAATGCAGACATCTTGTCTTGCCTCAGTCTAGAAAAGACTTCAGCAGCTTGACTCCAATCAAAAGAAACCTCTCAACTTTTTGGGGTGCAAATCTGAAACTTTAAAAGTAAACGCTACAGGCAAAAACTAACAATCTTAAATATTTTTCATAAAAGAATCCCTTTATGTCAGCGTCTGTAGCACAGTCTCCAGTGCAGTATGGTACGTGTATGAGCATCAAACATTATAGCTGTTGTGTTTTGCAACATTTGAAGCGTCTGATTGCAGATTTAATGCTAAACTGAGTACAATTTGTTGTGTAAATGTTTCTAAATGCACGTCAGAGCATCTGCTTCCTCAGCAGCAGCAGCTTGTTGTGCTGTTTACGATCGCTGCTTCTTGTCTGTGTGAAGTCCTGACAGTGTGACTCTGTTTATACTCTCAAATGTCCTAAACCCACATTAACCTCATGTAAACTGTTAGACGTGATCAGATTTCTCTATTTCTAGAAACACGATCCTGTTCCCAGCTGGAGCCGTCCCAGAGAACAGAAAGTGAGATGAAATAATATTTTATGTGACTTGAAAGGTGAGCTGAGAAAACTTTTGGTTTATGTTTCAATCACACAACGTCTGCTTGGCAGAATGAGCAGCATGATGACGGGTGTTACGTTTTGCACATGCCGATGTCAAGATGCAGATGCGATGATGAGTTAGAGCCCCTGTAGAAAGAATAAACAGGGGGAGCTGATTTACGGCAAAAAAAAAATCTGAGATTTTGAGATTAATCTCAGAAGTTTTCTAGAAAAAAATCCTGAACATTTCTGAGTCTCAACTGTCAAAACTCAGAAATGTACAAGTTTTTTCTACAAAATTTCTGATTTTAATCTCAAAAACTTCTTTTTTTTTCTAGCAAATTTTCAACTTTTCAAACTCAAAAATGTAAAAGTTTTTTCAAGAAGTTTTCTGAGATTAATCTCAAAATGCCAGAGATTATTGGCAGAAACTTACTGCTTTTTTTAATTTTTTTTAATTTTTAATCTACAGTGGCCCTAACATGCTGTCGTAGAAACCAATTCACCCGTTGCACTGGCTAGTAGTTCTCTTAATGAGATAAACAAATGAGACCTTATTTTTAATTTAATGTATCTTAATATTTAACATTTATCAATCTTGGTCTAGAACCTCCATTTTCTAGACAAATAAGAGAATACCCGCTGCTGTAAATGCGAGGAAATGTGTCTCCACAAAAGATTGACTCAACAGGTGCACACCACACATTTCAGATTTTTATAAAATATTTACATATGTATAAAAAAAACCCACTTCTCTGCGTCGGTGTGCTACATAAAAACCCTAATAAAAGGTTTCAGGGGTTCTTTATAAAGACACTAAATGTGTGAAATTGATGTCATCCAGTTTTTATTTGACTGTAATGATCCACTTTGATTGGCCCTTTCACAGTGGAGTCCTGCTGTCAGTTATTTTCCATTGTGAACGCAGAACGCTTTGACTTGAAAATAGAGCAGAGGTGAATGCTCCCAGAGCGGGTCATTGTTCCCCAGAGTGAAGCAGAACCCCGCGGTCTTCAGCTGAGAAAATATATCAATAAGCTCCTTTTGCCTGTCTTGGGACACCAAAGCCGACCACCACAACTTCCCCCCCCCCCTTTTTTCTTCAACATTTAATATGATAAACAGCCGTTTGTCGCACAGCCTCAGCGCTTCTGATGTGGTTTATTTTCAGAGGAGGGGTAAACCTGATCAGTGTTTGGCTGCTACACACAACCAAACACTCAACTTCCTCTTCCTGTCTCTGTGGAGACTAGTAAGCGAGTGACACAGAGGATGTTTGGTGGGTGGGGGCATTTCTTACGAAAAACAGGCAGTCCGGGGAGAGGGAATGGGAGTTCAAGTTGCCACCATGACAGCAGGTGAACAAGATGAGACAGCTGATCTATCAACACATTTCTGTGAAGAATGTCATCTTTAATAACTTTGAACCAGGCTGACATATGTGGGAGTTGAGCTTGGAGAACTGTGGTCAGCGGTGAACCTTTACCGCTTGTTGCAATGAACCCCTTATTAGAGATGCTAAAAAAAAAAAAAAAAAACATGCTTACTGCATCAGAGATTAGAAAAAGTTTTAACATAGAACATACGTCTCCCAATGGTAAAATTTAACTCATTTTAATTCTGCGTAACAGAATTTTTCAGTGGTGATCTGAATTATTATCGCATAATAATTGAAGTTGTGGTTGAATTATGTGGCTCAAGTTGATTTAATGCAGTTGGTTTTGAGCTTAGAGTGTGTTGGGAAGAATAACTCATAACCTGACCTTCTAGTAGAAAACATTTCCATATATGGATTATCAGTATTTGGATACCACTATCAAATATTGCTTATCTATTAAGGTTATAGTGACACAACCTACAAGAAGAACCAAGATGCTGAAGTCATAAAAACAATACAGCATGAAATTTTTTTTTTATATTTCTGGGAAAACTAAGAATATTTAGGTTTTTTTTTAAGCTTTCACAAACTGTGTTTGTGCACCCGGGACAGGTTACCAGTCCAGGCTAAGCTACGAATTATGACAAGAAACTCCAACTGCTATGAAGAAGAATATGAAGAAAGAACTAAAGACTGATGCACAGTAGATAGTGTTGTTTAAAAATGCTCTATAGCAGGGGTTTTCAAAGTATGAAAGGGTGAGCCCCCCTTCAAGGAGCTTAAGGCCTGCTGCGCCTCCCCCCCCCACCCCTCCCCCCCCCCACCCCCGTGGAGGGGGGCGGATGGGGGGGCGGGGTAACTAAGTTACTTTCCAAGTCAAGTAGTAACTAACTGCAGGAAAGTAACTAACTGCAGGATTAAGTAACTTTTTAGTTACTTTCAGCAGCTGCTAACAACAACGCTCCGCCTCCTGTGAAAATCACATTGAGCTTTGCCAAAACTTAATTGTAAGTTATTTTATAATGGTAACATCAACAATGTGTCTCCACTGATAAGGTTGAACTGAAGAGCAGATTGTACAAAAAATAAAAAACATGAGTAATTTGTGTGGTCCACTGTTGTCTGGAAAACTCTAAGAAGGATTTTAAAGCCCCCCTCCCCCCAGATTCTGCGTTACACCCCTGAGTTTGATGTCGCAGCACAGAGCTCCTACTGCAGCTCCACAGCTCCGATGGCTGCGACACTTACCGTAATATTAATAATTATAACGGTGCTAACTTGCCATTATAACTATTGCCAACTACGGACACGTTTATTCGTGGCTGTTTTCACGTTTATTGCGCTGTTTATATTGGTCTCGATGTTTGCAGTTTTCTGGAGGGCAACGCGAAGCTCGACGTCATTCAGAGGTAATAAATTAAGTTGACATTAACAAAGACACAGCGGGACGGATCATCCTGGAAATGATGAACAGGGAGAGACTGAGTAAAACTACCTTAATGACGGACAAATTCTGGGATTTATTGTGAGTCTCTGCTTATTTCCAAGCCCAAATGAGCAACTTCACGTTCAAAAACGAGCCCAAAAAGGCGCAACCCGCCGCTCATTAAATCTGCAAGCGACTTTAAAAAAATGAAGCCCAAAGCCGCTTATAATAATCGGACTTGTCGACAGAAACTCAAAATAGTTCCAGTTTTTCCACCAACAAAATGCGCATCTCCCTCCATTGTTTACATTTCTGTCGCATAGAGACGTCGGTCACTCGACAAGAAGCGTATAGGAAATACGATTAAATAACAAAAGAAAATAGTAACACAGTAAAGCAAAAATGATTTTGATAAGTAACTGTAGTCTGACTACTGGATTTGAAATAGCAACGCGTTAGATTACTCGTTACTGAAAAAAGTGGTCCGACGTCAGTAACGTTACTGACATCACTGGCCAAAACATCCTCTAAGGGGGGAAACATTTCCACTGATCCCCGCTCCACACGCGCACCCCACAGTACCAACTTTTTCCTAAATCCACAGAGTTGATCGTGAGCGTAAAAGACGTTTCTCTCACATCAGTAGACAGCAAGCAGATAGCTTTTCCGGTTTATTTTTTTCCCTCGCACCGCGCCTCCCCTAAAGTGCTCTGGCGCCCCCCAGGGGAGGCGCGCCTCACACTTTGAAAACCGCCGCTCTATAGCATAAATGTTAAGTCATAAGGCAGCCAACATGCAGCTTAAACTACATAGAAAATAGCTAGTGTTAGCTTGAGCAAGCTACTTAGCAGGCAGCCGGCTAATGATACCTTAAGTGGAGAAACTTGTTTTAACAAAAGTCTTTAACACCACAGCATGACATTATTTTTGGTCATAATTTACAGTCCTGTTATTTTACAGAAAAGATAGAAATCTGATCACGTTGTTGCAGTTAAACAATTTTGGCAGTTTATGAAGAATGATGCAGATCCTTATAGCCTTTTATCTTCTTGTTTTTATTGTTAAGTGCAGACTTAAATAGCTAGGGAAAGTCAGTTTAACACAAAATTATTTTTTCACATTTCTAAAATATTAAGTAGAAGAAAAAATTTCCCTGGCACCGTCTGTGGCACTTTTGTGTTTTTACTCACGCCAGGCTGATTTCTCAGAGGAAGTCCTCCTTTACCGCAATCCGTGGATTTATTGTTCCAGCAAACTGTGATCTAAACCCTTTTTTGTGCCTCAATCAAAAGACTTAATCTTTGCTTGTGATCACATAAACACAGAGATTGTCCTCAGATGATACTGCAGGTGCTCAGCGGGACCACCGGTCCATTTCAGCATGCAGGAGGCAGAATGTCCTTACAGACTGGTTAAAGTCATGCAGACCGACATGCCACCAACAGACTACCTGTCTGGCTTGACCGGGCAGCCCTGCTCTCCCTTCTGGCTGCATCCTGTTGCTAAAAGAATGACGTGATCAAATGATCCATTGTCCCACGGCGGACAAGGTGTCTCTACCTTTTTTCTCAAAGGGAATTTCATAAGCTGTGCTTTGGTACTTTCCCATGCTTTTCCTAACCCCGTTCCGTCCTTAAGTTGGTTCAGAAACACGGAACATGTCAGGTGGCCACGTCTTTGTCACCATGCGTCGCTCGCCCACTCTGGGAAATGGAGGTCTGGACGAGTTTTCAGCCGGAGTGCATGCATAGGAACATTTCCCCCAGGTCTGCAGATCTTTGACATGTTTAATGAATATTGAAGGAGAAGTTAAAGCGAGGTTTTCAGAAAAAGCTTCTGTGCAAAATCAGCACTTTCAAAGGGGTCAGCTTCATTAAAAAGTTTGGGCGAAGTTTTCAAGCATGGTTCCCACAGGAGCACGGCCACATTAAATATCAGCAGTTAACACCTTGGATATTTACCTATGAGGATATTGACCTCATGCAGTTTACCTGTGAATGTCATGTGAATGTTTGACTTTTAATGATTTATTGATCTGTTCTTTTCTGAGGATAGAAAAACGGTCCATCCTCAGAACTGGGTAGTTGCGCTTTCTCTACCCAGACAGTACCGAAGCCCCAATGCCCCTTTAGAAAGGCAGTTGAAACTGTTTCCATGAATGAATCTTACTTTAATCTATCCGGATGGTTCCAGTGGTGCAACTTCAATTAAACAGCAGAGACTCTCGTGTTCCACACACTCGCCTAGGCTACATATACCTACACCTTTGTACCGAGCTAACCACCATGAGGCCAGACCGGTCAAGAAACCCCATAATGGCTGCAGATCAAAATGTGTTTACCTGATGGAAATGTCAGTCAAATTGATGATATCTCATAGTTTAAGATTGAAAGTATTGAGCCTGGGCGGCAGAACGCTCCCAATCAGGTAACTCTGTCTGGTGATGTCAAACAAGAACTTCTGATAAGCCTCCATAATACAAACTCCCTGGGAGGCCAAGATGCATATTTTACACATTTATGTTATGGAGAAGTTTTTCTCTGGTTTTGTTATTTTCAGCAAGTATTGTCACGTATTGATTATTTCTTGTCATTGTTTCAGGGGTTTTCTTAGGGTCTTCCCTGAATTTTACAACAATCTTCTGCAATGATTTTTTTAATTACGAGAATTCTTGTCATGTAGCCAAATTGCTCCATCTTGGTCTCTTTCTTGTGACAGCAAAACGTTTCGACAAAAAATGGCTTGTTTGTTTAAGCAGCTGCAGATTTCAGTCAAGCATTGATTTGCTCCTTCGTGCCTCATGGTGGTTCTAATGGATACTAAGGCGCCCCAGCATCTTCCGTCTCACGCCAAGTTGAAACGTTGATGGTTCCGGATCATTCTAACCAATTTTCCTGTCTGATGGTGATAGTTAAGGACAAATGTAGAAAACCTGGAAACATTTGGGTGATCCAGCTAGACTATGTTACCACGCACATGTACAATATTGTTGGAGTGAACACAGGAAGCTGACTTTAAGCTGTGGCAGAGATGGAACTTTGTAGGGGATATTTATCCAAAAGTTAGGGGTGTACATATAAAAATATGAGTCTATCCACAATTAACTTAAAGCTGTGCTCCCAATTTTAATTTTGAAAATTACTAAAGTTGTGCCTTATATAATCATTCTTCCATGGAGTAAAATAAATAAAAAGTGCATCATAAATCCCCCCAAATTAATGCATAATTATTGTCTATGAGCGTATACAAACCCTTGACCTAAACTCATGTTAGCAACAATCTTCATTCTCTCTGTGTACATTTCTTTTTGAAGGTTTTTCAGTTGGTTCACCCTGTGCCTTCTGTACTGACCCAGATGTATGGAGGTCCTGTTTCTTCTGAGCATTTTTGAGGTTTGAATTTAGAGGTGTGGAGAATGTTACGCCAGAATGTGGGCTGGCAGCGGTGGGAAGAAGATGGCCAACATGAGAAAGTTGTGGCCTTGTGCTCAGACGTCCTACAACAAACAACGTACACCAAGACACCTGCATATCTCATCTCATCAAGCTTTCAGTCGACAAGACAACCGTCTCCTTAACCCTTCATAGGAAGGCAAGTGGCCTTCGTGGCTGTAAGATGTACATTTTGTTTTACTCTGCACTGTTTCGAGAGCAATTGCATAAAAAGGAATGCAGTTTTATTAGGTAATGCTTTATCTTCAAACACATCCAGATCTCCTCATCTGAAAATAAGTTTATCTTTTGGGATGAGTATAAGGCCTCTTGAGCATGTAAAAGTCTAAAGAGTCCTTTTGTACTCACCTTTCTGTTAGTTGGAAATGCCTAAATATAATTCAGTGCATCCAACTTTATTCAGAAATGATTTAGTCAGTAAATGAGTAAATCCAAGTGGAAATCTATTGATAAAAAAAAACAAAAAAAACCCACCACATTTTTCATCTGTTAATAAATAAGACATATATATATATATATATATATATATATATATATATATATATATAAACATATAAACATACATCCTTTCCCTACAAATTATGTTAGTTTGTCACATAAAATCCTAAATTCATTGAAGCTTTTAATTTAACATGATAAAGTTTAAAAAAGAAATAACGATAATTTTGCGAGGAACTGCATGAGTGTTGTGACTGGGACTCCTGGGGCTCCCCCACAGAGACTCTCACCTCCCACTGGTGTCCTGTGTCAGGTCAGGTCATGACCTGGTGACCTTCTGGAACAATGGGTCTGATCTCTGTGGGCTGGGGGTCCCGGTTCAGAGCGTTGCCGCGTGCCTGCAACCAAACAAACACAATGAGAACGGGACAATGTTTGTCATGGGAGATCTTATCTCGGCCAGCATGATTCAGCTCTTATTCGTCCTATAAGGAGAATTTACGAAGACTTGGGAGGAATGTGTCAGATTCTTGCAATTAAGAGTGCAAGACACACTGGTAATACCGTCCATTATGATATTTTAAGCTCTACATTGTGTAAAGTTTAAGAACAACATCTCAGAAACCGATAATCCATTAACTTATTTAATACTCTATACATTCTGGTGTCTCCACATAATCACATTGATGACTTTTTCAGTTTATATTCAGGTAATTCATCACGTTCAGTCATAAAAAATACAGGAAAGAGTATTTTTATATAAACAAGAAAAAACATCTATTAAAAATTGATGGGAATGAAGCAAAGAACATTGAACAAGGTGAATAAAATGTTAATTTTGCTGCCATATGAACAATATTAAGGATTCACATGTTGAATCAGCAAGGTTACAGTTGAAAAGATCAGAATTTGTGCTGAATTCAGTTTCTACATTAAATAGTCGAAGGAACTCTGATACCCTCATACAATTACCCTTAAATTCAACAGCATGCGTAGAAATGCTATGTTAGTATTGCCTTTCTATGTGTGATGACACATATACAACCACGTATACATCATTCACACAACTGCTAACCTAAAAATCACAACAATGAGCCCATAATAACATTATTGAATCTCATCTATCACTATGCAAAAGCTCTGTCTGCGCTAATGAAGAGTCAATCACATTGGGATGCTGGATGTTTGAAACTGAAAAAGAGTTATCTGACCACTTGGGGACACTACATGCAATTAAAATAATCTTGTTCCGACAATAAGTCATCAAAAACCACGATGCGCCATGATCCTCCAACCACTTCCTGTCGCTTTCTTCTTCTTTGTGGTTTTGCGGGTTCCTGAGCACCGCAGTCAGTCTGACAATCATCTGCTCAACACCAGACCGTTGCCAGTAGTCAGAGCAGAAGAGACCCTTTCCACTCCGTGTCCTCATTGCAAATGAATCTCACCATTGCAAAGCTGAGTACTACGATCAATGCTCACCTCAGTCTGAGGCGGTTTTACACCTGAACCCAGGGCTGTGAGGAAGTTGTACCGAGCTGTAGAGCTGCAACCAACAGGAAAATTCAACTGCACAAACGCCGTTCCATTGAAGGAGGCCAGCAGTGAGACGGTGTTAGGCAAAATAATGCTGAACTATTACTATTACTGTTACACAAAAATGTATAAATTTGCACAGAAACATACAGATAGGATCCTAAAGAATCTGTTTATACAGTTTCTAAACAACAATACCAAAAAAAGGATTTGTTTGGTAGTTTCACTTCAACAAGATCTAAACTCTTCTTGAAAACACTGATCAGACTAATGACATGTCACCCAAGAACTAAATATTTGCTCCTCCTAGAGGAACCAGAATCACATCAAGGTCACATTCACAGGCATTCAGACAAAATATCGAGACACAGCCACAATGTCTCACCAGTGTTTTGAGGAACACATTGCAAAACACCACGCGAAGAAAATAGCCATTTCTAACTTCTCAAAATGCCTTCAACGTAAATTCAGATTTCCACAGTAGAAAATGTAGGAAGTGGTTGAGGAAATCTCTTTGGCAATGTTTCCTAAGATGGCCAAAGACCGCAGAGCTGGCTCGTTTGGAACATTTATCCAACTCAGGCTCTCACTTCTTTCTATGTCTTTCAGTGCGATAACCAGCAAATGTTTGTAAAACTTAACTCCAGTTAGATACTGGCTGCTACAATTGACCTACTGAGGATATGTAGAAGGGAAACCAGAACCTGGAGTCAGGCTGACAGCCGTCCTGCTGTGGGAACAGATCTAGGCTATAATTGGATAAACACAAGTGCTTCTTGTCGTACATCTACTTAAAAATTCCTTCTGTGGTGAAAATGGGATGAAATGAGCCGCTCACGATGCCTGGGGTGTGTCTACGTAACCTGCTCTGCATCACACTGCTACACATCCTACAACCCCACCAAATGACACCAGAGCCGATCTGTCATTCCTGACATCATCGAAGGTCACGCCGCGGGCATGCGAGGCCCAAATATTGTCCCCCTCCCAAAGAGGCGCCCCTGTTTTTATAAATAAACATGATCTCATTTTCTTTCTGTTGTTTTTTTTTTCAACTATTGACAAAATCTCATCCTATTCTGGAGAATAATTCAAGGCAGGATGTGCGAATGATAAATATTAATAATCCCGGGGGCCGGTGTTTTGAGAGCCGCTCATCTGAGGGAACAGTCAGACGCAGAAAAACCCAAACAAGCGGCAGCAGAAGACGGAGCGACTGTGGGAAAAACACTGGATTCAACAGATTCAGGAAGAATAATAATTCAGTATGGGGGAACGCCCAATCTGACCATTAGAGATCCTTTTTTAATAACTGGAGATAATTGTTGGAAAAATAAGAGCTTGAAATGTGTAAAAACGTCAAACAAATAACTTACCACTACTGCAGAGAATTGTCATCCAGAAACTCCTGCTTTAGTCCTTTTAATGTAGCGTTATTGAAGTGTGAACACATTGTAGGACTTTAATAGGACTTGTTTGAATTTTTCCACAGCATATCATAAATTGATGGTATGATTAACTTTGTCTATAAACTAATGAACATTTTGACGTTTCTGTCAAGTTTAGTGTAAATCAGTATAAAGCAAATAAGCTTTTTAAAACTTGTATTGTAAAAATCAAGATAATTTTTGCTTGACTATGTATAATTTAAAGTTCAGTAGGTCACATGGAACATTTACTGTAAATTTTGTTTTCACAAGAAAATGGACACCCTTTCAGTATTAATATTATGCCATTTTAATTTACAACTAACACGTCATCTGATTTATGCGGCACATTCAATCATTTAGATGAATCATTTAGGATATCAGTCAGATAACTGTTACAAACACGCAAATAGTAATTATATGAATTGTGCAAACTCTTTCAAATATATCAATAGATTTAATTTTTTAGGTTTGTTTGGTTCCTCCAAATTCAAAGACATGGGTGGAGCTTATGATAGCATGCACCATAATAAAGACTCAGAACCATTATGAGTTGTTAGGGTTATGACTGATGCAAGGTTTCACAGGTCATGGTGTGATCTCAGAATGTTACAGAAATAATAGTAACTCATCAGCGAAACAAGAAACGTCAGTAGTAACAGGAAGGTGCAAAACCAAAAGTTTCTCTACTTGATTATTTTTTATTTTAACCTGTTTCTGCACGGACCCGCCTGCTGGAAAACGGACTCAAAGTAACGTTAAAGCCCGGTTCACACAGGAAGATGTTGTGCTGAAAGTTTTTAACTGTTCTCAAAAATAATGCTTTAGGGAACCCAAATCGAGTTTTTTTTTTTTTTTTTTTTTTTTAAATTATACAAAGCCTGTTCCAGAAAGAAAGAAAAATGCCTATTTAGTGAGAACGACAAAGTATTAGTTTAGCACAAAACTTGTTAACCGTTCATGTAACAAGTTTTGTTACTGCTCTGTTCTTGAATATATTGTGAATTTTCAGGGCAGATTGAGTTATGTACTGACCCAGAGTGAAAGGTCGTTTAAAGCATCAAACTCATTTTCATTTTGGGCCAAATTAAAAATCTGAATGTTCTTAAAGGGCCGGTTGTGCCAGAACCTATTATATAAAACCCACTGAACTGTTAAAATATCAATAAACAGCCGTTTGTTTCTGCATTCAAAAAGTGTTTTTTAAAATGAAATAATGTTAAACATCTTTTCACACTGATCTGTACATCCAGGATTTTGTGATTGTTTTTGTGGTGTTTGCAGTAAAATCAAAAAAAAGTGGGGATCTGTGGATTTTGCGTAAATTCTGCAGATTTGTGAAAAACTGGAGGAACTTATTGATGTAACCTTGAGTCTAGAGGGCCACATAAAAAGCTACAGCGGACCAGATTTGGCCCCCGGGCCTTGAGTTTGACACAGGTGTTTCAAGTTAATTAGGCCTTGACACCATGAGTTTCCATTACTCACAACATTCTCATTTTCTGAGTCATTTTCTGGTTTGGGTTGTCGTTATCTGTAAGGTTTGAAATATTTCAAACTGCTCCTGTACAAACCCAACTTCCAGTAAAGAAACTGTTTTCTTCATCCATCAGAGTTCCTCTGCGTCGGCCTCAGCTTCTGCCTGAAGTTCCGGCGTCATGTCGGGTTTGTGCGACTCCCTGATCAACGGCAACGCAGACATCTGATGCTGACAATAGTTGTCATCTAAGCAACATCTCGCGGGCCAGAAACGAGGACACCCACTTGCAGCTGATCACAAAGGGCCAACAAACAACTGCGTATGGGACGGAGGGGGGGTAGTAAATGTGCAGCCGAGTGGGAGCAGATGAAATGAAACTCGGGGGAACTCGTATTGCCTTGTGGGGTGCCTGCAGACTGCTTTTCGAAACGTTCTCCCCGTCTGCGTCCCAGTCAGCACGGAGTCAGCAGAAGAGAAGCCCCTTGTCCCCTTCAGGACAGCAGGAAAAAGGCTGAATGAACTTAAAGCGGACATCCGAGAGGCTCGCAGAGTCCCGCGGCGCACGGCAGCGATTTTACCTGCCAACATTCTGCTGGACGGACCAGAGGACGGGGCAACCGATACGCAGTGACAAACTCTTCAGCATGGCAGCCAACGTCAAGTGTAAACGTCAGGGAATCTGGTTTTTAAGCACAACCAAGGGTCATCTGAGCATGAGTCCTTAAACCATGCAAAACTAATCAGGAAGCAGCTTTCTGTTTTAATGGTTCGACCTCTTGAATGTCAGAGGAAATTCTTGGATTTTCCCTTCTTCCTTCAGTCGCTCTGTCTGGCTGCAGTGCATTTTTGGCAGGAACCGGCCTGCTAATTCCACTGTGGAAAAGGTGATGACCTGGTGTAACAATATACGGAAGATATTTGTCCGGCTATTAGAAAGGTCGCCGCGCTTTGGCCACAGAGGCAAGAGGTGAAAGAACCGTCACACTGACCTCAGACGGGCCGCTCAGCTTCACAATATCAGGACTGATTATTCTGAAGCTCTGCCAAGAGGCCCAAACATTGATGAAGGCAAAAAAAAAAAAAAAAAAAAGAATATAATCAGAATTTAGAGATAGAAAATGTAAAAAAAACAAAAAACAACAACTTAAAATGTCATGATTGACGTCTTCACTGGGTTTTTTTTTTTTGCATTTTTTTTCAAAGGACATGAATAACTTTATAATTCCCTTCATTAAGAGCTTTTGGAGCTGTGAATCCCACAAATAGGAATTCACTTCAAAATGTGGATGATGTCTAGAGGTGGGTTGGGTGTTCAAGAAATTACTCATGCAAGAGTAAAAAAGTATTTCGCAAAAAGGCTAAAATACAGTCACCGATCAAAGCATCTGGTGTAATTTTTTCAAAAATAATGGACAAATATATAAAGTAATGTGGAAGTTTTCCCTTTTTCTGCTCTCACTCCTTATCTTTCTTCTGGATTTCTGTTTTTTGCTCTGTCTTGGCTCCCTGTATTCCCTGTAATTTGGTTCAGTTTTGTCCTTCGTCTTTTCATTAAAATACTCATCATCTACTCAAAGCCTCTGCCATTCTGCATTTGGGTCCATCATCACCAATAGATCAAAACGCATCGGCTATTCTGCTACCAAGGTACAGAAAAAAATCGGTGCTGCTCACCCATGAGCATGGGAGCAAAAATGCTGGTCAGAACTGGAGCAGAAACCACACCTACTGCCACAATATTAATTAATTTTTGGCACAAGGGGCCACTTATTACTGTCACGGATAATTCAGAAGTTAATTATCAATTTCAAAGTGCTATAAATTATGAAATATACTCTTTTGAGCTTTTCTGAGAAAGTGAATGACAACTCTGAGAACTCTGTTCAGTTCTCAATATTAACAGCGCTTAATGTTACCTAACATTACCAAGAACTGAATGTCGCAACGCAGCATCTACAAGAGTGAAGCAATATATCTGACCAAACTCAGTGATGACACAGTGAAAACCCTCTTATTTTGTATTCTAACATGAACTTTCTGAAATGACTTTTTAGCATTTCAGCAAATATGTTCTGAACAATAGTTTTTATCTAGATTGGCAAAAACTATGACCACAAACTTATTATTCTTGTCAAATATTCACAAAGACAGAAAAGGTGGGCACAAACATTCAGCTTATTTATTTGATGATATATATATATCATATATATATATATATATATATATATATATATATATATATATATATATATATATATATATATATATATATATATATATATATATATATATATATATATAAAAGAGTTCATTATGTTTATTCCACTTTCTGTTGCTGATTTAGAAGGGTTTGTGATTTCATTTTATCTTTTATTTTTTTTGGCAAAATGTTACTTTTCTGGGCTCCTATTGTTTTTGGTTTTTTTTCTCATGGTTTGCTGAGTCCAATACTTTGGTCCTTTTACACCTGGTTCTTGTTCACCAGTAATCACTCTTCTCCTGTGCCGGTTTCTCTCTCTGTGTTTTCTTGTCAGATCCTCACTGTATTGTTGTAGGCTGTCAATCATTGCATTTGGATCGGTTTGTTCAAAGAAAATAAAAACCAGCCGGTCTGAAGCTTCCTCTCCTGCACTGTCAGCGGCTCATCTGAAGGTAAAAATGTTTAAACTAGCTGCCCAATTTCAAGTTGCTATTTTTGTCTAAATAATCAATATTATAGTCCTTGAGTTCACTCGTCTCACCGTTCTTGTTGCTGTTGTACTGTTTGAACTTATATTAGCAACCATCCCAGCAAGTACCTGATCCTACCTTGTGTGGCCTGCAAAATCACCTTACATAACATTTTATTGGTGATACAATGACTCTTGGTCTCTCAACCTTTATAATGAAGTTCACAGCAGCAGACAGGTTAGATTTTCTGCTGCGTTTTCCCATCCGTTCTGTGATGTTTGGTTAAACAGTCTGTGCTACAGAGAGCAGCCGAAACACTGCTCATTAAATTTTACAACGTTCTAAGCAAAACACGCAGTTTCTGAAGCAGAAGAAGTTTTATCCACTTCCAGCTCAGCTGAATTATCAAGCAGTCCTAGAGAGGAAACAAACACAAACAGCTAAATCGCTAAACATTCAAACATTGCTGTCAGGAGAGGGAAAGTAGATATTTACCTACACAACTATATAAGAGACACAAGTTTTCTTTCATAGTGTCTGGCATTAAATCAGATTAAATATTTCCTGTTTATTGTCAGAATAAGCTAAATTTTTCATTGATAAAGGGAATGTTTCTGAGAATTTTTTAAAAAACAACTTCCTTCAAATTTTGAAGTTTACTTACATTTTCTTAGTATTTGGAGTATGTTTTTTTTAGTAACATGTAACTTCAAGACTTGGGTAAAATGCTGCAGGGTCATTATGGTCAAACCACAGCTTTATCATGTCTCCAAAAGCAAATTCTTTCTTCGTGATTGTGTTTGCTAGCTATGAGTTTCTTTTAGGGAGGAAAACCTAGCAACCAAAGAGATGATAAAGAAATTACTTATTCTAAATAATTAACCCAGCACACAAATTGCAGCTCCTTTTTCTAATAAATACAAAACTCAGATGTTTAATAACTTAAAGGAACAGACCATGAAGTTGTCCTGACCTTGTGCAAGTTGCCATGCAGAGGGGAGAAGCGTTGGAGGGTTAATACCAAACTAATAGTTCTCCTGGAAGGGGTAACTAATCGTTTCATGTTGTGTGTTCGGTGAAAGTCAGATGAATTCAGGAATGTCTCAAAGGTCAGGAGTTAGACCAAAACTCCTGACCTTTTGGAAAAAAAGGTTTTAAAAGGTTTTGGTATTTCAAACTGGCTTCTCTGACACTTTCTGTGATCGAACATTGAAATATCTATTAATTAGAAATAAGATGTAAGCATAGCTTTATAACAAGAACACAAAAAGTCTGCCTGAACTACCAAACTGTGTGGAGTAATAAGAGTTTTTGATTCTAAGATCATTCCTGTGTTTTGTTTCTGATTCTGTTCTTCCTCACTAAGCAAAGGAACAAACTCTTCCAAAGCTGTTATTTTCTTAGATACCGTTTGTATTTAACAGTATCTCAGAACTTTTTGATTTAACAGTCGTTTGATTTTATTAGAGACTTTTTATCTTTTACCTCCCCAACGTGTTGGGAGTGTTTGCCGGAGAGAGGCAGGCATGTAGGAAGGGAGGCCGAGAGCTGGGAGCAGGGATTGTTGTCGAATGATGCGTCAGCAGACAGAAACCCTTTTCCTGTCATTGTTTCTAGTCATGGTGACTTCAGAAATTAATAATGGAAAATAAAGCTTTTTCTAGCTTCCTCACACTGGTGACGATCAAGTGTTGCTATCTAGAACAACAGTTATAGACTTGGTAGAAATGGTAGGATGGGCTGTTTTCCTGACCTTACGGTCACATCCTCATAGGTCGATCTGCATCTAGAGCGAAGTTCTTGGACAGGAGATGGGAATCATTTCTGTGACCTTTCACACATTTTCATAAATGCTTTTATTTTGCCTAAACTACATGGCAAATACTGGGAGTAGTCCAAAAATATAGACACCCTTTAAACTTTCCATATTTTTATTTTGTTGCAATGAATAATTTTTTGTCCCAGACCTGCAGAACTTGGAAGTAAAAGGATACACGTTTTTTAAAAGATCTGAAATGTGTGTACATTTGTTTTTGTTTAAGATTTAGTTCAATAAACTGGCTTCATAAGTGATCAGAGGTGGGAACACTTCTGCTAATGCGCTAACAGCAAAGCCAGTTTTTACTGACTTTGAAGCCGTTTATCACAGTTAGCTTTTGCTAAATTAATTTTTCCATACAATTTCCTTGGCTTTTTTGTAAACTGTCAGTTGAATAAAGTTCAAAGATGTTTTGATTACCGACTGTCAAGACTTCCTCGAGTATTTAGACGTTTATATTCACGCTTAGATTAGCTTCTGCTAAACTGCTAAATACTGTATGGCGATTAGAGCCTCTCTATAGGACAGATACTCTTCTTGAACTCCACACACCCGCCTTTTACATGAGATCAGGAAGTGAAAAGAACTTTCCATTTGTAGTTTACAACAAGCCGTGAAGGAAATACACCAAACGTGGGAGAAGGTGATCTTCATATTAGTCAAAAAACAAATTTTTTTTGGCTAATATGCAAAACGCTGTGCAGAAAAGCAACACTGGACCTTTTTGAAAGATAAATGCAGAAAAATCTTGAAAAAAAACATGTAACCCAAGTAGGGCCTGAGGTTTACCTTCAGAAAGGACAACAACCATAAAAATACAGTCAGTTACAACAAAAAGGATATTCTTGTGCTAGAATGACTACAAGGTTCAGACATAAGACTTGAAAATAATTTGATGTTTGCTTGAACTTTTTCTTGAAGAAGAAGAACGGTAAACACACTTCAGACTCTCGATGTCCAAAGACTCTACAATTGCAGCTCTCATTACAGAAATAGACTTTCTTTAGTAATCATCTTTTGAAGGCAGTTTTATTCATGGGTATAGAAGTAAAGAACAATGTTTTCAATACAAAATACACGTTTTAGATTTGTACTTTTTTGCAAAAAAAAAAATCAATGTAAGGATAAACGATGTATAATTCTGAATTATTATACCAACCTCCCTGAAAGAGTTCATTATCACATTTTCGATTTCTCAATTAATTTATTATAATTTATTTATGGATTTATTGTATTTTAATCCAGGTTGATTCAGGAATGTGGGATCAGTGTTTGTCCATCAGAAGATCTGCCGAGACGCAGCGACAGTCCAGAGTGGAGCTGTTCCACTGTGTTTACATCCCACTCAGACTGAATACAGCTGACTGTACCTTTTGTTTCTGATCTGCCTTCCTGCAGACCGAAGCCATTTGGTTTCGGGTCACAAGTTTTCTTCCACTCACCAGGGCAGATGTTAAAATATTTATCCTGCTTCCGTTCTGTGAGCAAATTTACTTTTGTGACTTTCTAAGACCTGTGGCGTTCAGACAATGCTGGCTCTTGCGTCAGATCTCTGTGAACTTTGTGCAACATTCTTGGTAATCAGACTAGAATAAGACGGTAAACCTCGCTTCCTTTCAGTGCTGCACACCTTCAGTGTTTAGAGATCATCGTCCACGTTAACGTTCAGTAAAGTTGCCGTAAATAAAGAATCAAACACTGAAAAAATTTCCTTCATAGCATATCGCAGGAAACTAGTTTCATCAGCTTGGAACGGGACGTCCGGGGTAATTTTTGGTCTACTGTGACTCAAACGTCTAATTGCCAAAGTTTCTGTGTCCCTGAAGGAAATCTCTTGCTAATAGGATTTGCATGTGTGACATGGAGGGTTCGCTTCACTGACTGATATCTCCAGTGGCTGCATCTCTCCTTCAAACCTGGAGCAAGTCATTCTGTTGATGATTGACTGTTTGTGATTTGACTTAGAGGTATTTGGCTAGTAAAATGTAACATATATAGTTGAAAATTGTGCTTTTCTTTTTTGTTCGTGTGTGTGAAGGTCATTGTTTTTGTCCCAGTTGAGTCTGAACTTCTTCAGCAAACTGTCAAGACTAAAATAACTCGACTAAATATAATTACCAAAGACCTAAACAAGAAAGGTTTGCTAAAGGCAATATTTTATTATGATTTATTGTGATGCGATAGCTAAGACTTTAGTTTCGCGTAATTTTGATTGCTTGTATGTCTAGTACATATTTGACTTTGATTTAAATTAATTCTTCTTGGCATTATATTTTTAGGTAGATCTGTTTAACTGCTTGTTGAGACAAATAAGAAATCAGACAATTTTATGGTAGCAACTCAATGCACTTAAGCATCCACCCATGGTTAAGGTGACTTATTGCCAAAGTTTAAATCAAGCATCAGAATGGGGAAGAAAGAGGAATAAGAGACTCTTAATGTTGCATGGCTGTAAGTGTCAGACAGGGCTGGGTATTTCAGAAACTACACTGATCTGCTGGGAGCTTCACGCGCAACCGTCTCTCAGATTTACACAGAGCGCTTTGAAAGTAGAAAATATCTTGTGAGCGGTGGCTGTGTGGGAGAAAAGTCCTTGTTGATGTCAGAGGAGAATGAGAAAAAAAATGACAGAAAAGCAGCAAATAACCACCGAAAGTATGCAGGACACCAAATCTGGACGAACATCATGCTGATCCTTGAAGCAAATAGGCTACAGCAGCAGAAGACCACAGCGGTCAGCTGAGAACAGAAAAGATTCACTAAACTGGGCCGTCTGTGATTGAACAAATGTTGATTTCAGTTTTGGCATCATATGAAAAGGTCAGAATTTGATTGGGAAAAAAAAAGGAAAACACAAAAACCTCCAAAAGTGGTCAGTGAGTGTTTCTGGTCAACTAGGATTCAAATACGAGTTTGTTGGACTCAGCTGCACAGAATGACAAAACAATAGTCTGGATTTTGTGGACAAATAAGAAACAAGATAAAAAGAAGCTACATCCACAATGTGTTTGTCATATTTTGTACATATCTAATGTTTTTTAACATTAGATATGTACAAAAACATATCTAGCTTTCAGCAGTGTTTCCATTTTGGCTTCATCTTTATGTAATGTAATGACAGGATGAGCGATTCTGAGCTTTTTGTTTTACTTGTGCAGTTAGATTTAATTAGCTGTAGAATCCTTCCATTTTTGTGTTAAACCCCTTGAAACAACAAGAGGAAGTACTTTTTATATTCATCATGACTGTAGCTGCATGTGGCTTCACTTTTTGCTTTGTATATGAACCATTTTAAACTCCCTTCTTCAATTTTTGTGCCTTTGTAGCAAAAAAAAAAAAAAGACCCAACTTTGAAAAATCTAGGTCAGCTTTTATCTGTCACCAAGAAAACTAACAGTTACATTTTTTATAATCTCCATTTGATAGATGAAAGAGTCACATCTATTAGAGTCCATATCTGGTATCTGAGCCGTCATCCACAACAGAAATGGAGAACACAGCAGTTATCCCATTGAGCCCGGCACCGCACAGAACAGAACCACATGACTTGTTAGCAACAGACCAACTGACTCATATTGTCATGGTAACATGTGACCCCTGCCCCCTGCAGATGTACAGGAATAGTTAGTAAAGTTGAGATATTTAAGCCCACTTATTATCCTGCTGTGTAAGACCAAGAGGTGTGAAGTTGCTTCACAGTATTTGCTCATTTATCACAGCTCTGCATGTAAAGTGAGAACCAGTGTAAATAAGCAGTAGCCTGCTGTGACTGATGGGAAATGTATGCTAATTACTGTAGTCAACAGCTGTGAAAATGTTACACTTCAATAAGACCATCAATGAAAAAGAGACATTAGTGGTAAATGAAACTTTAGTTTGTCCCCGAAGTAGCAAAGCTACTGAATGTTAAACTTTGAAGTGGGGCTGTTGTAAATAGATATTTTAGTAATTGATTAATCTATCGATTATTTCTACGAGTAATCGCATAAAGAAATGATAAAGTAAAACATTGGTAAATCTATCATAACAGCAGTATTACTATCGCATATCAACATCAGTCCAATTTTTCAGTTGAGCTTCCCTAACAAACTTTTCTGTAGTTTATAAAATTAATTCGTAACAATAATAGCTCACTTTCCTGAAGTTAACCTGAAGAAAAGATATACAAAAATCTGAAATTATATTAAATTCAATAATAAAGAGGCAGGCTCACAAATAGGCTCATAAAAAATGTCTACACTCCAGCTTTTTGTTTATGTATTCATCTTCAGTCAATTAAATAGATGAACTCTCACCTTGTCCAGACATTTATAGCTTTATGTTTATGTTAGCGACGGGACTTGACACCTTGTTCGTCACACACAGAAACATCTACCAGCTACGTGCCGCCACATGAGCTCCGCCACACATTTGTTGAGTCCGGGATGATATGAAATAAATTTTCCGGTTCATCCGTAAAGCTACACTTACGTTAATTATCTAATGCGCAGCCGGCCGCAGTGTTCAGTCTATCCGCTCACCTGTATAAATACACCTGCAGCGCTCTTCCCCGCTGTTCGCTCTGAACCGCCACCAGGCAGCGGCTCCGGGAGGAGAAAAGACTGCCGTACTCCAGGCATCGCGCCAGTCATTTTAAGGATGTTTATTGGTCCCCCGAAAAACGACAAAAACCTAGACGTTGTCATTAATCAATAAAATACTCCCAGGCCGAACTTGAAAACTGGAGGCTATGCTGCTAACAGCTAGCTTTCGTCAACAACTCAGGCGGAAGTGAAAGCGCTGTGCAACGCAAGTAACGACCCGGCCGGAACACGGTGCGCTAAATAATAAAATATAATTTAACGAAGCTTCGAGGCAGATATATTTTTCTCGAGGAATTTTAGTAATTTTAATAACTAGCTTGGCTGACTTTGTGTGATGTGTTCTGTACCCAAAAGTGGAGCTAGTCTTAATATGCCGGGCAACTCAAGAAGTACAATTTGCCAAAGGACCTAGTCAAAATTGTTTTTGTACAGAATCTTGACCAATAATTGGTCCAAATTGGCAGATCCTCTTCACCAGCCCTGATTTAATGTAATCATTAAATGACATTAATCATCCTTAATGATGATTAATGTCATCATTAATCATCATTAATGTGTTATCTGGTGCTTGATTTAATGTCATCATTAAATCAAGCACCAGATAACACAACGTTTACCAGTTCACACACCTTATAGTGGTAAAATTATCAGTCTGATCCCTGCCACCACAATGAGAGATTCCCGCCAATTTTACGACTTGCAGTTAAACACAGATAAGTTGGGTGTGATGTAAAACGGGAAGAACTGTGCTTGGCTAGCTGCTGCTACATACCTGGAAAGTATCAGAAGCTAATCATTTTCCTGTCTAAGGTTGCACCACGGCTCTCACAGTTGGCAGCTACTTCTGCGTCTGGCAGCTGACAGCAATATGAAAAGGTCAACAGGTTTTCAGAGCCTTGAAAAAGTATTTACATTAAGTATTTTTTCAAAGGTTTAATGAGTTGTCAAGAAAAGGATTACATGGGGGGGGGGGGGGGGAATAGATAAAAGTCTGAAAATTTAAGTATTTATTATTTGTATTATTATCCTTTAATCCTCCTTCAGAGGTCACCAAAACATAAAATGGAATACACCTTTGTGTCATTAATCTCCATATAATCGCACCTAAATAAAGTGTTTTCCAGTGCTTGAGCTGCAGTCTATTGTTCATTTGTTATCGATCTGTTATAGGCTTGATTAGCCAAAGCGCAATAATCAACAACCAGAATTAAGTTAATTATTGATATTTATTGTTGCATAGATAAAAAGGATTCCCCGCTAACTTCATCCGTTCGTTGTCAACCCCGGTAATGGGGATCACGCCAAACGAGATATAAAAATTCAGGAAAGTGCCCAAAACAAACAATTAAACAAAACCAACAAAATAAATGAAAGGTTGTTAGCCCGCCCTCACAAATACTACAAGAAGAAAACAATCCTAACTGGGCGGGCTAACAACAAAGAAAAAACCAAACGCTAAAAGGACAGCAGGAGGCAGTGCAAAAACTGTAAAACAAAAACACAAAAATTGTTAAATGCTTATTAAATCATTTTAATCAAATCATCCTAAAACACATTAAAACACTGCCTATCTGTGTTGGATAAATCAACACTCCCAGTTCAAACCGTGGAGTAGCCGATCTGGTGTAACCCTGACAAATAAAAAACAATATATAAACATACAATTAGTTTTCATTAAAAAAGACCAAGTATAAAACCTACCTGCGGCGTCGAACAACCACGTCCAGGTAATGATACCGTCCGAACACCATCAGCAATCAAATCCACAGCCAGCAAACAACACCCAACACACAGCTGGTCTGACACACAGGAAATTGATATTTTGCCACCATCCTTCTAGCTTCCCTTTTATGGAGGCTCAAGCTATAGAAAAAGCGACACCTAATGGTGCCACCGGTTACAGATCTAATAAAAGGAAGGCAAGAAGTTCAAGCAATTTCTCACAAGGACTTCAGATTCCCAAACTTCCTTCAGTGTCCATTCGGCCTCTAGGAACATTGCGTTACATTACAAAGCATCGCTGAACATAAATCGAGTCTCCCACAGATTTTCAATTACTTTTAAAACTGGGGATTGACATTTTAACACTCGACCATGCCTTGACCAAAACATTTTATTGTAGCTCTGGCTCGTAGAGCTGGTTATACATTTAGGATTTGTGCCTCTAGCAGGATTTCTTCTAAGATTGTCCTGTATTTAGCTCTCTGGGTGCATTCACACCAAACATGTTTAGTCCGCCTTAATCAAACTCTAATTCATTTGTCTATACAGTCCGAGCATTCAGGGTAAATACAACCAAAACAAAAGAGAAATAGCTTGTAGTCTCTTACCAACGACAAAAGAGAAATCCTACAACCGCTAAAATGTGACCCCAGTGTCTCTCTCTCTGGCGCTGATGACTCCTCTCCATTTTGTTTACATTTCTTGATGAAGAACGCTGCGCTCAATTCTTCTTCAGAGGTTTTTCTGTCGTTTCCTTCAGTGGTTCCTGTTGCAGCGCCACCACAGGTGAAGAGAGGAAAGGGAGCAACACTTTTTTTTCAAGGGTTTGGTCCGTTTGACACAGTACAGTGTGAAAGCAAACTGCATTGGCTGACAATGAAACGAATGTTTGCAATTTTGGTCCCCAATCGAATCGAGTCAACCAAACTATCATGTGTGTTGGTTCTTCTGCAGCGGATCTCCTACTATTTACTCGAGAATCTCTGGATTCTTCCTCATCATCTGTACCTCATGAATACATCTTTGCAGAAGTATTAACTTACTTATAAAATACATAGGAGACAGGAGACATCATTATCAATCGAACTGGTAGCCACACTGCCCTGCTCTGGCCGAACACACAGAGAACACAAGGAGGCTCCGCCTTTATTACTTTTATAAGCACATAACCTTCCGCTTCACAAAGTAGTGCCAACAAAAATACAATAGTGGCAAGCATCGTACTCAACAACGTGTGAAAACACCCTCCTTGTCTGTTGAAGAAAAGCTTCGGTTTGTGCCATACACACAAACTTTTTTCCTTTTTGTTCAAAAAATATTTTATTGATTCCAAAGGGAAATTAAATGTTGTAACTCATATTAATTCAAATTCTTCATGATTCTTCTTCATGGCTTTCCGCATATGGAATATTTTTATGGCTTCTTTTCAATTATCTCTTTGGTCCTGCTGCTAAATGTGTATGCCACATTTATTGAATGTTAAACTATTAATTACTACTAGAGAGCTGATTGTCCCTCTAGACTTGAGAGCATTTACACTTTCTCCAAAGTTAACGTGAGCTTTCTGGCAACTTCTATTATCACGTTTTTCCTTTTCTAGCCTGCTAGGCAGGACGATGTAGGTTAGCAAATGTGTGACTAAATCCCAGAGTAGTGAAATCTTATTAACTAATTATGTTACTTCTAAGGGCAAATTCAGCTCCTTATTGTAGCAAAGCTGACAACAAAATCCCTCTTGAGATCTTTTTTTTTGTGTGAATTTTTCTTTTCTTTCAACTGTGTAATTATGTGCTTTTTAGTGTATTTTACAATGCCTTACAAATAAATCCTAGTAAAATACACTACAAGTATGTGAATGTGAGAAAATGTGAAAAAGTTGTAAAAGTAAATACTTTGGTCAAACCCTGTTAGGCTCTGCAGATACACTGAAAAATAAAATGGAGCTCCAGCTTAATAAAACTGTGATAATTTATCACATGCAATCAAATTAAATTTGTCAAACTTAATTTATTTACATCTGTTTAACATGACAACTTAATAAACATAATATATTTACACAAATAATCAAAATTTAATTACTTGTAGGAAATGAACTCAGTTTTTGTTTTTATTTTTATTTTTTCAGTGTGTTAATGGAGGTAATGCAGAGCTCAGACCTGACTGCTCCATTTGTGGTCATGCAAACAGAAGCCAGCGTCTTTAAAAAGGCATATAGTTTATTATTCAGCAGTAACATTCTATTTTACTATGACACTTTCAAGCATTACAACCTGGAGTCTCAAACATTTCAAGAGTACAAGTAAACTTTATTGATCATAAACAGTTTCAAGCTTCATATGTAGTTTTGCATTCTATATGAATGTTGCAATACATAAATAACAATAACTGTGCATCTCATCTCTTCATATGCACACTCAGTACATAAATACATGTGTAAAATGACACCTCATAGAAATATAACTGGATTTCTTCTGAAGCAATGGAAAATACAGATTATCCTTCCTCACTATAACAACAGTTCTTGCTGCCAAATTGCACACATTCCTCTCTATACATGGCAAAGTTTTCTTCAAACAACAAAAAAACAAAAAAAAACAACAACAACAAAATAGAGCTGAGCAGGGTGCTTCTCATTGTCAACAATTATCCATACATCCGAATGCCGGTAATACTAGTCATGGAAACGATTGAGGTTTTGAAAAACAAGCTCCTGTGAAATTGAAGCACCTGTTCTGGGAAAACACTTTGTGAATTTGGGAAGCCCACTTCCAGCAGCTGGGTAGTTTATCTCAAACATCTGGAACATCACAGCATGCAGACTCATACTCTTGAAATATGATGTGCATAAAAATTAACTGTACAAATAATAATAAAAAAATCTTGGTTGTGTGGCTGCCATCCCTCTTTAACAGCGGACTGGTACTGTCTTCGACTCTAGGATGTTAGCATCCATGTCTTTGCCCCCGAGTGACTCTGTGGGGAGGGAGTCTGCCACTAGACTTCATGCAGCTGTTCTTCATGAAGTCTAGTGACAGAACTTCATGCAGCTGTTCTTCATGAAGTCTAGTGACAGAACTTCATGCAGCTGTTCTTCATGAAGTCTAGTGGCAGAACTTCATGCAGCTGTTCTTCATGAAGTCTAGTGACAGAACTTCATGCAGCTGTTCTTCATGAAGTCTAGTGACAGAACTTCATGCAGCTGTTCTTCATGAAGTCTAGTGGCAGAACTTCATGCAGCTGTTCTTCATGAAGTCTAGTGGCAGAACTTCATGCAGCTGTTCTTCATGAAGTCTAGTAACAGAACTTCATGCAGCTGTTCTTCATGAAGTCTAGTGACAGAACTTCATGCAGCTGTTCTTCATGAAGTCTAGTGACAGAACTTCATGCAGCTGTTCTTCATGAAGTCTAGTGGCAGAACTTCATGCAGCTGTTCTTCATGAAGTCTAGTAACAGAACTTCATGCAGCTGTTCTTCATGAAGTCTAGTGACAGAACTTCATGCAGCTGTTCTTCATGAAGTCTAGTGACAGAACTTCATGCAGCTGTTCTTCATGGTTTCTGGTGAGCTACAACAAGACCTCCCCCACATGCACTTTCAGAACAGATCTGCTGACCGGTCTGAGAAGCCTTGACCCGGCTGTAGAGGTGTGATCTGCTGTACTTTATGAGAACTACATTCTCCTTTGACATCTGGCTTTGAATTGCAGTTTTTTGTTTTTTTTATTGACTCAGTCCTGCTATCTATAACTCCATCCCTTTCACATGCTCCGTTAATAACAATACATCATGTGCCAAGTCATGGGGCTGACCCATAAACCATTGGCAACTCACACTGGTATTAACAGATACTAAATTTACCTGACATTGGACAAGGTGGATGAGTTAACATGAAAACTAAAGTTGTGAAAAGAGAGAGAGAGTGTGTGTGTGTGTGTGTGCTGGTTCTCAGTACAGAGCTTCAGAGAGAAAATCAAAATCCAGTCCAAAGAGAAGATTTGGTGTTGAGTTTGATTACCCATGTAGACTGCCCAGTAATTTGATTTATGTCACATTCATGTGGCTTAAATAAGAGATAATACTTCACTACACATGCATGGATGCTGATTGAACCCTTATGTCACCTTCCTTGAGGCGTTTCTAACACACCTCTGTCATTTGGGTCACAAGGGGGGAAACACCATTTGAGCTACACTATGACGTGGTCCATTGTCTTTTGCAAATGTGTCAGAACTACGTTGGAAGCAAGAGTCTCAGCAGAGGACTGGCACAGATCAGTTGGGTCCTATCGATGTCGCAGTGCAGCATGGGATCACTTGCTTTTTAGTTGGGCTGGGACAGCCCCAGTGCCATTGTGAGGGCAGCCACAAGGAGGGCAGAGCTGACCAACAGAGCGGCACTTCCTGAGTAGAACACCAGCCGGCCTTTGAGGGGCTGGACAGGCCTGAAGTTGTTCACCATTGACTTGCCATCGTGGAACTGGACCTTGGAGAAAGCTTTCATCTGCAAGAGAAGATTGATGCAGATGCAGATTGGGGAAAAAGACTCAATATTGTTTGTTAAAATATCATCTCTTCTTCTAACCTGGTCCATGCTCAGAGGGATAGGGGTTTTGAACACAGACCACACCACAGACTCGGAACACGGCGGGGTGGTCAGGGAACCCTGGTAGCGGTAGTAGGAAGTCAGTTTCTGCTCAGGAGGGATCAGCTGTGCCAAGGAGATGGCGGGCAAAGAGTTGCTCGCATCTGAAAACACAAACACCACCATGTTAGCCACACGGCTTTGCGCAACCAAGGTTTGGAATTACATGCAGAAACTTTCAACTCCTACTTTTTGATGCGACACTTTCCACCCCCTTTATGATGGCTTCATACTTTTGGTTTGGACTCTTGGATACCTTAGCACAAACAGAAAGGCATGTGACAAGTGTCTTACTGTTGTAAAATATGTGAGCAAACTATAAAAGAGGGTTAAGAAAAATTACCTCATAGAAAAACCCAAGAACTGCAACCCCCTTTGGATCTCTCAGGGCTGTTCCCAGGTCAGAATACTTGGTATTCATGTGAACGATGTGCAACTGAAAAAGGAAGTTTACTGCCGTCAATGTAAAGTTCATAGTTCATGATGTCCAAGGTACAGTTTTATTCATATATCTGGTGGTCTTTTACCTCCATGGGGTACTGCTCCCCGTCGATGGTGTGCTCAGAGCCAGGGGCGCCATCTTTGCCCCAGTGCAGGTGTAACTGCACAGCCTTGTATGTGGACGACAGGTCTCCGCCCGAGATGGTGCTGGTTATAGGAATATTAACCTGAACTGGAATAGACACAGTGTCAGCACAAACACCTTCAAAGCTTTCAAAGGTCACTTGATGTTGCGCTCACCCGAGTGGCCGGTGTTGGTCATGACAGATTTGAAGGTGTGCTGGTAGTTTTTGAACTGAAACGGGGTCAGACGCTCATTTCTCACTGTCTTTCTGGTGACGATATTGACGGGTGACTGGGATTTTCCTCCACAGTCCCGGTTGCCACTGGCCCACTTCTCTGGTACTGAAACATGAGGAAGACCAGTGATGACTGATTGCTGTTGAGATGTTTGAGGAGACAACGATCAATTTTCAATCTGCATTTGTTCCAGGACCATCAGATTAGGAGTACCACAGGGATGATCAACTAGTCCTTTGTTTTTCTCTGCATTTCATTAAGCAATAAATTGGTTTGACTTTTGTAATGATGATCATGGGGATCCATTTGTCTTATTTCATTCATATGCTTATAACAGGGCAAAAGGCAGTTCCAAAAAATGTAAACATTCATAGAGGACAGATTGATATAAGCAGGAAATCATTTTTATGGTTTAGATTTAGGCTATAATGGTTTTAACACTTCTTTTTTTATCTTAATCATCCATATTAAAGGATAGTTATAGGCTTTTTTGTTGTTTTCCTTTGCTTGTGATATTATTATAACCATGTTAGAGTCAGAATCTTGCCAAATTATCTCAACATGACAAGAATAGTCTGAAGAAATTCAATGGAATAATTAAAAAATGACCTCAATTGTAACATTTGTTTAGACCTACCGTTTAAAAACATGTTTCAATACTTTATTTACAAATGTCTGATAGATAAGAGGATCTGTATACTTTTTTTTGCCTGATATATACAAGTCCTAACCAAATTCTAAACATGTTAAACAGTTAAACAGTCGTAATTACACCTTACCCTCTGGAAAAACTCACCGTTGCACAGATGATCGCAGGTTGACTGGCTGTGGTAGCACCAGCCTGAAACAGAATCAATCGTTTATTTGCCAAACGTTTGCATTTATTTTTCCGCAGTGAACAATGCAAGTCGTCCTAATGTCAGTCACGTTCACCTCTGACTGACATCAACAAGCTGCAGCTTTCTGTCAGAGCTGAAAAGAAAACTTTTATGTTGGCGTGTTTCCTGGCAGGAGTCCAGGAGGATTTTATGCGCATAAATAACTATCGCCTCATGTAACCAGTTTATTTTGTTTTGCTTCTGCAAACAGGGTATTGTCCTTGTGGATGTATGCTCCTGTTATTTATACTGTAAAGAAAGTTTCCTAATTACCAGGAATTGTGATCCTATTCAATAAACAGTTGTCGCTTTATCTTTCAGCCTTATCAGATTAAACATAGAACTCCACCTCAAACTGTTTACTAGTATTTTGCTATTAGTTTGCATGTTTCCTCCTTTGCTCTGAGAAAAATATGTGAGAAATCAAATATTTATAAAAATATAATATTAGACTGAAGAATAATGGGGAGGGTCTCCTTCTTGGAGCAAACTGTTTAGGACTTCAATGTTTGGTTCCTCTGTCATCCTAATTAGTTTTCTTTCTGCTAAGATTTTGAAAATATGCTAAACCCTTAGGGTCAAATATTTTTAGAGGAAAAATCTACCACATAACATTAGAAGATGCTCATGTCTGTGATACATTTAAAAAAAATGTATTAACAAATCAGTCTTGCAAGATTTACATACATTTGGGGGGAGGAAGGGACATCTTGCAAACTCAGAAATTTCTAATTACTTTTAGTCACTACAGCCTGGATGCTGAGCAGATTAAAGGGCCGTAATTAATCTCCAGCACTGTTCATCCATCCATCCATCCATCTTCTTCCGCTTATCCGGGGTCGGGTCGCGGAGAATCTCCAGCACTGTTTGCAGGTAAATGTGAAAACACCCACAGCTGTGTGAGGTCTTCAAAAATATTTTAACTACAAAGCAGAGCTGATAGATCTCATAATGTCAGAGTGGGATGGGATTTATAGAATTTACCAGTTGCCATAAAACGATTATTGTTCACTTGGTTGACTATCGACATGTTAGTTCTTGGTTCGAGGAGAAAGTTGATACGGTCCAGTCAAGCTCCAAAATTAAAACTTGACTGAAATTTGAAACAAACCACATTGGAAGGCCAAATTGAGCATATCGGTGCAATTAGGGGAGACAAAACAAAACTCCCACAATGACTGGAAGAAAACTTCCAGCAGTCATGGGGAAGCTTTAAGATGTAAGAATCCTATATCAGTTGTCAAGCTTAGTGGTGTTAGAGTCAATCTGAGGGTTTGTTTTTGCTGGTTTTGTTGCCTGAGCAATGTTTTAAATTGGTTGTAATAATGAAAATGGAGGACTACTATTAGCTTAGCTGGTTACTAAGCTAGCTTAAAACGGACAAAGGGCTAACAGCTTCTAAAGAGGACAAAATCTCCATGCTGGTGAAACTGTATGGTTGGTGCCTGACAGCAGGGTTGGGATTGGTTTGGATACCTTAACAGAGGTGTAGTGCATTAAGTTCACTTGAAGGAATTACTAACAGCTAACTTTAGCTACACAACCCAAACATTCTTGCAATCATTTCCTATGTTGAACATTTCCACATTTTGGGTACAACTCCCCAAGGTAGTGTTTACTGAAGATGTATGCAGTAATTTATAAACATAAATGGTATCGATAGCTGTTTTCTAACTGTTCTATTGGTTGTTTCTTACTTATTATGTTTTCTATTGAAATTCACAATTATTCCTTTTAAAACGTGTTCATTATTAATTCCACGGGCCGTCATCATTCCTGTGTTATCCACATACCTGTGAAGTCTTCCGTTTTTTCTGGTTTACTGTATTTCACCTACTGTATTTTACACCCCCTTCCTCCCCACTCGCGTTAGCTTCTCTCCCTCCCCGCCTTTACGGTAACTGTGTGGTATTAACATATCGATTAGTTTGACACATTTTTATGAATGGACTTACGCGCTTTTTAGCTTTACTTTTCGTAACTTTTCTGACCTTTACAGTGTCCACTCACTTTTCTCGGAACCGTTAGCTGAAATGGAGCTATTTATAACTTCGGTGGGGAGGGGCTGGCCAAGGAGGACTGAGGGATTTCATTGGATAAACCCAATGTCCGTCAATGAGATCAACCAATGGGCTGCCGCGGTTGATAAAAATTATATTTGATGTATTGTTTTGTTAAATTATGACAGCCTAGGTCCGTCCCATATACAGTATGTGCACCAGTCTGTAGTCCAGTCAGCCACTCCTTCCCTGTGTCTGGACAGAAGGTCAAATTGAATGCAGCTTCTTTTTTTTTTTTCCTGTTCAAATTGTCAACCTGTCCCGGGGGCGGACTTTACAGTTTACACGCCACTTAGCTAGCACTTTAACAGGTGTTCTGTCAGATAGCCATACATGTCAGAATAGCATACATATGGTAAGAGCGCATGCGCACGCATGCGCATTCTGCAGGAGGTCCGCCATATTGAGAGGAGTCGTCAGCTTGTCATACGCGAGAAGAGACACAATAAAAAGTAACTAAATAAATTAAATTTAATGATGCTGCAGCTGCAGTAAACTACAAAACACGTCCTAAAACACGCCCTGTTTAAATTCACGTCCCCCACTTCCTTAATATTTTTGGGTTGGATAACATGTCTGCCAACTTGGATAGCATGTCGTGTATGAAAACGCAATTTTTACCCACACTGAAACTGGGGCAAAACCAGTGTTTCACTTTTGAAAAAAATCCTTATCTACGTCATGATTCTATGTTGCTGATTAAATAAAATCATATGGTAATGACAACGTATACATGTCTGAGCTAAGCGTATGACTATCTGACAACGTATGCTGAAACGTATGCAAACGTATGCTGATCTGACAGATATAGCCATCAGTTTGTCATACGCGTATGACGATCTGACAATGTATGGCTATCTGACAGAACACCGGCATTTGGCCAGTGGCGGGTGCTAATTTCCACCCCTGCATGAATGTATTATGTAATCAGAGATACTCCACTATAAGTTGTTTGATGTCCGTTACAAGGCTAATACCAGTCCACCAGTGGTGAAAGGAATAGGTGTTAAACAAAAAAAAAGCGTCCAATGCATTAATCTATTATTAAAAGTCACGCTTTTTAAGTTTTTCGCTTTTTAATTCTTAAATACTTCATTTTCTAAATACCCAGATCTACAAATACAGGAAATCTATTTGTCAGAAGGAGAATTGCACACCACTATTACTAATCAGGATCATTGTTAAGAAATCTCCAACCTTCTTCCTTTACAAAATGCCTATTTTGCACTCATTTGCTGGTCTTCATTAACCAATCAGATGTCGGTCCGCTCCAGCCTGGACCAATGGGCGGTCTTTTCCGAGAGCAGAGCGAACGGTGCTGTGAGCGGGTTTCAGTGGATCTGAAGCCTGTGCCGGTGAGCAGAACCCAGCGAGAAGAAAACAAACACGCTCCAGTCAGGTCAGATCTGAAACTCCCTGAATTGTGAGCACAAACGCAGCATTTCAAAGCCAATGTGTTGGGCGCGCGACGCGGATCTAACCGCTGATCCCACGCGCGCGCGCACACACGAGTTTCTGAATGAAGGGCGCACATTAACGGAGATGTCGATGCAATCGCTGCGTTCTGGCGGAAATCTGCGCAATAGAGACGCAGCTGAAACGCAACCTTCACCTGCATGACACCGACAGAACATCGGATTTAGCAGAACTTAGGCAAACACACACATAGAGGATACTCGAGACTCAAGTTGTGTATTTTTGGGTCTACATGCCAAACACTATGGGGTGGGAAACCAACACTGAACACACCATCCTATTGAAGAAACATGTTGGTGGCAGCCTCATATTGTGGGGATACTTTTTCTTTTCTTCTACCTGTTAGATAGTTAGGAATTTATCTAGGTTAAACTTTCAATCGATTGTGTTAATAATACCCTGTGACTGATGCAAACTACAAAAGTGGGTTGGGCTCATTGTTTTAAAAATTTGTTTTATTTTCAATTTTAATTTTGTTTGTTGTTATTTAATCAGAGCATGAATATATGTTTACAACTATTAATAACCTGTTGGTGGTATGATTGTTCTATCCTATTTAAACTGTTATTAGCTTATTTGATAAAGTATGAATTTAAATTTTAGACCTTGGTTTGTGTTGTTTGTGTTGTGCCTATATTGTGCCTGAATATAGGCAGGAACAGCTGCCTACATTCAGGCAAAATGACAATATGTAGCTGTCTACATACTGTCAAAAGAAATGAACTTTTGAGTATTTTTCCCCCTCAGAGTCCTGTCAGCTGTCAAATATTTCTTGGTAACATATTTTTGAAAAGCACCACTTGTCATTTTCCTTTCACTTCTGTCTAAACTTTGTGCTGGTCTTCCACATGAATAACTAAACATACTGTAGCTTGAGGGCACAATGTGACAAAATCTGAAACGTTAGGTGGAAATGAATGTTGTTTGTAAGACGCTATATCAATTATTTGTGATAATTTAGTATAAATGCTGTTGCATTCTTTGCTGTCGTCTTCTGAAATGGTTGCTATTAGCTGAAATCTGTTCAGCTAATAGCTATTCTCTGTGTTTAATGTCAGCGCAAATGTTTGGAACTCCAGCAGAATTTCAGTGAGTCTGATCTGTATTCATGCACAGCTTTGGGATTCTTGTGTGGCTCAAACGCCCCCTTTTCATTCTGCCCCATTAAAAACATCGTAAAAATGTAAATGACTGCAACTTTGGCCAAGTTGGCGCATCTTTAATAGCGGAAAATGACACGTAAAATCTGGAGAGCGCTGCTGCGCCTTTTATGCGCAAAGCCCCGGAGGTCGCAGAGCGGCTCAGTGTGGGATGACGGAAACCCTGTGGGCTGCAGAGAGGCTAATTAGCTCCTTAATGACCCTCAGCTCTTCACATGGGAATCGATCTGACACTTTGAGTCGTCTGCGCAATCTGATCTGACTGCTGTTCTTCATGCGTAATTTCGACGCTCCGAGTGATTTCGATCCATCTACGTTTTAGAGTGCAAACGAGCCCCTTTTGAGACCCGTCGCTGTTTATTTGGAGAGTTTGTCATCTCGCACGACGCGGATCTATGCGGCAAACGGTCCCTCCAATCTGTCACAAACTGACTCCGCGCGGAACCGAGCAGGTGCGCCACCAGAGAGAGGACGGGGTCCGACGTCCTCACGGGCAAATGACGGAATCACAGCATGCGTCTCCGGCTCACCGGGGGACTTTGTGGCTGAGGGTAAGGGATGTGGTGGGGGAGGGAGTGCAGGGACCCCTCTCCTGCCCTCCCACGCAGCTGGCAGTCAGTTCAGGACGCAGTAAGGTGTGAATGTTGGACGCGCTTTGGAGAGCCTTGTCCAGTGTGACGGACAGGGCAGGTGCGGCTGTCCCGGTTGGTTCCTGGTAATTTTATCCGAGGAGCGATCTTTCTTGCGCACACGTCTGTCTCGTATTTAGATTTTTAATCATGTCTCTCCCTCTCTTTTGTCTTTGTGGAATTTGAGAATATTTAAGCGTGGAACCAAATCAATCTTATCCTACCGTCTCAATAAAACAACAACAAAGACAGGTGCACACATCTCTCTGTCCTAGAAATGAGTGTCATCAGAAATGTCATCTCTGTCATCAGAAATGAGTGAGAACAGAAAATGATCATGAGCCTTATTAATAATAAAAAAAACTAATACTTTCTCAACTGTCCCTTGATTTAGCCCTTCAAGTCTTGTTTTGCGCAAATGAATGAAATCAGGTGTATTGACCTACCTCCTGATCCGGCGCACACCCTGCAGAAGGATGCCAGCAGAACGGGAAGGATCAGCAGCTGCTGCATGTTGGAGCGTCTCTGAATGAGCCGAGAGAAAGCGACACAATGACTCGATTCCCTCCGATGCGATCGCATTCCTCAGGGCGGGCGGTGGGGGTCCTTATACTTATCTATCACCTCACAACCAAAGGAAAGGAAGAATGGGTGGCGCCTCCTCCTTTTCGGGTATAGCCTGTCTGCAGTGATCCGAGTCACAGGGGCCCTTATCAATGGGCTAACGGTGAGAGAGGGAGGAGGAAAAACAGAGAGAACGCAATAGTTACTGGTTGAGTCAAGCAGCTTCCTGATGATCTGTGATGAAGTTAGAAAGACTTAATCATGACCATATATATATAGGCTATATATATATATGTATATGTGTGTGTGTGTGTGTGTGTGTGTGTGTGTGTGTGTGTGTGTGTGTGTGTGTGTGTGTGTGTGTGTGTGTGTGTGTGCCTTGGAGTTTCTGTGCTGATGAATTTTTTTGCTAAGCGATATAAGAAGGGTAGCTCTTCAAAATACAAAATGGAGCCATGTTTCCCTCACATTACTGGCTGCAATACTGCCACCGTTAAGATGCCATGAGACCTAAATTCTGGACGTCCTGGCATGGAGTGCGTCCCAGTTTTCCATGTCTGGCATATAACCATTCATTTTAGCTTTTAAATATTGATCCTGTGTCCAGACAGAGGGATAATCAGTAGGCCTAGCATCATGACCTGTTTGTTCTAAAGATCCTGCAGCTTCCACTTCGTCTTCATCTTCACCCTGACTCTCATACTGAGGAACCACAGAGCTCTGTTAGGTTAAAGCCACATCTTCTGAAGTTGGGATATTTTTCCTCCAACAGGTTGCAGAGGAATCACCTCAAACCAGATGTTGGACTGGAATTTATTCCAATGTCATTTGTGAATGTTAGAGCCTCATTTCCAACAGTGGATTGAAAGGTTGAAAAAGTTGATCATTTTGGAGAAAGTATAATCAACATCAATATTTCCACTAAATAAATAACATGTTTGATGGAGGAAAATCGTCTTAGACTCTGAGCTCAAAGCAAGATGCCAGAGAGCACCAAACTGTTAATTTAATTTCACATAATTTTCGCGGTAGAAGCCATTTGTTTGTTAAATACTTAATGAAACATATCGACCGTGTTTTATGTATGTTGTGAATGATGTAGGCTACTCGCAAACTAATGAGGTAATTAGTCCAATTTTATAGTTTATTGAACGTTCAGAAAGCGGCCGTAACGCGCCAAAGCAAAGGTAAACAAAGGTAAAATAACCTGAAAAGGTGAACAACTCAAAACCACTCCTACCTTTTTACTCTCTCTCTCTCGTTTTAGCACACCCGTTGCCGTGGCAACCGCCTGCGCCCAACAGTTTGCTGGGCGCAGTTAACGTTCAGGCTTGATATTTATTTTGCAATTATTAATAAGCGCTTTCATGAACACAGCAGCGGTCGATGATAATTTTAAACTTCTGCTCTGATAGTAAAAAAGTCGCCTTTTTATTTTTTAGGTAATGGAGCCGAAACGCACAGAATTGCGCAACACCTTGTTGAAATAATAATTATTACAGAGATTATTATTTTTGTTGGTTTATTCATTTGAACACGTTTTGTTGATTTTTGTTGTTGCTGCTGTTTTTTAATAAAGTTACAAAAGTTTTGTGGAGATCGACGTATTGCACTCCTGCTCTAGCAGTTCCGAAACAATACGAAATGAGGAAAAAGCGATTTATTAACTGATTAAGTCGTGTTTTAGACTGTTCTTGAAAAACTAACCAGTCACGGTTGATTTGTGGGTGCAGGACACTCACTGATTCTTTACTGCCGTACCGCTAAATCTTTTAGTGGCAAGCAAACCCGACCATACCGCTTATGATTCACGAAGGCCTTGAAAGGGATCAAAACCATTAGGAAAAAAAATCTTTAGGGTGAAGCTAAATTATTATTTAAGTAATTCAAACCATATAGTCTGGAGCAGAGGCTTTTTTCTAAAAACAAAAAACAAAAAACAAAAAAAACAAAAAAACAAAAAACAAACAAACAAACAAACAAACAAAAAAAGCTGCAGATGTGTCTTGAAGTAAAACAGCAGTCATTCAAACTCTGAACTCAACCCAACAGGAATTTAAATGTTCTGACGATCTGTGCTGCCACGCCACACTTTCCTACCATGTCGCATCTCTATAGCTCATAATGGGCTCTTTGTACGTCAGTTTCCGCGTTCGAGGAAAAGCGGCTCGGTCGTTTCCGGTTGATTGAAAATGGCAATTTACACTAGGTGCTTGGCCAAGGTAACAATTAATGATGTACATTGATCCGAAGCCCCAACAAGTAAGCTGGAGGAAGGTTTTAAGATGTATGCCTCATTATACATTCTTAGATAGGTGAGTTTTACTTTGTGACTAACATCAACTTTAGCTGGTACTAGTAGGCAATATTCTCTGACATTTTTCTTGCAAAAATGTGCAATTTAAGTATCTAAACATGTTAATCCATTCTAAAGGACAATGTTTTTACCTTTTTTTGTTCTTATTTTAAAGTATATTATATGTGTTCAGTGTCTTTCTTGTCAGAGACCAAGTAACGGGGGAGATTACGGCCTTTTGCTTCCGAAGTATGAGGTGTTTTCCTTCTCTCTTCTAATAGTATTTTTTGAAATCAATATTCAAAGATATTTAACTTCGGACATAACTGTAATGGAGGCAACAGACGCCTCAGAGCTGGAATCGATCGGCAGAACTTCACATTTATCAATATTGAGAGAGAGACCAGACGCTCCGGAAAACATTAAAACGGATTTTAGCGCAACGTCTACCATAGTTTTATCTCTTAGAAAAACTGTTGTATCGTCAGCAAATTGACTAATCTTGAATTCCTTATAAAAAATTTTAATACCATGCAAACTGGATTTTTTTTTACTTAGTAAGGTTAGCATTTGAGTTGTTAATATAAATAATGTAGGTGAAATTGGGAGGCCCTACCTGATTCCTCTTGACATAGAGAAACTAGCGGTCACACTCATTCCCAAGGAAACTGAGCTACTTATATCAATATAAAATAATCTGATTATATTACAAAATTTTTCCCCAAAGCCAAAATATTTTAAGGTTTTTATTATAAAGCGTTGTTCCAGTGAGTCAAAAGCCTTAAAGAAATCCAGGAATAAAATAAAACTATCACCATCAATAAAGCTACGATAATCAATCATATCAAAAATCTGTCTAGTATGATGATGGATATTTCCTCCCTTTAAAAACGCTGATTGGCATTCATTAATAATCATTCCCAATCCACTGTTTAAGCAACTGGAATAAACAAGAGCTAAACTTTTGTAATCTGTACATAAAAGAGTGACGCGTCTCCAATTATCTAGTGATAAAGGATCTTTGTTGGCTTTGGGGATCAGAGGAATCAAACCTCGTTTCATGAGATTATTGTTTGAAATGCATTCCAGCGGAGCCTCAAATAATAGTTTTTGTAAATCTTTCCAAAAGAAAGTATGAAATTCAGTGGTTAACCCACCTAGGCCTGGAGATTTACCCTTTGCCATTTGTTGAATTGCTACATCAAGCTCTTCGATTCTTACGTCGTCTTCCATAAGGTTTTTAAAATCAAGATACATTTTTTTCAACAGATTTCTGAATATCATCACAAAAAGACTGGCAATTGGATTCCAAATATTTAGAACAATAAAGATCACTATAGATATTTCTAATTGCTGCATGTATTAAATACCATTAATAATTAGTTTCTGAATCTTTTCTGTCTCTGCTTCTCAAGATTGAAAAAATATGAAGAGTTCTTTTCGCCGTCCTCAATCCACCGAACCCTGGAGCGAATGAAAGCGCCCTTGTTTCATCTAGAAAAACATCGTCTTTTCAAATCTCAATTTGAAAACATCAAGCTGACTCAGCTCTTAGGACGGTAAAACTGATTTTGAACATAGAGAATTAATATTGCCAATAAGTTGGGATTGTTTCTATCTCCTCAGCTTTGAAGCAAGTTTGCCCGTCTTTATTGCTGTCGTCCTAATATTAAATTTAAACCACTCCCACTTATTTAAGGGCGACAGATCCATTACTGAAATATCCTGAATGAGTTTCAGGACTTCTGAACAGAAAGTTTTATTATTCAGCACATTACTATTAAACTTCCAAGCTAAATTTGAAGGTGGTTTAGATTTATTCAGAGAGAGAAACAAGGTAACTGAACAGTGATCTTTTAGAGGAGCTGCTGAGATTTGACGGCTTGAAATATTATTTACCAAATTATGAGGGATTGACCAGTAATCTAGCCTAGAGCATTGGCCATTTCTGGGAGGATTGAACCAGGAGTATTGTCTGGTATTAGGATTTCTAATTCTCCAGCAGTCTGTCAAATTTGAATTAGAGATTAAGTTTACAAAAAAAACAAAAAAAACAATTTGCCTTTTGCTCCTTGCAATAAAGAAAATTAGCCTTACGTTTAACTATAATTTTTAAACCCAGAGTATTAAGTGAAAGTAATGACAACATGAAATAAACACAGAAGTTGTGCAGAAACTAATCTCAGGAGCGATGAGCAGGAATGACATAACATAGCCAGTAATAGCTATATGGAATAGTGCAATAGCCCTTTAAACAAATACAAACATAATATACCATACCAGTGGGAGTAAAAGGAACATGGTGCTGTAATTAGTCGGGGTCCACTCTTCGATTATCGATCAGGGCGAAACCTTGTCAGTCCTAGCTCTGATTTGTCCGGATCCACCTGGTCCAGACCAAACCCCGGTCATCATTGGCACCAATGCAAAAGCCAATCTTCCAAAACGCTTGGCTCTGCTGTGAGGAAACATCTGAGGTGCATGTTCAGACATCAGGAATACACCGTCTTCTGCCTGGAGGTGCAGAAAGACATTTGGATTTAAAAGAACAGCATGAAGAGATGGGATGTATAAATTGGAGGGTCCTGGAGACCTGACATTTCCTGCTGGGAGTAAATCTAAAGCATCTTGCAGAGTGGATGTGGAGAAGCCTCTCCTTGATGACATCTTGGTGCTGGAGTCTTCTATAATATCTGCTGGTGTGCTGCTACAAGCCATGGTTATTCCAAGTAATGCTGTGGATGTGAACCACCTGACCTAATTGTTCCAAAAGAAATCCTGGAGAAACATAACAGTTCCAGCTGGCACTGTTGTGGGATGTGACACTGATGTTGTCACAACAGTGTCCTGACAAAACGCGGTATATTCAAGATTCGATGCAGGTCTGATAAATTTTGGAAAGTCACCCGTTCCAGAACAATGGAAGCAAAGAATTGGTCAGAAGCTGAACGAGAATCTGTCTTTTCTCTGGATGAGCTGGAGGTGGAGCACACAATTAGACTGTCAGATCCCTGACCATTTCAAGAGCGCTCCAGACGCATCGCTCCTTACATTAATGATGTACGCTGTCATATACAGAAACTGCTAGCTGCAGGCAACATTAAAGAGTCTAAAAGGCCATATGCATCTCCCATTGTAATTGTGAGAAAAAAGAATGGAGATGTGAAGATGTGCTTTTATTATCGGACACTTAACAGTCAATACACCATGCCCCATATTGATGAAGCTCTTGACTGCCTCTCTGGTAGTCAGTGGTTTTCAGTCTCAGACTTGAGGAGTGGCTATAATCAAATAGCTATGATAGAAGAGGACAAAGAAAAACACCTTTTATTTGCCCTCTAGGATTTTATCAGTTTGAGAGGATGCCACAGGAGCCGTGGTGCAAGCAAGTCTAATTATCCCACGAAAGAGCAGGAGAAAGGTGTCTTTGAGGCCGAGTACAAACAATCGGAGCTAAGGTAGCAAGTCGTTCAGACAACTAGAACAACCATGTTTTAGACCAAGTACAAAAAATGGGTGGAGAGGATGCAGATTGGGTAGACCACTAAAGAACAGCATGGGGTGTCTTTCAAACTCACCAAGAACAGTACAGGGCAGTAATAAAGATTTACAATAATTCATTAACATCTGCTCTATCTCATGACATCAGTAGCTACCACCCGCTGCGGTCACAGGTGTGAAATTCATTAACATATAAACCTCACACATCCCCCTATTTTCATATTCATATTCATAACCTGTCATAAATTTTGATTGAAGGGTGTACCTGATATCTCTCTAGTAGGGCTCAAGATTTCCCTGGATAGATGTCAGTTCTGTCAGACAAAGGTGAGTCACAAAGTGTCTGCAGAAGGTGTCTCAGCTGATCCAACAAAAAATTGAAGCTATTATCACATGGCCAATGCCTATTAATCTGAAGACCCTGCGGTCATTCTTAGGATTTTGTGGGTACTACCGCAGGTTTATCCAGAATTATTCCTCCATAGTTCGCCCATTGACTGACCTAACTAAAGGGTATGGACCCACGCAGCGTGGGAGAAAACCCAAAAAGGGTGAAGCTAAAGTTTATTTGGATAAGCGGAAGCCATTCCCAGAGAGGTGGGATCAGTCATGCACTGATGCATTTGAGAAAGTGAAACGCTGCCTTACCAATGCCCTGGTCCTGGCTTTCACTGACCCCAGTAAAGCTTACATCTTGCATGTAGACACCAGTCTGAACGGACTGTTATTTATCAGGAGTTTCCGGAGGGAGTGCGACCAGTGCCAGCTGCAAACTAAGCTCTTCAGAAAGGAATTATGCCATTCACCAGTTGGAGTTTCTGTCTCTTAAGTGGGTGGTGGTGGAGAAATTCCACGATTATCTCTATGGAGCACGCTTCACTGTACGAACTGACAACAATCCCCTAACTTATGTCCTCACCTCAGCAAAGCTTAATGCTACTGGGCATTGTAGGCTGTCGGACTTGTCAGCCAACGATTCTGACGTAATCTACAGACAGAGGAAAAACAACATTGATGTGGACTCGTCATGGATGGAACCTGGAGAGAAAGATTCTGCATGGCAAGTATATCGCAAGTGGGAGTGAAGTCAATATGTCAGAGAGTTGGCACCAATGGTTCTCCTGCAAATTCTCCTAATTATGCAGAACAGCTTGGAATTTATCCTGAGTGTATCCGTGATGTACATGCTCATTCTACACGTTTGCAGCTCAACTCACTGGAACAAATGTCAAGACAAGAGATTTAATAGGACTTCGCTATCTATGCTTGGAACATTGAGTCAAGAAAAGAAAAGACAATGGAGCCAGCATGTTGTTCACTTAATGCACGCTTATAATAGCACCAAATGTGATGCAATTGGATTTTCTCCATATTTTCTAATATTCGGGCGGAAAGCAAAACTCCCGGTGGATGTGTGCTTTGGGACATCTCTGGACGAAGATGGGGACCATCAGCATTCCTCTTAAGTTGCAATGTTAAAAGATAACCTGCAAAGGGCTTATGAGATGGCAACTGAAGCAGCCAACAAACTACATCTGCGTAACAAAAACGCATATGACCGGAGACTTGGGTTTCATCATCTGGAACCTGGCGACAAAGTTTTTTATGAAAAATCTTGGATTGAAAGGGAAACATAAGCTTGAGAACTGCTGGTATCATATTCCCTATGTTGAGATGCCAAATCTGCCTGTGTATAAAGTGAAGCCACAGAATGGAAAAGGTAAGTTCAAAACTTTGCACAGAGATAACCTCTTGCCCAAAGGAGACTATGTGTGTATGCCAGTAGTGGATAATCTTCCAGAAGTTCACCCAAGGTTACCAACAAGAGCACGAAGATGAACTAAGTCTCAGAGACACAACAATGATCATTCAGTACAGGTGGCACATGGGGAGTCATCTGAGTCATCTGACTGAGTGGGAGTTACCACACCGATCATACCGGACTTATCTGGAGGGAATACTCCAAAAACACAACAATAGACGTGAACCAAAAGGGCCTGAGGTCCAGATTGCAATGGACGAGGAACCTTCACAAGAAGCAGGCCCTCTTGTGGAGGAGTTAACCTGTGATGACACAGCATCCGAGTCAGAACCAGTGGCGGCTCCAGAATATTTTTTCCTGCAGATGCTAAGGGGGAGCTAAGCATTTTACTGAGGATGCTATGACGGATCGTTTTCCCCTGTAGTTATCAACACACACGCATTATTACTGTTATTTTACTCAGACTGATCTGCATTTATTTGAGGCTTAGACGTCAGCATGAAGCCTTGAGCCATTAGCCAAATGACTTCCAGATAATATTACATTGTTTAGGTTAAAACAGCATTCATGATAAGGGGGATACCCTAGTAGGGCTGAAATGATTCCTCGAATGATTCAAGTACATCGATTATTAAAATTCCTCGAAGAAAATTCACCTGCCTGAACCGAACAGCTCAGATTTTTTTTTATTTTTATGTCACGTGGCTTCTAAGCAGCACTTGAAATGTCACAGGAAAATACTTTTGACGTATTCATTTTAAATAAAAGATAGGTACATCATAGCTGTTTATTGCTTTTTTGTAAACTGCTAAGAAATTTGTGAACTTGCCGTTTCAATAATGTAGAAGTCAGCTTTGTTCTTCGCCCAACTCTGATTAGCTTTAACCTAATCCCACAAAGTAATTATTTGTTCATTTAAATAAATTAATATTCATCCATCCAAATTAAGAGTTATTTATTGCAGGTAAGATAATACTGGCATGTGATCACTCTGTAGGACCCCAATTCCAAAAATTGGGACTTTCTCATTTAGGAGCTTTTTGTGGCTCATTGATTCACTTGAGGTTAAAAGAAAAAAGATTAATCATGGACAAAATGAGACAATAATGCTATGATGCAAATAATAGTGAGTAAACCCAAGATAACATGTTTTAGTGTGCAGTGGTTGAACACAGAGGATTCACAAACACATACAAAATGATCACTCATACACCAGATACATTATTTACTAAACTATGACAGCGGACATTTTTCTTTAAATGACAACTAAACTAGTAAATTTGCCAATTAAAATGTTAAAACCTTCAAAAGATGTATAAAAACGTTGACATTTCTGATGAGCAAAAACAGAAATGTTAGCTCCTGTATCATGTGTGGAATGAGGGTGTGTGTGTGTGTGTGTGAGTGTGTGTGTGCTGGTGGCCTGAGGGCCTAAAGCAGCAGCGCTGTTTGTTTATGCCTTGGGCCGGCTGTGATTTTGCCTCAGTAAGTGGCATCATTATCAGCTGTACTGACGTAAAAAGCTCCAAATGTACCGTAGTTGGAGTTCATGAGGACTTTCTGCACGTGAACCATCAATGTTTTCAAATAGAATATGGAGCAGAAAAAAAAAATCTAACAACATGCTTGGAGAATTTAGCACATATATTAGCATCAGCGTGGCGAGTGACGGGTTTAACAGGGAGTGGAACAAACAATGGATGAAGACATTTAGGACATATTTCACTGATACAATTATCACCTTTAAACCTCTTGCATCATGGGAAACGTCCCACAGGTGTCAACAATCTGAACGATCCACAGGGCGAATGGGAGGCACAGCGACCCTTGTGACCTTGACGGCCCTATTGGACTCATCAAACTACAATTTAAAAGCTCACCAAGGATGAGAACTGAGGAAGTCTTTTTCCTTTCATAATCCTCAAGTGTAGAACATTTCAATGAATTTTAAATCCATTTTAAACTCAATCAAAATCTTGTAGAAGCCAATTTAAATTTAAGCTGAGTATTTGTAAAACCGATCCCATGTGATGAGCGCTCTGTGACCTTTGACCTGACTCAGGAGGGATTAGCTCTGCTTGCACACACCTGAGAAAAACGTGTCAAAAACTGTAGATTTTCAGGCGCGGCTCAGCCGTGAAAATGGCCGTAGTGCATAGGTTTGCAAAAAAATCACAGCACTCCACCTGAACTTTTCCAACCATAAAAAGTTAGGAGCTGTCACCTTTTATTTTCATTCACCTTGTGGAGACCTAGATTAGCCTCAGCTTGAATTATTGATCATGCTGAGTTAACATTAGCTTGGCTTGTGTTTCACCTCTGGAAAAAACGACATAACTGAATAAGTGCAATGAAACTCTGTGGAAGTCCAGTCCTCATGCAGCCGACGTCAGATATTTACACACACTGAATAAAGACATATTTTTATCTCACTGTCTGAAGTTTAGTCCAATCAAAGTTTTCTCTTTTTGAGTTAGTTACAATTAGCAAAATTATTTCTATTTGCCAGAAAATGTGGTCGCATCAATTTTTTTTAGAGATGATTTTGCAACTTTCCTTGAATTCAGAAGTTCACATACATTTGGTCAGTATCACAGATAACTGTATGAGTTTTTAAACATCATGACACTCATGCATATTAATTTCTACTTTATTATTCCTCCAAAAAAAAAAAAAAAAAAAAAAACTGTTGAAAGAAAAGAGGAACTTTATTCACTCATACCAGAAAAAAGAAATGGCGTTAAGAAATATCTCACTGTAAAGTCATGAAAAACTCTTGATTTGATTGGTTGAAGGTGCTGCGTTTGCTGTGGGGAACTTGTGCTTCTGCTGGTGAATAAACGCCATCTAGTGGCATCAAGAATCGATGCAGCAGCCACTGAAGACTAAAAAGAAAGGAAAAAAAAAAATCTCCCGGACAGTAAAAACTTCTCTGTTAAGTTGGGATTATTCCATGTTTGCCTAAAAAATAAACATGTAGAAGAAAATGAGTTAATGTTTAACATGGAGGGTGTTTATGCAGGAATTTTCTGAGCTCAGTTCACCTTAACACTATGAATCTGGTCTCTATGGAGTAGCGGCAAGAGAAGAGCTATTGCTGAAAGCGTCCCATAGGAAGTCCTGTTTACACTTCCCAACAAGCCATGTAGGGAGAAACTTGGGAAAGTCTCATCAAATTAGATTAAAATGTAATTTTTGTGACCCAGAGTACCATCTATGGCAGAAAAACACTTCAAATCACTCTAAACACATTATCTGCCTGTGAAACATGGTGGTGGCAGCATCATGCTGTTGCAGTGTGGTAAGAAAACCTGATAGAGACTGCATAACACTTGATAATGGGTCGATGTTTACCTCCAGGAGGCAATATGACCATCAGATCAAAGCATAATCATGTTTACCTCGACTACGTTTCAAATACAATCCTAAACAGGCATACTGCCAAGCGTTCAGCATCTCAATATAAAGATTAATGCTTACATATCGGGATAAATAGGTAAACATCCCCAGAACCAGAACCAAACGAGGAGAAGCGGCATTCAGCATCTATGCACCACAAATTTGGAACAAACTTCTGGAAAACTGTGAAACAGCTGAAACACTGACTTCCTTTAAATCTCGACTGAAAACCCACTTGTTTAGAGTTGTATTTGAAACGTAATCAGTTACAAATATATTGACAGAATCCGACTTAATGTTGTGTTTTGATTGTTGATTCTATGTTGCATTGTGTTTCTGTGTATGATATGTTGTAAAGCACTTTGAAATGCATTGCTGCTGAAATGTGCTATACAAATAAAGTTTGATTAGATTTGATAAATGTGATATTGACTCAACAGTGATGCAGCTGTTTCCTCCTAGCTGACTTCACCAGAAGTGTTTAAATGGCTGAAGGTTTTGGGAGTCAGAGATTTTTGACAGACGCCGATCGAGTTGATATGATGGTTTATTTTTAACTCTTGGGATTTCAGTTTTACAGTGCATTTTCTTTACAACAATTATTAGGTAACGGGTTTTAGCCATCACTACTGATCAGATAACAGCTTGTTACATTTTTGATCTCGCCTTGAAAATTTTGACTTGGATATCGTGCAAAAATAACATGGCAAACATTACACAATGGTTAACCCGGAACGGTTTGCTAATTCAGTTATATCCCATCATTGTCTTTATCTAACCTCTGCAATTTGTTAATCTTAATTTAAGTCAGTGTTATTAAGCAACTAAATATTTGCACCAATAAATCATACACAGACGTGGCCAATTAGAAACCTGCTGCTGTCCAGAAGAAAATAAAACAACAGAAAAAAGGCTTTTAAAAGTAGACAAAAACCAAATATGGCACTATTGATTCAAGAAACAACCAGTAGACACAAAAACATTTTTTAGTGGGAGGAAAGAGACAGGAGAAAAAGAAAAAGAAATCTGGGTATTCTGTATCCAGTTCACAAGCTTGAGATGTTCAGATGAGAGTTTCGGCATAAACTCGTCACGGAAAAGCCGCCAGCACCTGTAAAATTTCACATCCCGACTCCCGTCTTCCTCCTTCCTCTCAGCCGTCGTCTCCGAAAACAAGCGGCGGCGTTCGGGACGTCTGACGCCGCGACACGGCCGCATCGGAGCGAAGCAGCGACAAACACAGAACCATGTTGACTGTGCATACACAGAAGGTCTGAGAACACGCGGCAGAGACAAACACCTAAAGGACTCCAGCGAGAACGGAAACGGATCCAGTCTTCCCCAGCACGCGTTACATTCCGGCTCTAAGGAATAAGATGCGTTAGCAAAGTAAACAGCAGATTTCTCCCTTTTTGCTCAAGTTTGGTCTCCCTCAAAAACACAACAGCTAGTAGTGCACAAAATAAAAATACAAAATTAGACTTTTAAATACTGTAGCAGCATTTTTTTTTCTTTCCTCTTTTAAAGTCGCCTCCAGTGGTACAGGTGGAGGCCGTCGGAGTCCCCGACACGCGAAGGTTGAGCGATTGTCCTCTGGAGAGAGAGACGAAGTCCAGCCACAACGGTGGACAAAGGTGGTGGACAGAGACGGGACGCTGCGTCGGGGTGAAGAGAGGGGGGAGGCGGCAGCAGGACGCTGCAGCGCTCCGGGCTGAAAAAATGTCCCAACAGCATCATCGTCACCTCCGCTTCCTGCTAACCTGCGTCATACCTTCGAGTCTATGGCGCGTCTGTGCTTCAAGACAAACTTCTCTTCCTCGTAGCCCCTCCGTAGCCATGACGACGGCGCGTCGAGGTCGCCAACGGGGTGTCGCTCTGCCCCAAAGCGAGCAGGGCGCAGCAGAGGTGGTGCCGCGCGTCGCTGTGCGTCCTCTCAGCTGGACGCCGTGGCGATGGCCTTCTTGAGCTGCTGGCTGCGGATCTCGCGGGTGCGACACTCCAGCAGGTGGTCGTGGCAGGTGTTGCACACCAGCACCGGGTCGTACAGCTGCTGGTCCGGGATGGGCAGCTTCAGGTGGCAGCAGTCTTTGCAGAACACGTTACCGCAGTTCCTACGGAAAAACAAATATATGTCATATATTTGTTTGTGTTTGAGCTGCACTAAAATAAAGCCTTCATGTCAGGATAACTAAAAAGATTCAAGACCTTTTAATGCTGCTTGAAATAAAATTCACGGTGCTCTGACTGTTTAAAGATGTTTTCATGCTTGAAAACAAACAACTCAGTCAACAAATGTACAACAGCAGCTCAGATGATAAATGTTTGATGCATTTATGGATCAAACATATAAAATGTTTTGTTAAGGAAACAAAAAATTCAATCAAATTTTCTAATAATGGTAAAGAGAAGATAGCGGACATAATTAGGCTTTTTGGAGAAATTGAACAGCTCAACTTGTGTGCATCATCCCAAAAAGCCCCTGTTACAAATAAGCTGCTGTACACAAACCGGTGTGACTTGTGTGAAGCAAAAAATACATAGTAACAATAAAAAGTTTTTATTACAAACATTTCAATATGGTTGAAAAAAACAAAAAAAACAGTTAATCCCAGAGCAAAAACCTTTTATCAAAAAATCAAAATTGGTAAGCAAATTTATTTTTGTAATTTCAATTTGCTGGATTCTTTTGTCAATGGAAACGCAGTTCTAGTTCCACAGCAGGATTCTGTTTACTAGCTGAAAGGAGTTGGTTGCACTGGATACTTTAGCGGTATTAGAGTAAAGAAGGTGAAGTCAAATTTCTGCTTGTAATGACTCTACATTAGTGGAAACTGATTCAGCGTCGTCATATTTACTGACATAAAGCCCCACCTGCAGTGGTGACGCCGCTTGGCGATCCAGAACTCACAGTCACAGTTGAAGCAGTGAGAGGCCATGTGGTCGGGGACCCACCTCGTCACCTGTACGCACACGCACACACACACACACACACACACACACACACACAGAGCAGTGGAGGGTGTCAGGAGCTGCTCCCTGACAGAGTCAGGATCTGTTTGTAGATGGAAGAAGCTGACCTCTGTGTCCTTGGGTTCGACTCGATCCCAGCTGCCCTCAGACAGACGGTCCTCGCTGTGGGTGGACAGAGAGTCCTCCTCGTTGCTGTTGTCTGACTCCCGCAGACACGTCTGGAAAACAGCGGACATTTTAGAGGACACAGTAACGCTGGACGCTTAGAGAACATTTGACAAAATGTAATGTTTATCAATTGTTTCATAATTGGTGACTGAACAATGTTTTTATGACGTAAAGCATTTTGAAATGCCTCGTTGCTCTGCAAAGAAACTTGACTAGAAAAACTGAGGAAATATTTATGAAATCTGCAGAATGAAGACGAAGAAACTCACGATGTCGTCCTCGTAGTCGACGTCCGGCTCGGAGGGCGGGGTGCTGAACTGTTTGCTCTCCAGCCTCATCTGCAGCTGCCTCACCTTCTGCCGCAGCACCTCCACCTCCTGCTTGTATCCGGCCTCGATCTGCCGCAGCCGCTGCTGCACGGCATCCAGCGGAACCGGCAGCCCGTCGTCGTCCAGGTACGCCGGGGCGTGGGGCGGAGGCGGCGAGCTGGAGGCCGACGGGGAGGAGTACGATGCCGGCAGCAGCTGGTGGCCCGCCAGGGAGTAACTGAGGCTGCGGGCGCCGCTGGAGCAGCAGAGCGCCTCCCTGCGGCAGCACTGCGAGCCGCTGGCGGCGGCGAAGCCCTGCGAGCGCAGGAGCTTACCCAGCAGCCGGCGGCTCTGGTAGCCGCCAGGGTGCCTGAAGCTAGACTGGCCCAGACCCGGGATGGGGACACTGTCCCACGGGGAGACCAGCAGAGGCAGGTCGGTCAGCTGAGAGGTCAGAGGTTGGAGGACGGCGTCGGTGTGAGCAGGTGAATCCGTCAGTGTCATCCCTCTTCCCTTCGCCGGTTCCGACCTTGAACTGTCCTGGTCTTTCTGCGGCGACTCGTCGTCACTGGAGCGGCTCTGATGGAGCAGAGGGAACGAGGCGGGCGGCAGCTCGCCCTCGTCTGTGAGCGTCTCCGTGGAGTTGTCCAAGCTGGCCGTCTGCTCCCTCACCGCCAGCAGGGCGCTGGGCGGCGGCAGCCCGTCAGCCTCGCCGTCGCTATGTTCGTTGGTTAGTAAGGTGGAGGCGTTGGCGGCAGGCTGGGTGTTTTTGCAGGGCAGAGGTAAGCAGGGCTCTGGTTTGTGGGACGGGGAGGCGGGTTCTGGAGACCCTCCTGGACTTTCCGCCTCCAGCGGAGGAGACGGCAGCGGCGGGCTGGGGGCCTGAGGTGACGCCTGGTGGAGGACCGGAGTGATGAAGGCAGTCTGTGAGCGGGTGGGGGAGTTGCAGACGGGGGGGAGGGGTGGAGACGGCAAGGGCTGCGTGGTCAGACAGGGTTCTTCCTCCAACCCCAATCCGCCCTTGTGGTTCTGGTCCTGACTCAGACCGGCTGCCGGCGGCGCCTCCTCCGCCCCGTCAGTCGGGTCGTCCTCAGGGCGGCCTGCAGACGAGTCGTCTGACGCAGCCGAGGGCTCTGGGGCCGGGCGGCCCTCCTGGCAGTGCTTGTTCAGATTCGGGTCACTGGATGTCCGGGTCAGAGGAAGACCGTTCTCCAGAGCGGACAGCAGGTTGTCCATGGAGCGAGTCTTGGGAAGTCTGGGCAGGAAAGGGGAATTATTTCTCCCACATTTTCTTACTGGGACACTAGAGGGCAGTATAACTCTCTGTTTTCATTTCCCTTAAACGTCTTTATTTTTTCACCTTACAACTCTAAACTTTAGTATAGTTTTCTATTTATGGTTTTATCATTAAAAAAAACACAGCACAAAGATCAGGGTTTGTCCATTTTCCCACAGTAAAAATCAACACAAATTAACTAAAAATGACAAGCTTCATTTGTTTCTGTTATTAATAATGTCTTGTGATATTATTCTACATCGCCAGGACAAATAAATTAAAATATAACAACAATTTATGTTTTGAAAATTCTCTCACACTCAATGCGAGAGAATTGAGTGTGATTAATGTTTTGATCTAAAAACAAAACACTAAACAAAAAAGATCCTCCGATTGTAATAATGTGTAAAATATAAGCTAATCTTCTTTTCAATTACACAGATCAATAACTCTTTGAGCCATTGAGAATATTAAATAAATTAATGTAATAAATTAAAATGAGCTCGATAATTTCCATTGTGATGACTAATGTTTTTTGAAGGGTAATGTTCTTTTTTTCCCCGAGTCATCGTAAACCATTTTGTTTATTGGCTTTGGTTGTCGTGTTTTATTTTGCGTATTTAAAATATCTTCCAGTCTTAAGTGTTCGGCTGCAGTGAGACTCAGGGAGGCTGAATTCACATGCATGGCAAAACCTTTTACATGTTTCACTGCAAATTCAAGCACTACTTAGTTCTGGTTTATTACCACATGAAAAAAAAAAACCCAATAAAATAAATTGAAGCTTGTGGTCAGAATGTGATAAAACTCTGGCTTGTGGGACAGGGAGGCGTAAAATGTTAAAGAGGCATATATGCTTTTGCAAGAGGCAATAAATAGTGAACTGTGAACGTACCTGTCCAGTGAGCGGGAGGTGAGCTCATCTCCAGTGGCACATGGGGGGAGGTAGAGCTCCACAGACTCATCCACAGCTGTGCAGGGGGACGAAGTGGGCAGGTAAACAGCTGTCCACAGCTGTAAGGCCCGCGTGTGGCAGACTGGCTGCAGCACCTGGCAGACAAGAGGCAGGGACAAACACGGCAGCTCAACAGCAAGTCGTGATTATTTTGTAATTTGTTCCCCAAAGACAAAAAGTGAGGGTTGCTCGGAAGATTTTTACAGTGAGTATGAAATATGAAGTCTGGTATTACCACATCGTGACCGGGAACGTAGAGGAAGTTCTGGAAGTTCTTGTTCCCCGCGCGGAGCAGCGACCACACAGAGCAGGTGCGCTTGTAGATGTTCTTTGCTTCTCGCTCTCGAGCGTTGTTGCACAGAAACGTGCCGTAGAGACAAGAGTACGTGTGCTGCACCAACTTGACCTGCACGAGAGAGGAGGATGAGTCACGTTGGGCCTTTTCAGGACATTTTGTCTCTCTTAGCGCCACGTGACGGCTGAGTGGCGTAAAAACGTTCAAACCTAAAACAGGATTTCCGCAGGTTTCACCAACACAAATTTCTGACTTCTGAAAACCTTTTTAAGACAGTTATGCGTGAAATTTAAGACCTGTATCACGACAAAAATACTCAAAAGAAAATTGCATTTTTTATATAGTTCTTTTGGTGCCAAGCTTCTTTTTTTTTCCCGAACTGATGTGGCATTGCATCGATTGGCAACAGTGGCGAAGACGAACATCGTTCAGCTTCCTGTTGGAGTTACGTGACTTGCAGTAAGTTTATAAAGCAGGAAAACAGTTTTTTTTCTGCATAGTTAATCTTCCCATGACTCACTGAAATATTCCAGGAGTTTAATTGTTACATTTGATTTAACTCGTGTTGTAGCGACATGCTGAGGCTGACCTGAAGAGACGCCTGTTAGAGCTGCTGTTGCTCTTGTAATACTGGATATGCAGTGTTATTTTATTGCTCTTTCAGGCACTCGAATGCCATTGACTAGGGCTGAAATTCATCTGTAAATATGTTCTACCCAGAACTCGTCAAGTGGGAGAGTTTTAGCGCAACCTGGTTCAAATTCAGGAAAAATAAATCTCCTGTAAAGTTCCTTTTGCTGTCCAATTTTTCATCACTTATTCAAAAACATAATCAACAGCTCAGCTACACACAGTCAAGCAGAAACGGATGAGTTTATCACATGAGCATTTTTTTTAGCTGCACATAATGTTTAATTTTCACTAACAAAATGTTATGTTATTGGATTTATGCTACAAAATGTTTCTTATTTAAAAAAAATAGAAATTGAATTATTTGTTTATTCACATCCATTATTGTATTTCTAATTTTGTTTAGAAAAGGCTTACTTTAGTGTAATTCGACAATTTTTTGATACGATTAATCGATTAATTGTCAGAATAATCGCTAACTAAAATCATCGCTAGCTGGCGTTCGACTATTTACTTAAATAACTTGAATGGAGTATTTGATTGGCAATTACTGCAACACGTTATAAAGATCTGGCTCAGTATGGAGCATAAATTATCTTCATTCGGACATCTATACTATTTTCAATAAATTCCACCAACACAATCTCAATTTCTCGATTCTTTTTTTGTTTTTTCTCGATTTCATGGTGAAAGATGCAGGGCGGAGAGAGCTGGGCGACCACCCACCAGGAAGGCCTCGTTGAACTCGAACAGGCAGGGGAACTGTTTGAGCAGCTGGTGGACGCAGTCCAGCCACTGCAGGAAGACGGGACACTGCTCGCTCACATCGTCCGCGTTCTCCTGGTGGCCGCACCGGTCCCCGAATTTATGGCCGTAGTCCAGCCAGTCCGTCTCCACAAGCACCTGAAAACCCTGTGGAGAAAAAAATGAATTTAACAGTGAGAATCTATAAAAAAAAAAAAAAAAAACAACAATAAAATATTTGCTGATACATAAAAAAAAGAAAGAAAGAAAAACAAGTGATCTCTCACCTCTAACGTCCTGTAGTAAGGGTCTAGAAGAACTTTGGCCAGGGCTACTATCTGGGGCGTTCGGTCCCAGCCATCTGAGCAGTGTACCAGGACGGGCCGGCCTTCCCGTTCCACCGCGCCACACACCAGAGTGGCGGCCTTCAGCATGACCGACAGGTGCTGCAGCCATCGGGTGCTCTCAAGAGACGACAGCCAGCTGAAACCACGACAAGAGGCCGATTAGACCGACCGGCTGAAATCCACACTAAGTGGTGTGATAATGAGCTGGTAACAGGAGGCAGCTTCAGCGTCTCCTAAAGTGCTTTAGGTCTGCAGGTTTAACCACGAAGAGCTCACCGGGCGACACAACTCCACTTAGAGAGTCAATATTGTTATTCTTATCTTTGACGTGTAATTACCAGTTATTTCTGCTAATTTAACGCTGTACACAAACAAAAATCTAAGTATTTTGGTCTAGTTTATAGTGTAAATATCTTAGCACGCCTGAAATAAGACAAGTAATTTTCAGCTTGTTTTAAGTCAATAGTTTCTTAAGATTGATAAAAATAAATTACTAGTTTTCCTGGCAGATTATTTGTTTTATAACATGGGAAAATGCCTTGTGAAATAATCCACCATTTTAACTAATACCTGTTCATCAATGTTACCTTTAAATAACCTCCCATGTCGTGCTGAAAAGTTAGACATGGGAAAATTAAAATAAGGTTTTCTTACTGCAAGTGTACACCAGAAAGAGGTTAAAAAAAGAAGTATTCAGAGCAAAGTTTAAGTAATATCTCTGCAAGTCAAAGCAGGAAACCACTTAATGAGTGAAACCGGAGGAAGAATATAAACATTTAATTTCTAATATGTTATAAAAAGCTGATTTTTTTTCCTCAAATCTATCAAAACCACGAGGAAGTGCTTTTTTTTAAAAAAATCAGATTTTATGTAATAGCCCCCGATTTAGAATTTGTATTTTTCTTTTGTTTAATGTGGAAAAACACATTACACTGAGACGATACTTTGTAGAGCTCTGTTTCACTTTCACTATCAAAACTAAACGTTTTCTAGCGGATCTCCAACTTTCCACACCCAGCGATAAATTTTAGCCATTTTTCTTCACATTAGCTCAGTTTGGTCAAATGTGTTTTTTATAAAAATACGCTGCAACCACAAGCGTTAGTGTAACTAAGTCTGAAAACGTTTACAGAGTGCATGAATATTTTTTCTGAGGCACTGAAAGAAACATTCTAGACACACAAGGTCTTTTACAAAATAATAAAAAAAAACCAAGGTAGCATATTTACTTTGATTTTTTTAGGGCCTACATAACCTTTGGTTTTATGGTAGGTTTCCATGGTGATGTCAGACATACGCCTGTTCTGTGACAATAAAAACCTCACTAACCACGTAGTAAAGGCCTCTGGAGTATTTATACATATACGTCGGATTAAGTTACTCTGCGTTCACATAGAGTGAATTTTTAGATCATCATAATTAACCACTGGGCTAAAAACTCATGGAGAAAAAACCCCCAACAAGCTTTACAATATGATGTCTCAGCAGCCGGGTTATCAGAAAACCAAACACGTAAACAAATACAAATTTAAACAAGTACGGATCGATGTGTGCAGACGGACGGCGGGTAAGCCCGGCAGGAACAGGAACTGCTGTGTGGCATCGCTCTCATGTCGGAGAGGTGTTGCTTTACCGCTGGCATCAAAACAGAGGAGAGGGAGGCGCAAATGAGGGCAGAGCTGCTCAGATGGAGAAAGGTCAAACAGATCGACTTACTTTCCCGGATCTGGGATCTGACTGCAGACGGCCCGCAGAGCCTGGAAGCTGTTGCGGATGGCATGGATGTTGGCCATTCCCATAAACATTACTTCACAGTTGGGGTAGTACTCTAAAAATAACAACACACATACACGTCAAAATCGCTAAGCTTTAGTGCAAGATATAGACAACATTTATATATATTAGTGCTGTCAATTGACGGAAAAAAACCATTTAAATCAGCTTAATCACACTCTAGTGCTGTTATTAATCAGAATTACTTTTCTTAACTTTCTAAGCTTTGAATGCAAACATGGTCATTGTTTAAGAAAATGTCCAAAAGGCGCCCCAGGCTGAAATCTACCGTACATTTAAGTATTATCGTAGGCAGAGTTTCAAACATGACGTGCAGACAGATTTCATAAGAACGAAAACCTGCTTAATATGTGATCAGACCAACCTTCGCATTCACAGCCACCACCTTTGGCTCGGTTGGCCACAGCGGCGGTGTAGGAGCGGGCGTCCAGGATCAGCAGCTTCTGGGGAACCGTGCTGTCATCGCAGCCAGAGCCGCCCGTCAGCGACGAGTCTGAGGGAAAACAGGAAGGACGACAGAGCTGAGCGAAGCCTGGTAGCAGGAGGAAGGAGAAGACGAGAAGCAGGGAAACAGAGAGATGCTGTGGACGTCATAAAGAGAAACAAAACAAAAAAATGTTTAAAAATCAATAATTCCTCCTGATGCCAATCACAAGAAGCATGCCTCCAAAAGCTACATCTGCTGGAGAGAAGTAATTATTGTGGTACTCCAAGTGAGTGCTGCAGAGGTGCTGAAACTCTGCAGACCGACACACTGATGCCACCAAATTAAGCCTGAAAGAGTCAAAGAATTGTTTCCTTTGCAAATTCTGCTGATAATACATTTCTAATTTTCATAGAACCTGAATGCATGAACACAGCAGTCATTGATAACAGCCGCAAGTTCTGGTTTTAAATTGAAGCACGCAAAAACAGAACTACAAATGCAGCTTCATATTATGTTTAACTGAAGAGAGAGATACACAGGCAGGTTAAAGAGGAGCCTACTAACAATATACATGACTGAACACACCATTCAAGCTTTTTTTATCCATCACTGCAGCAAAAGGTAACTTATCAAAGTATTGATCCAAGGTCTAAAGATGAAAGTAATAAGCAGAACTGAATTTAGAGGCATTAAACTAAATGGACCACAATGCAATATGCATGTCATGCTTTTCAGATTTTATCTATCTTTTCTGCCATTTCATGCTTTCAACGTCTTCGTTCTGAATAAAATGCATCTTTTTTTTGTAGTATAATGCAATTTAGAAACATTTAAAGAGCTGTGTAAAACAAAAAGAATTACAAATGAAAGGATCTGTTTTCATCGAGTTACTTGATAAATAATTTAACTCTGATGTACTTTGGAGAAAAGTAATGATTGAATCCAATACTTTACATTATACAATGGCACAAAACTGCATTCAAGTCCCACCAGCTTCAAACCGTGCTGTAACATGATGACATCTACGGATCCACACACAGCAGATTTACCAAAATCACTGTCACATGAGTCGGGAGCCTCCCCTCTCTGCCGGACCGTCGCCGTCCCCTTGGCTCCCGTATCCATGTGACAGGCCTTAGCGATGGACGTCACCAGGTACTCATCGTCCGTGTTCCTCCAGCCCCACCAGCTGATCTCAGGCTGGCTGCAGCGAGCAATCACCGCCCCGTTCTTCTGGTGCCTTGAACACGAAGCGGCAGGGTCAAACGCGCGCTTTGACGTGCAAGCAGGAGACGTCGGAGGCTGCGCCGGCCGGCTTACCTGTAGACCACCACGGGGATCCTCTTCCAGGACCTGAAGGAAGCCACGCTCTCCAGCTCTTTGTCGGTGATCCAGATGGGAACCAGGAACTTCTGCGGGTAGCTGGAGCACAACCTGCAGGAGAAACAGCGGGTCAGGGCGTCGCAGTTTCTAACGCGCCATTAATGACTCTCAGCCTGACACCATCTGTCTCTGGTCGTCTCTCCTCTCTCCTGATACTTTCTCCAGTTCCTCGCCACCTGCTGAGGGACAGACAGGCTGTGTGGATATTGGTAGGGATGAAAGTGAAATAGTGTGCCGAGTCATGGGACTCAGCAGGCTGCAGCTTGTTTAATTAGCTCGTTGTCCTGTGTGTCTGTCTCCCTCAACAGGATGCGCTACAACGGGCTCTGTGAGCAGACGGACCTTTCCTCATACAGGATTATTTCCAAACCACCGAAAAGATTTGGAGAAAACGTGGAAGCTTAAAATAAAACCTGAGTTTGGTTGCACTCGGAACTAGAGGGGCACGATAATTATCGGCCTCATATGAAGAAATTAAGGCGTCATTCTTCTTATTTCCCAGTATGAAATCAGTTATCGGCCTTTGGAATGAGAAAACTATCGGTTATCGATTTCAAACAGCAGTTATTGTGCCTCCCTACTAGGAACTTATCGGCCTTTTGTACATTAACATTTGTGAATTAATATGTTACAAGTAATCTTGTTTGTTGATAATAAAAAAAAACATTTTGTCCTGGGAATGATTTAACTGTAACAAAACTAAATTTATGATTTTTGGGAACAGAAAAATGGATGATTTGATCATAATATCCATGGATTATGACTTAGCGGGACGAGTACATCAAGTTAAATTTCTAGGAAACGTTCTGGATCATAAATTTAACTAGAAATCTCATAAAATATGTAAACCAAAAACTAAATCACGGACTTCTAAATAAAGTAAAAATGGTTTAGAACTATCAACTCTCCTGACATATTGTTCATTTGTTGTCATTAAGTCTTGTACATTTCTGAGTCAGAAATGAGAATAATTATATTTTGTTTGCGGTTTACATTGTTAATTTAATGTATATGTATATTTAGAGGGGTGAATAATAAGTTATTAGTGAATAAAAACCAAGTAGAAAAATGGACACCCCAACATTATTTTTCATTTTTGTAATAAGTAAGATAGTTTTGTTTCATTTCGTCCGTGCAATTCCGCGCGCGGCCGCTAGGGACGCTGTCGCGTTGGTGGTATAGAAAGGACTGAGCACACAAGAAGAATAAATCTTCCTGTTATGCTGACGGAAGCTCAACGTGTGTGTCTCATCTTTTCTATACCACAGGTTAGTAAAAATGTATTATAATACATACATATTGATGTCCTTCGGGAGTTAAAAAGATTATTGAATCGGTTGTTGACTACTGAGTCATTTTGTCCGGTTTATGTTGATTATTGTGTAATAAAAACGGGACAAAGTTCTAGAGGCTTGGGTATGCTAATGCTAGCGGACTTTGGTTTTTATGTATTGAGCTAGCTTAGAAGCGGCTGAAGCACTGCTGATTTCATGTTGAACTGGTTTGATGCACCATTTTTTTCAGTTCTGGATCTATTTATCTGGCAGATAAGGTACTGTAATAGATGAGATGCTTGGACATTATAATGTGTTTTATCTGTGCAGAATAGGTCGCGGAGGATATTAAAATATAGAAAAACAAATTCATGCACTTTTATTTGAATTGTTGAAAAAAGCTAATATTTGACAATGTGTTCATTGCACTGAAGAAGAATAAATCTTCCTGTTATGCTGATGGAAGCTCAACGTGTGTGTCATCTTTTCTATACCACAGCACCACACGTTGAGGGAAGATCATCACACACATTACCTTCAGCCCTCCAAGGTTGCAGGGTAACATATACATAAATTTAATTTGTAATTACTGAAGAGAGAGCAGTTTCAGACAAGATTTTTTAAAAATATATTTTCTCCCCCCTTTTCCCTCATGTATAGTACGTGTGTGTGAATTGATGAAATTTGTTCAGTTCAGTGGATAAACTGATTGACCTTTTCAGGACGCAGGAGGGTTTTCTTGGACTGTTTTTACTGCATCCACCTCTATATTTCATCTACACCACATTTATTGCTGCAGCGGCATCACGGCCGCTCACAACCACACAGACGCACTTGTAGTTGCAGTTGATGTCAGAAACTCTCCAGACGTTCTGCGTGTCAAAGCCCATCCGCCTGACCTCCATTTCCATCCTGTGACGCACATGGTCCCCTACACACACACACACACGCACATAGTACAAGTAAACATTAAACATTCCCAAAATGGCAACATTTTCTTTAAACTCGATGTCGTTAGGTTGGTGGAGCAAACCTGGGCGGCAGAGGTGAACGTGCTGGTCTTCATCGTCTGCGCTGGCCCCGAGGCACCAGGCGTGATAGGCCAGGGCAAACAGGTCCTCCAGGCGGGACGGGTGGGCTATGACCCGGTTCAGGCGGGTTGCCCACTCCTGGCACTGCTTGAATGTCGCAAAGTGGCATCTGTGGAGAATCCACGGTTTAGTTGAGGGAGAACATCTTTGTTTTCAATATCGTTGTGTAACATTGAGCTTTAGGAACTAGAAGAAAAGTGTAAAGAGAAGGTTGCGAGATTAACGATTAATTTAGTTGGCAATTACTCAGATTTTTCAATTAAGTTTTCTTTTACACATGAAAAATTCAATTTTTAAAGAAAAACATTTTACTGCCTAAAATGCAACAACATAGATTTACTTTAGTTAACGCTTGATCATTTGTGGCAAAGGATGTGAAACACTTCTAACATCAATCTGTGAAAAGCTTGACTTATCAATACAGTGTTGACAGTTTTTTTGATTAACCAATTAATAATTGGATAACAAAAGTGATTAATAGATTGTTTTTCCATAACATTTGTACTGGGTGAAGCTAAAAGTGACACTTAAGTTTTGGGTACAACACATTTACAAATTTGTAAAAAAATCGAATCTTAAATGCAACATTTGTACAGTTTTGGCTTAAATACCTCTCAAAACATCATGTTCTTTCAGCAAACAGCCTTTTTTCACCCTCAGCAGTCAGCCAGATTTAGCCGTCTATCTTTAGTCTCAGGTCAAATAATAACTGATGGGGAAGCATCGATTTAACAGAAACGTAATGAATTGAATTAAACTCAAGCACTCCGTCACACATCCTTTCAGCAGCAGAGAGAACGATTAAACAGAGAAAAACTAATGGGAGACGTCAGTCAGGTTTCTCACACGGAGCTAAAACGAGAGATTGTTGCAGTAAATCTAACAGAAGAACAACAGAGTAAACGGAATAACTTTTGCACTGTGTTTAAACTTACAGGCCCACTGTGGCCGTCTAATATGAAGCTACCATCGTCTCTTTCCTACCTGACAACTTTGGAGTCTTTGCAGATGATGTGCAGCTGGAACATATCTCTGCTTTCCACACTTTCTACCAGCCTGAGCGGCACCTGCAGGGGGCGACAGAGAGCACATGATATCACCCTGTTGGCCCACAAAGCAGAGAACACTTCTGCAAAGAAATCGTCACAAATTTCTCAAACACATAGATGACTCTAGATAATAAATTGTCCCAGTAATTGTTGTGATAAATGATAAAAATAATAGTAATAATAATAAAAAACAGACTAATACACTTTAATTTGGTAAGGAACACCCAACAGCTGCATTAAATGGAAGATTTTTTACGTATCAAAGAACAACCAGTAAATAAAACGGAAATAAAAGTCACTTACAATCAAAACCATAAACAAAATTGACTATGAAGTCTCTGTAAATAAAATTGCCCTTCAAAAAATATTAATCATCAGAATGAAAATTATGGAGCTTGTTTTAATTTATCTTGTAATTAATTGATTCATTGCTTATTTTTGAAAGGCCTAAAAATACCAACGGCCTTTTTTTCTTCCCATGTCTGATTCTGAAGTGTCAAACGTTCTTTAAAAAAAAAGAAGTCAACTAATAAAATGTCACAAATGGGAAAATTCATAATATATACCTAGAATACCTGCAGTTATAAGAAAAATAAATGTTAGTCTCAAGATTTTTCCTGAATGACAATCTGGCAGAAAATTTAAGGTTGATCGCCACTGCTCAGCTGAATGTAAGAGACACTTTGTCTTTAGTGCTTCAAAACCACACAGAGTGAAGGGCTGAATGACAGAGCTGTCTAATCTGTGACAGAGGGATGTGTTTTATCGTATTGTACTCACAGAGATCTCATTGTCCACAGCAGGGTAGGTCTAAAACACAGAGCCACCATGGAGCACACACACACACACACACACACACAGAGAGAGAGAGAGGTAGGGAGAGGAGACACACAAGACAGGAGGAAATGGGAAAAAAAAAAAAAAAATTAAACCCCAAAAAGCTTAGAAGACCACACAAAAATGAAAAATGAGTTAAAAAGAAAACAAAAACAAAAGAGTGCAAGATGAAAGCTAACCGAGTGGATGTGCTACTAGCGGCACATGTCCAAATCAAACATGGGAGAAAGAAAGACAAACAAAGAGGGGAGCAAAGGGCAGAAACGGTTTGGAAGGATGGGGTGAAGTTGTGAAAGGACATCTGGGTGAGAGGTTGTGGCTTGCTGGCTTTCAGACAGAGTTCATCTATACAGCTGGGGGTCAAGGCAGGAGTCTGAGTGGTTGGGTAATCAGTTGTACGGGCATGGTTAGACGGTGACTTATTCTCTTTCTGAAGGAGAATACTAAATGCACAGGTGGTCGAGCCTCTACACCGTTTCCAGAAAACTGAACCGTTGTGGAAAACTTGACCACGATTTGGGAAGGAGGAGAAATTTGACTGCCAGGGAGGCCAGACAATACGCTCATTTGTGTTTGAGCAAGGGCTTGACGTCAAGAGGACGGCAGCGCCAGCAGGGGCCGGGCTTTAACACTTGGATGTCACGTTACACCCTCTTCGCCCGTAGATCAAAGGAGAGCCTGCAACTCCTGTGGTACGATGCTGCTACAATAAACTACGCGGAAACCCTGGTTTACAGCAATTCCTCCGTGTAAACTCCCCCGCTTTATTTACCTCGTTAGCTCGGTTGTGCGTTTATAAAAACACTGGGGTGAAAGGGAGCAGCCTGTGTGCGTCCAAACTGAACACTGAACCCTCCTCCCTGCTGCTATTGGCCTCCGCAGTGGCGTGGCATTGCAGACGCTCGGGTTGTTTGTACAGAAGCAAACAAATCCGCAAGCTCCTCCGCTGAGACGGGCACTCACGTTGATGACAGAGTCCTTGAACTTGATGTGGAGTCTGTAGTTGGAAATGGCGATGATGGCTTCATCGGCACGGCCGAGATATTCCACTCCTTCCCCCTGAAGAACTGGGAATGGGACCTGAGTGAACACAACGGGATGTTGGAGCGGGTTAAAAGCGTTATCATGTTTCAGTTGTAGCAGAATTATCACCATCCCAAATAGAGTTCACCAAAAACTCTTTGTTATATCTACTAACATATCAAAGTTTTGAAGATTAAATTTTTGAAAAATTTTGATTTTTTCCCCCCACTCCTTGGGTTTCCACTGACCAGAGTGATGTCAGCGCGCCCAGTTGTTCTTGTTTGACAAGCAGGATTCACAGCTTTTCTGTTTATTTGGACTTTGAATTTGGGTCGAAGCAATAATAAAATATTAGGGTCAGGCTGTCTTTATTTTTCAAATCTCGTGATTTTATGAGATCTTCAACACGAAAAATAAGAAACTAAAATGAAAAACGCTGACCATCTTGTGAAGTTACATTTTATTAACGGTTTTATAAATAAGGAAATACCTCATCTTTTAACACATTAACATCAAATTATTATCAGTAGCAGGAACTTGAAATGAAAAACGTGTTTATCTGAGTCATATTGAGATAGACCAGCAACCCGGTGGAAGAAAATTCACTGGTTTGGAAACCAGAATCAAACTTTCTGTGGGATGACATTTTTTACACATAACATTTTGGAAAAGATGTAGCCTTTCTATTACTCCCATTTCACTGAACACTTCTGCATGGCTTTGAGTTTCTGTAAAGCAAAACCTCCACTAATCAAACCAAAGACAATAAAGCTGACTAAGGTGTCCCATTAGAGAAGCCTATAGTCTTACAGAGGAACCTTTGTGAGCGTAAAGGGCCTGTTGCTGAGCCTGAATGAGCAGACAAACAGGAGGCGGGGCTGCCGGACTGGATCCCAGGCCTTCCATTAACATTCTTACTTCTACTCATTTTATTACAGTCTCAGCCAAGGCCTGGTTTTGGCTGCAGTACGACACTACATTAAGGTAATTGGTTTCTAGAAGAGGTCAATAGAACTGGGTTGGGGGTTTTTTTGCCTTCTTACTTTTAGGCAGGGAATTATCTCTAAAAGCCAAGCCGGTGAATGTGACACACAGTTACATCTGCCAACTTCGAAGTAATGGGATAATCTGAAGCTTTCAATTACCTTCACACGGGTCAGCTTCTCACCTCCCCTTTCAAACAATTGTTAGTTCAGCGCTGAATGTTGCTGGAGGATTAGAAATCACTGAAAAGCTCACGAAGGTAGGTATCACCGGGGTTCAGTCTCCTTTAAACAACTTTGCCGTCATAGGGGACCATGAATGGCAACTTAGATCTTGTTTAGTCTCTGCTGGCGAGGACAATGGCGTTGCTTAGAGACAACATTACCTCATTCTGCATTAGCATGTATTGCTGAGTCACACAGAGCCGGAGTGACCAGAGCACGATAAAAAGACTGCATGCAGTGAGGCAGATGGGGGGATTATGAGAGAAGTCAGGCAGACTTGAAACGAGAGAAAGAGCAAATGCACTGCATTACTATAACTACTACTATTAATTATAATAGATTTTACTTGTATAGTGCTTTTCTGAAACACTCAAAGACACTTTACAGGAATTAAGCAAAATTACAAACAGTCATAAAAAAAAACTGCTCGCAATGGAGATGAGAGCCAAAATAAAATAAAAGTTCACAAAGAATCTAACCTAAAATGTTAGGCATATTGGATGGCATTTTCTATAGTTTGTTAATGTTGTGTGTTAAAGAACCCCCTGATGTCTTCTCTGCACCTGCTTCAGGTCTCCAGCAGATCCTGCACCCATCAGTCAGACCAGACACAGAACCAGAGTCCAGCTTAACCTGGGAAATGGAGCACATAGTGCTCTGCAGTAGAACATCAGAGCCAAATATAGGCAGGAGCAACTCCCACCCCCTCCACTGCAAAAGCAGGACGGGGAAATATTAAAGATTAAAAATTCATTAGCATTTCAAACGCTTTTTTTTTCTTTTTTAATTTAGAAATAATACCTGTACCGGACTAGCTTTGAAGCGACTGAAGATGAAAATGGGCCTGCACAAAAGCAGAGCCGGTGTCAGGATTTCTACATATTTTTTTTACAAATTCTTCCAGACTCACATTTTCAAAGCTCCCAACACTTCTGTAGCAGTTTTGAAATGGATGAAAGCTAAATTTCCCTATGAAATAATTTCTAGAGAGAGTAAGCTTTGGATGTAAAACCTGCAAAACTAAATGGATCCAGCAAAAACACTTTATTTAGCTCAAAGGGAAATTAAGTAATTCATATTATCAAAGCATCTTCAAAGAGTCTTTGTGGATTTTGATGCAGTGGGCTGGAAAGGCTCTCCAGTAGCAGTCAGTCTCGTAACAGCCGTGAAGAGGCCTCTGACTGAAGACTGTTGCTGTATGACAACATCATGACTGTCATGAGATGCCAACATGCAGAGAAGATATTTCACGGCAACATGTCCTGGATGACATCATCATGTGGGTTAATTAGCAAGTTCTGCTAATCCACATCATTTGCTTTTGATGCGTCCCTATCGATTTCTATCGAGACATTTGAGATGAGAATATAATCTCTGCCCGTTATGATTGGCAAAGAAACAGTTTGAACTTCCTCCTTCTCTCTCTACTCTTTGTTCATGCTCTGCATCCATGAAGCCTCCTTTTCAATTCCCCTGGGATTTGGGGTCAAAGTTCAGGTACTATTTGAGCTTTTGGAATGCTAATCATCTGCTCCCAGTTGTAAAAAAAAAAAAAAAAAACCAAAAAAACCCAATACCTTGTTGCCATGGTTACACATCACAACAGCTGTCTGAAAGTAAAAAAAAAAAATCTTTGAGTAAAATTCCATAGGGAATAATTGTGCATAAACGCATCGCCTCAAGCGAAAACACAGCTAAAGTCTTCAACAATAACTAATCAAACGTTCTCCAACATGCTGCTACATGCCATGTGTTCTAAGACCAGAATAAATTGTAGAATTTGATCAATTTAAAATTTGTTTTATACTTCTCCAGACTGTTTAGGAACCCTCTAATACTCAAAACCTGCCGATATATAATAAAGACAATCTGCAAACTCACATTTTCAAAGTGTTGGGATCTACAGCAAAATGATACTGCAGATAATTTTATCGATCTACAGTATCGATAAAACGAAAAACACAGCACACAAGCATTGCTGCAGCGACATGACTGCTGACAGTTGGCATTAAATATTAACACATGTGACTGAAATGCGATTCTGCAGCCGCTGAATCCGATTGTTTCCCCGGTGTGAGGAGACACCCAACACGTCCTGCCCAGATTGCCACAGTTAACACGCTGTACAGACTGGGAGCCGCATTAAACGAGCCGCGCTCCAACAGCGGGCGAATGAGTCACTGGCAGCTGGCGAGCGCAGCATAAGATACTGTCACGTTTCCTCTACGAAGCCTTTCAAGCAGCAGAAACATAAAAAGAGAGAGAGAGAAAACCAGGAGAGCCGCGGAGAGGAAGAGGGTGAGAAGAGAGAAACAAGGATGAATAATGCGCCGACTAGTGAGTCGTGACTTCCGGTTCGGGCAGCCCGCATGTCAGGGCATGCACACGCTGCTGCGGGTGAGCGCATGTTGAAATGTGCAGACTCAGAGGAGGGAAAGCAAAAAAAGTATTAAGTAGGGCAGGGGAGGTCTTTATTTTGTCTGAGGGAGAAAACTGATGTATGATGGAAGTGAGTGAGAACAATCAGGAGAGACAAAAGCTCCCTTTTTTTTTTTGTTAAAATTAATTATTTTTACTTTTAATACATATTTGTGGATTATATCACCTTCCTAAAAATTAATGGCCAAAATCAGTTTTGACTTAAGTGCAGGGCCGGATTTAGGAGGATGGGGGCCCCTGGGCTGGAGTCAGGATGGGGGCCCCTGGGCTAGAGTCAATATATATATATATATATCTATATATATATATATATAGATATATATCTATATATATATATATATAGATATATATTTGTATGTGTTTGTTTTGTTTTAGAGGATGAACAGAAAATGACCGAACAGTAAGTTTTGACAACTTACAACTTTAATAAGCCAGTTGTCACAAACTACAAACAACTCTGAACTCTTTTCTAGAAAGACTAAACCACATGTTGGGGTTGAAACTAGAATATGATGCTTGCATCACAAAATAAAATCACTGAATAGTTATTGTTGCCTGGACTTCAACACAAACTATGAAACAGATTGAGTGCAAGAAATGCAATGCTACTTTTACAAAGCAAAGCGAGTAAAACAATATTTATACAAATATCCCCAGCATTTACAAGTCCATATAAGTACAAGTGGAATATATCAAAACTCAAACTTTTTCATTGGTTTTAAAGTTCTTGGTAAATAGTGGAGGAATAAATGTCAAAAAAGTGCTTCTCTGCCAGTCAGACAGAACATGGATATAAACAATATCTTCTGGAAAAAAGAGATCAGGCATACTGTAGTTTTCAGAAAATATCCTGACCCAGGTAAGTCCAAAGTGCTGCCCTCTGAAGGATTTTTTAAAGTTTAGGCATTTGCGTTCAGTTGCGTGCTTCCAGTCACTGAAACCAGTTTCAAAGTTTGACTGAGTATTAGCATTTCTGAAAATGCGGCATGCAAAACAAAATGCAGCTCCGGTGGATGGAAAGTAGAGCAGCCACAGTCTTTCGACGTACTCACCATTTAACATCTTGCGTTTAAAGTGAGATTTGGAGAAGTGACGCTTTTGATGCTTGTACACCCGTTCTGATGCTTGAAAGCCAACATTCATATTTTGACAGCTCTCCGGTCCTCGCTCTGCCCAGTAAGCTCGCACGGACTCGTCAATTTCCCCCCAATGCGCCGGATCGGTACTGTACGGATCCACAGTCGTCTTTCCATCTGCGGAAGAAGATCCCGCTTCCACCAACTCTGACTCCACAGACGCCAGTCCAGCCACCGACTCAGTCACGGTTAAAGGTTCTGGCGGGATCTTAGTGCCGGTGTTAGCATAGCTAAGGGTTTGAGGAGCGGGGATAATGATGTTTCTGCTCCATCTCCGCTAACAGGTTTAAAAAAGCCTGTCAATTTAGGCATTTTGTTTGTCGCCTCTTTGGCGCGATGCTCTTTTTCTTTTCTCTTCCTTCTTTTCTGCGCTCCGCTGTCATATTTCCTGTTGTCCGCCATTGTAAAATAATATTCCCTTGACGCTCCTCCTCCCCAATGCGTAAGATGCGTCAAAAGTGGACCAATAACAAGCAAGCATTCAAGATGGACGTTTGCCAGAACAAATTGGAACATTTTTCATCGGTGCTGTCAAAATCATGGTAGTCATTGATTAAATTCTGACACTATCCATTCACAAAAATATAAAACATCCTTCGGGGCCCCCGAAATGCCGGGGCCCCGGGCTGCAGCCCCGGTAAGCCCCTGCTAAAATCCGGCCCAGCTTAAGTGATTTTAGGCAAAAATTAAAATTTTACTTATTTGTATCTTTTCTTCTACTTTGTGCAAATGTTACTTATTTTACCTAAATTTAGTTTTGCAGGGGTGTATCTGCTGTCTGGGGATTTCTTGTGATTACTTTGCATGGTTTTGTACCATATCCATCAATATGTTGCTAATAATCAATAGAAGGACATGTGACAGAAAGACACGAAAGGTTAGATAAAACATGTGACTGCATGTGTGAAGGCAGATCAGTGAGAATAATTATAAAGCTTTTACCTCCTCAGACTGATACCGATCTCACTCTCTTTCACTGGAAGGCTTTTCAAAGCTGACCACTTTAGAATAAAAACTCTAAACAAGCTGATATCCCCCCTCAATCCACTGGAAATCAAGTGGAAATGTCACTCCATTGAAAACCACTAAAAAAAGGAGCTGGGTGGGTCCATCTCTCTTTTGTCACGGTCTCCAAGAACGCGATGCTCGGCTCCATTAACCAAACAGCCTAAAAGCACAAACTCTACTCCACAGGGAGAAGACAGTAAATTGCCCATTGTGGTTTTTCAGCTTCATCTTCGCCGACAGTCTCCCCGATTCTTCTCTCTCGTCTGACCCAAATGTTTTGCAGCTGCCCTGTTTTATGTTCTTGTTTTCTTTAAACCTCTGCAGACGCTGTTTTAGGGGAGCAGAAGGATGATGTTGTTTTTCTTAGAAAGCCTCAGAAACGGACATCAAAGGTGACAAATTTCAGCTGTTTATTGTTACTGGTCATCAATTACTTTCAAGTAATTGGATTATGTGACTTAAACTAGAATTAAAGATGAATAACTATTATAGTTCTAGATCTGGTTATTACTACTCAGTAATTTGAAGGCGACAGATGTCCAGCTCCTACCCTTCACCTTCAAACCCTTCTTCCCCAGAAATGTCGGAGTTGGTGCTTCCTGAACAATACGGCTCAAAAAATATGGTTGCAGTTCTTCGGTAGAACCAGCTCACTCTTCTCCATCACGCCATCTAGCTTCTACCTCCAGAATTGCAAGTAAATCACGCAAATCTTTGCTGATTTGAACTTCTGCGTACTCAACCTTAGTCGTTTATGGTTTGATTTACCCTGAACAGCGACACTTTGCATTTACAGTATTCTGTGAGAAATATCTATCATTAAAAGCTTTTGTGTACACAGAATGAAAGCACAGTAGGTCAATTTAAAAAAAAAAATGTTTTAAGTGGTTATATTGTGTCAGTGACAGTTTAATGTTGGCCTTCAGCAATATGAAACAGGAAATTGGACAAGATTAAAAGCTGAACTTTAAATGGATTCAAATGTGACAAAAAATTAGGTGCAAGAAATTTATTAAGAAATCTATTCAGTCAGAATAGAATATTATTAAACCCTAAGAACAACAGATGACTCAAAGCTAAAAATGCTCAGAGAAATTACCTGAATGAGTTGCTAATCAGCAGAGCTGTTCCTCATTGGCCACTGGATGATCAGAAACCAAACAACCTCTGTATTCAAAGGTTTTCAGATTGTGGTAACAAAAACACATTGATGCTGAAAACGTCCAAGTCCAATCATTTTGAATCCTCTTACTATGCTTTATTACAACATAATACGTTTAGAGAAACTGGGGTCAGCAAAACTCAGTATAAATAGGTCAAAGGGCCACAAAAAATGGAGGTCAGAAGTCAGCCACAAAGATCTGATTTGTGCATCTGTATCAAAAGCATTGAGTCATATTCATAGCAAATCTGACCTCAAATACCTCTGTTTGAAAAAGGAAAAAAAAAGTTTAATACTTTAGAATATGAAAGCTGTGAAAGTGAAGTTCTTAGAGAGAGAGAAAAAAAAAATCCGACTGATCAATTTTTACCTATCTGAGTGGCAGCTGGCAGCTCACTCATAATCCTGCGTGTGATGCGTAGACATTCACCACCCAGCCAAAAATAAACTGATCAGATTATTTTAGAAAACGGCTGTCCGATACAGTGATGTCATGGCTTACAGTAGGAGGAGGCAGCATTTCACTTGACATTGGTACTGTATGCTGCTGTTCTTATAGTGTTGTCGGGTAAACATGCTACTAGGAAAAGATTTTAAGGAGTTCATTAGTTTAAAAAGCTGCGTTTAAAGCAGTATTTCTTACATTCGTAGGAATGTTTACACAGAAAACATAAAAGTCACATCTCTGACTAATAGAACAAACATGGAATGTATACATGATGCCTGATCGGAGTAAATCAGCTGGATTGAAATGCAATTATGTTTCATTACCTACGTTGCCTCGTTACCTTTTTCTTGTATTAAGCATAAAACAGACTAATAGGCATAATGTCTTGAGTAGTAATCCTTTAATGTGAGGCCCTTTGCTCTGCTGAAGCACCATGTTGGCAGACAACACAGCTTTTCTAGCCAATGTGCTTTACGGAAAGTAATCAGCTCACCTGAAGGCTTTCATCCTCCTTCACCAGGTCCTTCTGGGGGAACAAGTCCTTGGCCTTGATGTACTCCAGACTGGGAGGCCCCTCTTCACCCTGGTAAATGCACAGCAATGAATGTAATACTAGCATTCCCAGTGACAGCAAAAAATGACAGTGAAAACAAAGACCAAAGCAAAAACGCCACCACAATGGCAGCAGGTTCAAATATTAAGACTAACCAATCTGAGTTTAACGCTCTTTTCCAAAAAGAATGGGGATAGATGAATCTTTACATTATGCAAAGCTGGCAGAGACGGACTCCAAGTACATTTACACAGGCGTTAAATACTAATGTCCCACACACTTACGTCTCATTTAATACAAACAAAAAAAAAATCCTGTCTAATTCTCATTCCTTTTCACACTCAGGGTTTCCCCCAGTGTATTATAAGCCTGGCGGGCCACCAGGCTTTACTTGTGCCCCCAATGGCTACATATTTAAATCTTTTTAAAATGTTTGCATTTTTAAGACTTTATAGTTGGTGTTCAGGTATTAATCTTCCAATCTTTCAGTAACACATTATTATCAAGTGATATTTTAAAATTTTCTGTCAACTTTAACCATTTTTTAAACTCAAAAACACGACGGACAGACGTTCCCCTGCTTCAGCACACCTGATTTCAATTGATTGCCGCTGAACAGGCTTTTGTTGAACTGCAATCCTCTGAATCAAGTTGTTAAAGCAGGGAACCATCTAAATCATGCAAGGCAGTGAGCCCTGAGGATCAGGGCTGGGGAAATACTGTTCTACTTTGTGTTTGTGTCACATAAAATCTCTATTTAACAAATTTGCTGCAACATGACTAAATGTAAAAAGAATCAAGGATATGAATACCTTGTTTGCATACCGTAAATGTGAAGCGTTACGTCACGCAGGTTAAAAAAATCCTCTAGCTATCCGGTTATAACTGGCATTGTCCGTACCTTTTGCTTATTGTGTGGTTTAATTAGATGCTTGGAGCTTTTAGATAATGGTCACTATCAGCAAGGCTGTTCTTTTGCAAGGTTTGACATCATCAAAGGCTTTCCTTTTTCATTTGGTGTCATTGTGTTGTCATGGGATGCAGTATCTTTGAAAATAAAAGCACAAAGCAAGGACTCTCGTTCTGGTGGCATGAAGGAATTGCAAAGATGTGGTCCCGCCTGCATTGGCGCAGCAGTCAAAGTGGGTAAACATGTTCACTGTATGCTCAAATGAATCTAATTACAGTATAAAGATGAACTTCCTGGAAGTCTTATGTAACTCTTGTCAGTGAATTAAAAGAAAATAAAGGCCCAATGCAGGTGCTTCAGTGCAATCACTTTATTCTCTCCAAGGATTTAAAGTGTGACCTGATAAGTGTTCATTCAGCCTCACTAGTACCCTTGGCTGCTAAGGACGGCGCTGACTGGTTTCTTTTGTTCTTCCCCTTTTCTCCCGTCTGCCTCCACTTGAAGAATTGCAGGCTAATTTTAGTAACCCATCCATTACGTTGGGCATGAACCTCATAAGCCTGGATCGCTTTTTGGATTCATCAGCTGCCAGGAGTGTTTTGGTCTTGTATTTTTAGATGATTATGTCCATAAAGTGACAATTTCTTTTTTCAGTCCTACGCACTCTACAACTAAATTCAGTAAAAATATAGAAAACATTGGGACTCGGCATTTTTATTCATAATTCAGATAAAAACCCCTATGTTTAAACTGAGCTCTAAACAATAAAAGGGAAGAAACCTTACCTAAAAAGATTACCTTTGTGTCATCAGTCACATGTGGGGTACCACCAGGCTCAATCCTGGGTCCCCTCCTATTTAATAGCTACATGCTCTCATTAGCGCAGGTTATAATAATGAAGAAATGCCTTGCTGCTGAAATGTACTATACAAATAAAATGTGATTGATTGATTGATTCCAATCAGCTCTGACCAGTTTGGCTTCTTCGTGGGGAGTGTTCATTGGGGGTGATGTCCAGTGTTCTTGAAGAAGCAGCTTTCAGATGATTTTGATGACAAAATGTAATGTTTATTACATTTGTGTATCATAATTAGTTACTTTTACGGCACAAAGCCTTGTTTCTGAAATGTGCTGATTTTACTTTTCCTGTAGGTGAAATTGCTGGGCTGGTTAAAAACGCCAAGAAAATAAAAGGAGAAAAAAACCCCAACATCGATTAAACGTTTTTCTCTTATTTTGATAAGTATTTGGAAGCAGCTGTTTAACGTCACACAACTGAGGCAAGGGCAAATCCTGGCTTTTACTGAAAACACTTTAATGAAGACTTTGTCCTCTGACAGGTGAGCCCTGGAGAGACTTGTCTGTAAACTTGATCTAGACTTAGGGAGTTAACAGAAAGCAGGAGTGTCAACTCTTGATGGAGCGTCCTCTGCTCCTTTTATGCTGTAACTGATGACCTACTATGGGTGTGGGAGAGATTAAAGCCATAAGTCACTACATGCAGTAAAAACGTAACTAAACAAAGCAATCTTTCTGCCACATCTACATAATATATTTTACTAAACGGTCATGCAGACGGCAGCTTATGGAGGCGGGTGCCAAGGCTGTGCCACACAGACGTTTACACTTCCTGAAACATACTGCAAAGTTAAGTGCCTTCTGACATTACTGATGGCTCCATTGACTCTAAACACCGCCCTTATGTTCTCTATAAAACTAGGCTTCCGTTTTTAGGGAAGATGCATTCAAGGTGAAGGAGACGTTGGGAGTTTTGTTCTGGTTAAATGCTGCAGCGTTTTAATCCTGGAGGGCAGAAACATTAGAGAAGCTAAGAGTTTGGATCCTAAGCTATTAGAATATGTAGCTTATTCCCCATTCACAACTGTGTCTCTTATCGCCGTTTATTGAGGATTTTTATCAACATTTTTACCAAGCATGCCCTGATAAATTGGCCCCGATTTCCTCACTTCTGGGAGATCAGTGATCGGCTGATACTTAAATGTAAAACCGATCTAATCTACCTCTGCAAAGATCTGATAATCAGCTACCGTCCCATTTTTGTCTGCTGTGAGATTCGACTGACTGACAGACCGACCCGGGTCGCAGTAACCCGCCAGGTTACTACGATTAATAACAACCATATGACTAATTCAATTCCTATTCATGATAACTCAGAATCAGAAGTTCAGCTTACTATTGCTCTGAATGTTGTCCAAATTGTCCAATTTGTTTGGCTTCTCACAACTGCAGTTATACTTTAGGTTTATAAACTCAGAAATGACTTGTGAATGAAACCGTTTATAGAAGCTGCTGCTCTATAAACAGTAGAGCAAGATGTCCCCTCTGCTCCTAAAATAAATAGTTAATGACCGCTCACAACTAGGAGCCTAGAAAAAATATTCTGAATGCTGTTTGTAAATCTTATTTCATTAAAAATATGAAAAGAATTTAGGAAAAATTCAACATGCCATCAGTAGGTCAAAGGTTCACAAAACCCAGACTGGAAATAAGCAACTAAATTCTAGCAAAGTTTTTTACTAGGAAAATTATTTGAGAATACAGGTGAAAAAGAAAAAACCCCAAAATCAATTACCATTTTAACTTCAGTTCAAGATTGGTGTGAAAACCTCTTATTTAAGCTTTTCTCCACTCTGATTATGACCTTTGACTTACGTAGGCCTACAGCAGACTGCTGCGCCTCATCAGTATTTCAGCCAGTGGTGACAGTGGCCATCAGTCAGGAGCATCCTCAGAGATTCAGGCCATTACAGGCAGATCTCAGGGCTCACCTGTTCCCGCAATCTACACGCATGTTTGCTTTACCAGAAAGGTTTGCTTTAATCTCACCCCAAGGAAATCAATGCTCATCAGTTCAGAAGAACATCCATGTGGTTCTTCCAGCAATCAGAGCGACACATCCAGTGTTAATAAGCCACAAGCTCCCTTGGCTCTAGTATGTTTTCTGCTGAGCCACACTACAGAGCTTGGCACCTGCTGCTGAATTATGATATGGAGCAACCCTGACCATGCATTTTGGTGAGAGCCCTGCTGGAACACGGCGTACTTTAAAGACACAAGCAGACGGAAACCAGACACCACTCCAGATGAAACGGTTACCTAGACAAGGTAATTTGGCAGTAGGGCTGAGCTTTTATCGTATCGTTTAGCTTTTATTGGGATAAATTTCCTATAAGAATTTTCATTCATAGTCGTCAAGAAAAGTTTCAATTAAAGGTGTATTATATTACATATTTGTTGAAATTGTAACAGTTGTGACAGCATAAGACAGATTACCTGTGATAAAAAATAAATCAAGCTCCTCTGCCTTCTCCCAGTGCCGACTAGAAACAACTAATAGGAGTCGGGAGGCGGATCTTAGCACTGTTAGTCATGCTTGTGTAAGCACTGCTCATCACTCTCCCACTCAACTCTCTGCTAAGCTACTACGTCTTCCCGGTAGCAGCTGCCGTGAATGCTAAAGCTAGTTATAATGGCCACCGATGATGGCAGGTAACGGTAAGATGTCTCTCTGCCATACACAGGATTGATTGACAGCGCTAAGAACCTTCCTCCTGGTTCTAATTGGTTATTTTTCACTGGGAACGGTGGATTTCTTCAGATAGCAATAGCAGCACTTTGTGGAGGAACTCTATCTTTGTATCAGATTATTTGTCTCATATTTCACCGTCACAATACGGTGACCATTTTAACAAATGTGTAGCTTTTATTTTATACACAAGTTGCATAGAGCAGCTTTAAGGATTTATTTTAAAAACAAAACTGTCTATGCTGTCATGATTGATATTTTTTTAAAATTATTTTAATCGTCTGCAGGTTCAATAAGATTATCAATAAATGTCAATAAACTTGAATAAATGCAGTTACTGCGTGCAGTTCGGTGGCACAAATCACACTTTTTTGTGTGACTGGTGTCCTAAATAAGAATCTTACATATGGGAACATTTTTCAAGAGGAGTTTATGTTAGTGGGGCTATTACTGCTGTGTCATGCAGTCAATGCCATCCAGGTACATTAAAAACGAAGTAATAAATAGTCCTTATCTCTTATCGTCACAATAGTGCCACAAAATATTGTGATAAAACTACGTCCACATCGTCCACTCCTATTTGGCAAGACCGCAGAAAAAAAGGATTGGCAAACTAAAAGGACACATGATTGTAGCTGTGTTTATTACACTGAAGCTAAACTACAAGAATCTGGAGATTTTCAGCATCCTCATACCTTTTTAAAGCGAGCACAGCTGTTCAAACTCTGCACTCCTAAACAAACACATGCAGCACACAGCTCTGTTTTAGTTTATTCCTCCCTAGAGGGCTGCAGATAAAGTGGCTTACAGTAGATTAAGGGGAAACAGGGATGCTCCGACTTCACACAAAAAGATGGGAGCACAGCTTGTCCTGCGGCCGGCGGTGTTTTTGCTTCGTCACTGCTGTGAGCCAAAACGCCCTCCCTAACCTCTGTCTGAGCAGCGCTTGGAAAGCTGCAGACGACAGCCGTGTCGCGCGCGAGCCTCTATGCGTTACAGTTATAACCGCCGCTTTGCATGTCGTGATAACACGCAGAACAGCAGCAGTCAGCGTGGCGGCAGACGAGATGCCGTGACGAGGCGAAGTAATGGCGTCTGTGTTTTTATTGACTTGCGATTCGAACTGATCTGATGACGGCGTATGAGAAACGGAGGAGGGAAAACCTCTGCTCACGTTTAACTAAATAAAAACAAAAACCATCGGGGAGTTCGGGACGTTGCAGAGGTAGGATAGTTGGAGGAGACAGAGAAGAACTGGCACACATATCACTAATAGGTGTCTGGTTGCCATGGCTACAACCAGCACTTTTTTAGAGGCCGAGTCCCTCAGTGTAGCTTTTGAATAAAAATAAATAAATAAATAAAAAAAATACTTTGCCGGATTATTTACTTAATCTGGCTTTGTCCCAGAGTTGTGCAGATTAGAGGAGCACAAAGCAAAGGTGACCTCTTGAATTTTTTGTGGCAGCATGTCGTCAAATATCTGATGTTAACTGTGAACTGATGGATCATTTTAAATGAGGGATACAGGAGTTGGCAATGAAGTTGTAAATATTTAAAAGAGCTTTAAATAGATTTCCAGGTACCTGCAGCAGTGATGTGAGGAGGGCTGTATGATGTCAATACAAGGAGAACAGCAGTAACGTTGGTGAATATTCCAAAAGCAATTTTGATTGTAATCAATTCATTTTAGAGATGAAATAGTCGTCAACTAATTTAGTAAACAAATAAACATTAAAATGGAGTATACAGACTATGAAATATAGCGTTTGCTGAACACGCTGAGAGCAGTAATTAAGCCAAAACTGTGTAAAAAAACAACACACATTTTGAATTCAAGATTAAAAAGAAACTCCGTCTAAAAATATGTTCTACACAGAAATCCTCAGTAACATAGTTTTAGCTTCATCTGGTTGAAATGATTTATATTAGGCACCTTTTGCTGTCCATATATTCACTGGATAATCTAAAAAAAATAGGTGAAAATAGAGAAAAGAGCTTTTCACCTGCATTTCTTTAGCTACAGATGCATCCTTTGCTACAAATAATCAATAGCCGTACACTAAGAAGCATGATTATTACATTTTAGGAAATAAAATGTCATTACTTATTTTTATTTCCATCTTTTAATATATATCTAATAATGTATGAAAAGACATAAGTGGTTAAATGAAAAATCTGCAGAATGATTTTCTTATATGAACAGATTGGCAAACTAATAATTTCAATTATTTGCAACTAAAATAATTGTTAATTGCAGGGAAAAAAAGCAAAAAAGAGCTTGTAGAGCAGTGATAATTTGTTGCCTTTTAACAATAGTAGAAAAAAAATATTTTGGGGTTTTAAATAAAAGCTATTAAATTATACCACACATTTTTATTTAACTTTATATTGTGGCAGCATGAAGCTGTGATATTTTCCTCATGGTTATTATTCTGTTTCAGTCTCGCATTGGTCCAAACAGTCAGTTCAACATATCCTGTATCTCAAGATGTGACGGGTGCAAACAGAGATGGAATGCCATAACTGTTCTTTTATTTTTAAAAAAAACAACAACAAAAAACTATGGATTCAGATGCATCGGATCCGACAACATTCTTACATTAAGTTCAAGATGAAACGATGGCAGAACCTGATGAAGCTCTCCCATCATACTCCTCTGTTTTCTCCCCCCATCCTCTGTGGCCAGATTAATATTTCATAGAACATCATGTTCTAAACAATCAATCCCATTTTGTGGGATAACTTGGCCATCCTCCAAAAACTACTGAGAAAATTATACAGGAATAGGTTGGTCTGAAAGACAGCAAAGTTAATATTTTCATACTATTGATAAATATACACTCATGGGAGTCAGAAAGCTAAATTGCTAAAATACATTTATTGCATTCAGTAAACTGCAAACCCTGATTATTATATAATTCAAACATTTCCGTGGCAACAGCTGTATCAAAATACAGATTGCTCCTTCAAACATTTAGGGTAAGAGATAGGTTGCTCTTTGGAGCTCTGTGGTTCTCTGATAGGATGACATCTGTGCACCAAGTCATGCCTGCATTGCAATTCAATCGGCAAGTCTTTTCTTGGTAGTTGAGAGTAGAACTGTATATCGAGTGTAACTTCTGGTGCAGAGGGGATTATTTAGCTTCAAGATGAGCCGTGTAACAGCTTCACAGTGGAAGACCCCGACTGACCAGGCTACAATGAAACAGAGCATCTTTAGGACTAAACAAAGCAGGCTCTCTGGTCCAACATCAGTGTCTGACCTCACTGATATGCTTCTGGAGGAATGGTCAAAACAAAACTAGGGCTGCAGCTAAATGTTTTCATCTATTGATTAATCTATTATTCCGACAATTAATCAATTAATTTTCTTATTCAAATCTTTTGAAATTCCATATTACAAATACATTAAAAGATGCAAACAATTAAATTCCTTTTCAAGTAACAAAATAAGTATTTTATTGCCTAAAATGCAATAACAGTAATCCTTAAATGAATGCTTGATTATTTTTGGCAAAGGATGCATCTGCAACTACAAAAATCCAACATGTGAAAAGCTCAGCCCATGATGCTCAACTTATCAATGCAGTGTAGGGCTGATCGATTGACTATTTTTTGGATTAACTGATCCAAAAAGGAAAAGGTGCTTAACAGGAGATTTTTTTTTTTTTTTTAACCAGGTGACGCTAAAACTATGCCACCTGAGGCGCTTTGCGTCTAAAATATTTACAAAGATCTGTTTTTGTTTTGTTTTCATCTTAGATGCACAAATGTATATTTTTTTTGGTACAGTTTTGGCATAATTACTGCTGTGAGTATGCTGTTCTTTCAGCAAATAGCATTTTTTGAGTCTGTATACACCAGTTAATGATTAATTGATTCAACCATTATTTTGATTCCTCGCGATTAATCCGGTTAATCATTTCAGCCGTACAGAAAAACTAAACCTTCCTGTAAGAGTTGAATTTTGCATGAGGTGGCAAGACATAAAAACTTGTAGATTTGTGTGTTTATGAAGGCAAATGAGCAAATACTTACAATACAATATTATCATTTTGGTAGAATATAAGAAACTGTGAGCGCTCCTGAGCCGTCCCTGCTGCATGCCTGTAAACTCTTCATGCAAGCTGAAGAAGAGTTATGATTATGTACAACTGGGATCACAGGTAGGAAAATAGTGCAAGAAATAACACTTATAAGCCATCTCCAAAAAGCTTTTGGTTTTGCTTGATTCGTTTAGCTAGCATGAATAATTTGATCATAGACATGGAAAAATCTAAATCAATTCAATTAGGCGTTGTGGCTCCATTTGGTGAGATCAACATATTGCACATGGAGCAGGCACAGAAGCTGGTTTGTTTGCCCTTCACTGATGGATGGCGACAAGAATGGAGGTGATTAAAACTCTGCAGCCCTTCTTCCGACGGAGAAGACTGACAAGCCTGGGATCCATTTAGGTAACCGAGGACGTAGATACTAAATTATACAGACAGTGACGCAAAAGAAGAAGTGCCGACTCAGCCGCGCCACAGACATGTTTAAGACTGATCATAAATTGTGTAATGACTGGCTGCATTTTTTTTTTTAAAGAAAACAACAGAAGGGAAACGGCACACTGCAGCTTCATCTATCTGACTTTATCAAATGTTTTCTCAGAAATTAAAGTTGGAATACAAATCATCTCCAAACAACATCGTCCAATCAAAACACAAAGTAATGCGATTTAAAGTTTCTGTGTACAAAGTGAGTGGAAGATTCCCTGATCTTCAAAAGGACAAACAGAATTTACTTTTCATTCTTATTTTTCAGGGATATTTGAACAGTTTGGTGCAAAAACCTTGAAAATTTTGAGGGCGTCTGGCCATCTGTATGAGAAACACTTCAGGGTTCAGTTGCAAATTTGAATAAAAAAAACAAAACAGAACTGCTCTGCCATTGAAAGTCGATTCTTTTATCATGGCTTCAAGAATCAAAACAATGACAATCCAACCTCATGTTTACTGTAGAGGTCCTCTTGTAATATTCTAACTAATTTTGCTTTCAAAACATACTTTCAGATCCCACTGTAGTCAAAAAGCTCAATTTCAATTTAGTTTCTTAAGTGATTTTTTTTTAGAACTGTAGAGCCTTCAAAAATATTCACACCTATTAAACATTTTCATATTTTGTCATGTTAAAAGAAAAAAAGAAAACACAAAGTAGAGCATTTTGTTAAGAGGGAGGAAAACAACATTCCGAGGATGTAAATTTAACCACCAACATATAGTCGCCCCCCATGTGTTGGTGGGGATACTTTTCTTCACTGAGGAGAGGAAATCTCATGAGCGTTGGGTGGGACGTTGAGTGCAGACAAATACAGGAAAATCCTTGAACTAGACCAATCAGACGTTGCAGAGGACTTGAACCTGGAGCGAAGGTTCAACCTCGAGTAGGGGAAAGACGGCGCTACGATGAAAACAAACACCTGCAGCTGTAATTGTGGTTAAAGCTGACTCTACAAAGTATTGTACCAGTGTGGCTGAATAGAAATCCAAGCCACACTTTTCAGATGTTATCCCATTTCTGAACACTAACTTTCTCTCCATTTTTACACATGAAGTATTTTGTCTTGGTCTATCACCAACTAGTTTGTGATAATCAAATAAGCTGTTGCATGTCCTGGTTATGATTTGACTAAAATTTAAGGATTAAGTTTTAGATTTTAATGACTGTTGACATGCCTTTGAAAAACTTGTCACTATGTTCCAGATTCCACATGTTGGCATATTAGCACACCTTCAGGATGCCTCAGAACTCACTGAGCAACAGAACATCAACCTAAGTTAAACTTTATATTTACTTTGCTTTATTTCTATACATTTTTACAAAAGTTCAGAAGCTTTAGAGATTAAAATTCCAACATATTTTTCTTGTGAAACCTCTGAGTCACAAGATGCTTGTTCTGCTTTATCCTTTTATTACATTATCCTTTGAAGAGCATAACATGGGATTAGGTAAGAAGGAAAACACTGAGGCCCTAAATGGCGAGTTAAACAGCAGACTAGCTGAAAGTTACAACAGTCAATGAAGTGCAAACGAAGAAGCATCATCTTATTCAGCTCCACAGACGTGCGGTCACACTGTCCTACGTGGAAACTGAGATTTGACCTTTCTCTAGCTCCACCTTGACATTCAACAACAGAAGCACACCTGCTCCACATCAGTCTTCCTTATTTCCTCCAGAGAAACCAGCTCTAGCCCTCCACCGCAGCTAGCGTGGCACATCTTGTTCTCACTCTGGGCACAAACACTTTGAACCCGACCTTCTCCGGACCAAACCTCGCATACTTAAAAGTATGCCAAAGTAGTTATTTATCATCTCCTTGTTAACAACACACGTACATTAGCTAAAGTTGGTGTTAGTTAATAACTGTAGCACTCATGTTGATAAATCCCTTCCCCCTTTGGTGAGAAGGCAGGCATGAACACACACAGGTGGTGAGGTGAGATGGAGGGGGGGAGGAGCAGGAATACACACCCACTGTAATCTGAACTAGGACAACAATGAACACAATAACATGAGAGTGAACTTACAAAGCAGTTGAGCATGGAGCAGGACACCCTTGCTGCGAGGCTCATGTCGAGGAAAAGCAAGACTGTGCCTGAAAGACGAGCAGCGCGACTGCAGCACGAGGAGCCGGCGTGACCATCCTTCTCCCAGCCGCCCCGGCCCCCCTCGAACTCGTGTACCCCCAGCCACCTTTAGCAGGTTTCTCTCTACTCAAGATGTGCTAGAGGATGACAAGCTGGTGTCATTTAGGATCCCAAACCCCAGTCCTCTCCCCCCACCACTCCAGAGAGGGGAGAGGGAGCGTGCCGGCGTCTGAAGACGGTCCCTGTTGCACGGCTGAGAAAAGGAGGATAGTCCATGAAAGGTACAATGAGGAGCTGCAGTCCAACGGAGCCGGTGAGCTAAAAAACTGTGGGAAGAGCTGAAAAGCACCGCAGATGGAGTAACGGAGGGGGGAATAAATGGGAGAAAGGAAGACGGAGGAAACTGCCTGATGCTAAGCTCCACCCCTCCGCATGTGCATCAACCTCTCTCTCTCCATTTGACACGCTCGCATCTCTCCTCCTGTATCCCTTTAATCTCGCACTCCTCCCCCCGCTAGCTTCTTACAGGAATACGGTTCTCGCTAAGCAAGCAGCGTAAGCAGGAGGGCCAGGGAAAGCTGCCGCGCACGTGCTATCTGACAACTGCAGTGTGCTGCGCCCTCCTCGAAGCTGCACGCGGGGTACATTCGCAGCGGTTTGACGAATGCGCCGGACACGCACGGACATGAAACAAAAACAACCACCAGCTGATCCCGAGGCAGAAGAGAAAGGGAAAACCCCCTCAGCTAGAGGTTTATCGTCACAAAACTGCTGCACTGGATGCGGCGCAGCTGCACCTGCGTAGCTGAGGAGAGAGGAAGGCTGGGAGGGGGTCTGAAGGAGAGCTGATCTATTTGGGGAGCTCTGGTGACACAGCGTTATTGAAAATCCTTCCTCTCCACCATCTCTGCACTCTGGACTGCATCAGTGGATGCAGAGCGTCACTGGGGTAGTCAGGGAGTATAAAACACCCCACCATCGCCAGCACCAACCTTCCCCCTTCAGAGTCGTGACAGCTACTCACCTACAGCTGCCTGACCCCACATTATGTAATGAAGTACACAGAGAATGGAGCACTGCTGGATATTGATTTTATGGATGAAAGAATTTGATTCTGCACGATAAGGTTGTGCTTTAAAGTAATTAAATTACATCATAACTGATTTTATATATGAATGTACAAAAATAGAAAAAAAGGACATCTGGAGTATCAAAGGTCAGTCAAGTACAGGCACTTATGCAACATTAGTATTTATTAAGTTTATGTACAGAATAAACATTATAAAAAATTTAATCAAACATATTAGTCTGTATTTGTAATTTTTACATGAAGTGTATTAGAAATAAATATTTTAACATTTTGCTTTAAATCCAACAGATTTTGGCTCTGCCATCTGTTATTCAGGATGTGAGCTGTCCGGCAGAAAACAATGAATCTGAAATGTTTGTGTGGGTCCTAACAGGAGGATTATCAACTTAATGAAGAGTTAGGAACCATCATGTTTAAATTTCTATGGTGGAAGAAATTAAGTTTCTTTCCACATGTAGCGAATTTAGCTACAGAGCTAGTCAAGCTTCTTAACCCAGTGGCAGTGAAGATCACTTAGGCTGTGGTCTTTAAGAAAAAATTTATGCCATTTTTACATTAAATATGAATTAAATTACCCTTTCTTATCAAGGATGAAGCACTAAAAACACAAAATGATCAAATAAAATCTGAACATATCTCGGTTTTAAAGCAACAATTCAACTTTTTTTTTTTCACTTAATTCAGCAATGAAGCTACTTTGAGTTTCCATAAAGAAGCCACCATAGAATGATCAGAGATATTATTTGATTTTGTCAATTAATAAAATAATTTGGCAAAAATCCCCCAATTGTGGTAATATTACCAAACAGCAGACTTTAGCGATAGCTGGGAGTGGTAGGTTTAGGGTTTCACTTTCTAAAGTATCGTGGCAGAACGTAAAGTTTTATAAACTTTGAGAATGAAATTACATGACACTCGTTCAGTACAAGTGTGAACTGAAGCGGAAAGGCTGCAGCCACAATTTCCAATAAAATGCATCGTTAAAGCCATAATTTTTATTTTTGCTTTTAGAATTATTCATCAGAATAATTACATTTATACTACTTAAAAGAAGAAAAAAAAACTTTTAAAATTGAACTGACTTTGCTAATTTAATTCATTTCAGAGTTTTTTCACTGGTAAAGAACAAAACTTCTCAGAAATGTTGCTTAAAATGAACCCAAGAAAGCATTACATTTTATCTGGTTACATTTTGTCAGTCTGTTTTATCAGTGAATATAAATATAAACTGAAATTAAAATAAACTGAAGTGAAACTAAAACTGTGAATTTTAGGGTTTTTTTAAAAACAGGTTGAGTGTTTATTATTGTTTAAAAAGAGGAACAGAGTTTCTTCAGCTTCTCTCCTTGGAACAGAAAACAGAAGCTAATTCTTGCAGACTAAAGAAACACAAAAGTCAAGAAAAGCTGTATGTACTTTACTCTGGCATCTTTTAACACAATGACAGAGTACTGTGCATGATTTTATGTAGCTTTAACATGAAAATATCAAGGCCAAATACCTTATCTTTTTTTTATCTGAGTAAAAATCTTGATTTGCAATCTGAAACTCCTTTGGTCATAATGGTAGTTAAAAATTAACAAAGAACCTTTGAAATGAGTAAATCACAACCTGCATATGACGTTGGCCAATATGTATTTCTTCCTATTTACATTCAAAAGCTTCACTTTAGCCAGTCACAAAAGTGAGCAGCAGATTTAGGCTCCTGTCTCTGGGTTTATTTTAGGAAAACAGGGCAGCGAGTCACCAATGCATGGTGTCAGCCTACATGTTCATACACAGATATAGAAGTGGACAAGATGAGAGATGTTAGGCTGCATGTCCAACTGGGAAAATCAGTAAAAGTTAAGAGAGCAAACTGTAAAAATAACCATCGTTTCCCAGCAATTTCAGCAATTTGAGAGAAACCAGTATAAATATAAAGTATCTCTATATAAAAAGTGTTCAAAATTAGACAGTTATGCAAAGAATACATCTCACAGTGACAAAAAAAAAAGATAAATTCCATGTAAATCACCCGTGACAGAAACACAGAAGTTAGTGTCAAAGTTACATATTTGACTGAAAGCACAGGAAATAGTAGAGAACTAGACTACGAACACAAACAAGGTCAAACTGTGACAGAAGCAAAGGTCCCTTCTGTCAAATCATTAACATCAACCTTAAATGAACTCTTAGGCCTCAACTACAAGCCTACTGGTTGCTTCTCGAATCACCCTCACCTGTGCAAGGGATTTAATTGGGTTTGAAGCAAGTTTATAAAATGAAACCGGGACACAAAACACACCTTTGCCTGTGTGTGGGGGGGTACGTTAACTTCTCTCACCAACCCCAAATAATCATAAAAGGTAGCTTTTCAACGCACAACGTAAAATCAACGCTATTGTCCTTGTTTCCATGCTCCCATTATTCTACAAACAAACGAGCGGCATGAGCAGACAACAGCACAAATTCAATACCTTCCATCTTGTTTCAGTTGAGAAAGAGTGGAGGGGGGGATGCTTGAGGCTGGGAAGCTACTATAATCACCCTCTCGCAAGGGAGGATTAACAGGATCATATTACCTACAGTAGCAACTGCTGGAAAGGAGTCAGACAATCCCACCTGAAGTCCTAAACCGTGAAGAAGAACTTAAAACGGACGGAAATGCCCCTACCTGAAACCATTTAGAGGCTTACTGAAAAAAATATGACTTCCTAATGGAGTTAAAGGTTATACAAGTCAAACCACTTGTTGCACAAATACTGCCAACATGTATTTATATTTATATCTGAATCATAATCAAAGCAATAATATGGCCTTAGGTGACCGGCTGCGACTGAATTACTTCAGCAAGGTTTCTGCAGGTTTCACCACCTCAAATTTAAGACTTTTAAATGCTTTTTTAAGACTTGAGGCTGACATTTAAGACCTATATTGCTACAGAAATGTATGAAATTCATCCATGATTTAGCAAAAATCATCATAAAACAAAAATGTTTGAAATCACCCGTGACAAATGCAAAAAAAGCTAGCTAAATAGCAAGGGTATGCTAGCAGTAAGTTAGAGGTAGCCTCAACTGTCTCGAGTCAGAACCCAATGAAAACGTTTCAGGTTTTAATTTTAGATAGTCATTTAAGACATACATTTTAAGGATGCACAGACACCCTGTTTAAACCGTGTCTGGTTCACTTAGTGTTCACATTGCAGTTCAAGCATGGTTTCTCTTGCAGAGCACACCTGTGACCACACCCAACCGCTCCACAACATACCTAGGAAGGCAAGACTGGAGACCTGATGGTGGAAGTAATACATGGAATTAAACCTTACTGCAGGACTCGCTGGTAGCATTCTCATTTCACCTGTCTTAGTGGGCACAGCACCAGCCGGGCCACCATCTGAGCTGGGAGCTGTGCAACCAGCCACAATGACAGGGCAGATGAGGACGATGAGACACATGTCCTCCTGTTATACTTCCTGTTTCTGTTCCCTTTAGATTCAAGAGAAATCTGTCGTCTTGGCCATAACTTCTCTTTCTAGGTCGCGTTTTAAAAACAAAACTCAATACAAATGGTTTTCTCATATAAGCAAGTCACTGTGCAAAACAATAATCAATAGTGTTTTGCGATGCGTAAACACCACTGGATATTTTTGTGTACTTCACTAGAAAAGCGCTGAAATGTGCAAGACTAAATCATCAACAAGTCATATATATATATATATATATATATATATATATATATATATATATATATATATATATATATATATATATATATATAAAAGACATGCCAACATTAGTCTGGTACTTCAGAAGTAGTAAGACTTTATCTTACTGAAGTCAGTAGCTGAATCCTCAGTATCCAGTATTTAAAGACACAAATGACAGCTGGTGTATGTGTTTGTTGGAATATTACAGTGGATTTATTTTTTTTAAATTACTTAGTACTTCAAATCTCAGCCATCTGTGGAATTACAGTTAAATGAAAGGCAACTTGAAACAACTTAATCTGTGCTACTTTTTCCTTCCTCTAAAACCTGAGCTAAACGCTACAAAACAGTCTATCCTGAGTTTACTTTTTGAATCAAGTGCTGCAGCACCACAATACTAATGTACGTAATAGCGCAGAAGGAATGCAGTGTTTGCATATAACTGGCATATATTTTAAGTATGGAATGAGGCATCAACAAAGGCACATTTGATTTGGATCAGTATCAGAGATAAAAACATCCAGAGTGGAATATCCATGTTGTCAACTTTTTATGGCTTCTGCAAATTGGAGGAAGTTCAATTTTAAGACCTTTTCAAGACTTATGATTTAAATGTAAGAGCCACATGGACTAATAAAGTAAAGGACTGACCTAATAGCTTACATTTAGCTCACTTAATGGGTTAAGGATGTTTCCCAGCTTTGGCAGGAGCCTCAAGTGTCCTTGTATATCAGCTACCCCACTTTAGGTTCTTCTTACTCTGTACAATAAGCTTCATAATGGCTGCGGTTGAGCTGAGGTTTGTCACAGCATAACATCTACATTCCTATGTAAGAAATAAAAGAAATGTATGCCTTCATGTTTATAAAAAACGCAATTAAAGAGCAAATGTAAATGTTTAAATGTAGCTAAATGTACATTAAAACCTAGAATTAAAAAATTTGGATGGATTTTGGCACTTTATAAGGCCTAAAATTAAAAATTACTACATCTAAGAGTTTCAATAACGTGTATTCTTGAAAGGTAAATTTAGTTGCGAGTTCGTAGAAAAGTGCGTTAGTGAGAATGTTCAAAACATACTGACTTTTTCCAGAACAAGTCCACCAGAGAATTAAAGTAAATAAAGTATTAAATGGTCAAATCCCCATTCAGTTGTAGACTATTGTTTATTAGTCTTTACTAGGAGCATTTTATGTCATCACAGAACAAAACACCTAATATTTAATACCTGGATCTCTGGAGTTTTGTCATCGATAGTTTCAAATGTCACATTTATATACATATAAAGCGGGGTTTTTGTTTCGTGTAAATATAACATCAGCTTGATGTGCTTCCATACAGAGAATATCTGTGTCACGGAGCCCCATCAGAGTTGAGACATCAGTGAGCTGCTCTGCTGCTTCCACTGATTAAGACGACGGTGAGCATCTGAAGACGCAGCCGTGCTGACTGCGCCGCTACCTTGTGGAGCCAGAAGGAGTCACTATAGCAGCAACAACATGATTCCTGCCTGGTTTACCGAAAACAAACTAAAATGTTTCTTTGAATCCAAAGAGTTGGTTCGGACATGACTAAAAGATTAGCGTCTCCCACTTGTTTTAGTTAATGACAAAAACAATTCTGATTTCTTTCACATATTTTTATAGTTGCGTCAATCTTAAAATGGAAGACTGATGCCAACTTTCTGCTTGGTATTTTTCATTTCTATTTCTTTCTTTTTTTAAAAAGCACACCTTGTGATAACAGCAAATCGGCCAGTTCGGCCTACAATAAGACTTGAGCTGGACGCGATCAACGTGCAACAACCAGGAGGTTCTGAACAGCGTTGGAAAGATTGAGGTATGAAGGGTGGATTGTGTAAAACTTGTGTGCGACTCTTCGTGCCTTGTTTAGACCTGCAACCGCACTTTGAGTTTCCTGTAAAAGAGTGAGGTTGCAACTTGTCGAATTGTTTACGGGCTTCGGAGAAACAAGCGGATTAAAACGCGTCAGGAATCAGTAGGAGGTGACTTTTTAATTTAATTTTTTTTTTACATACACCCGGCCCTCCTCGGTGCGATTGGCTCACCATGTTGCCAGCCGTCGGCGTTGCAGACAGAGACGGTGGGTACTCCCCTTCAGGCTCCTCCCCTCTCCTCCTGTCTGCTGGGCTCTGCCGTGCCAGCAATGAATCCTGCCAAGATAAAAATATAAATAAATAAAACACATTACATTCAGACTTCTTCTGTGCGTGGGTGGTTGCTCAAAGGATTCCAACGCCCCTCTCGTTCAAAGTACAGCATGAGCTGTAGATTTATAGATCTATAGACCCAAGAAGACACCCACAATTCAACAGTTTTCCCAAATAAGGTTGGAGATAAACACTGATGGTTTGACCGACAAGTGCTCTTAGTGAATGAGCTAAAGTCAACGCAGAGACGCAGCACACATGCAGCGCTGCAGGCGGACACGCAGGAACGTGCCAGACGTGCACTCTGACACCAGCGTAGTGACACGGGAGCACATCGGCTGACCTGACCGGAAATTCTCTGATTTACGAGAAATGCCCAGTCAACGTTCCCTGTCAGGTTATCAGCAGTCAGGCAGATAACTTTTCTCCACACCCAAAACACAGCGAGGAGCTCGGGTGGGCGTGCTGCCCTGATAAAAACAGATTATTAAAAATCACCTCAGCAGTGATTATGTATGGAAAACACAAAAGACCTGAAGCTAAATGCCATTTTTATATTCCTACCTTTTCGGAAGATGTAATACAACTGTGGATACCTAAATAACACAATACAAATATTAAAAATATATATGTATTCTTGACCTGGGAGTTCAGTGAATGAATGTGAAGCCCTCTGCTGCTGAATTCATTCAGTGCATTCTTTTGCCTTTGCAAGTTCAGTCAGGAGGAAGAGGAGCATGCTCAGTGCAGGTTTAGAGAGAAAGGAAAAAAGGAAAACACTGGCTTTCAGACAAAACATGGACAAAGTGTTTACTTCCTTGTTTAAGACTAGACTAAACAATCTGATTATTGTTTCATACTGTTCTATCAAAGTTCTTACTTGCCATCCTCTTGCTCTTTTTTCTGTTTTTTTTTTTTTTTTTACTGTGACACACCCCCTTTTGCACACCACTCCGAAGAACAGAAAGAATTAAAAAAAAAAAAAAAAGAAGAAACATACTCACAAAACCAAACTTTGGCTGCAATCTTACCTCAAACTGTTGGATCAAACTTTCTGTGAAAAGTTCAGTTTACTTTCTAACACTGAATTAGAGCTGGGAAGAGTTGCAGTAGCCGCCGAGTCCCAAACAGAAACTGCTTGTAATCGAGTGCGAGACACACCTCCCTCCACTACTGCTTGCTCTTCCGCCCCCCCGCCTCCCTCTTCCTACTCTGCCTCGCTCCCTGAAGTGGAATAAAGTCATACTGCGGGCCACACACACCTTACAACAGACAGCGGACTCGTGACTCGCTTTATCGTGGGGCATTACTGTCAATCCCGAATGTACAACACTGATTATTCCATACAGGCGAAGCGTTTATACGTGCAGCTGTAAGAGATCACACTGAAAACGAAAACAACCCATTAACTGGATTAACTCCACAACTGTGTGATTTGGAACTGGCAGCAGAACTACAAACCGCAAAACTGATTGCATCAACTAAACTGGTCATTTATGCAGGACAAGCTATAAAAAAATAAATAAAAACATGATTTATGCAACATCTACCTAAACATTTTCTGTATTCAGAAAGAAGCTTCCAAACTACATTAGCAGGAGCCAAAAGAATCCCACTTTGTGGTACGTTTGGGTGACTGAAACGATTAATCGTGATGAATAGATTATTAAAATAATTGTCAACTTGTTTACTAATTGATTAATCATTAACTGGAGTATGCAGACTCAAACATTTTATTTTTGCTGAAAGAACATATTCAGAGCAGTAATTAAGTCTAAACTCTACAATCCATATAATTTGTATTTAAGATTAAAGGAAATATCTGTCTGCAAATATGTTGTACCCAGAACTCCTCAAGCAAGTTTTAGCTTCACTGGGTCCAAATTCAGTTGTTTTTTTTCTTTAAAAGAATAATAATAATTTTGCTGTTCTCTTATCAACTGGTTAATTAAAAAAAAAAAAAAAAAGTCAACAGAGCAGTCCTAATGCACTGATATTAAGTCTAACAGAAAAGGCCGAGCTTTGCACATGTTGATGTTAGAATATTTTTTAGCTGCAGATCAAATCCCGATCAAGAATGCTGTGTTGTTGCACTCTAGACAATCATTTTTAAGATTAGTGTTTAATCTTAAAAAGAAATGGATTTGTTTATTTGCATGTTTTAGTGAAAATAAACCCTTTATGTTTAATATTGTATAAAAAGACAAGTGATTTAATGAAACACCTGAAGAATGTGCAGATTTCAAAATAACATTTCAGCCACACAAAGAGACAAAAGTTTTTACAACTTTTTTACGTCTGACTACAATGAAATCACAACACTTGAGCAGATTACAAACCATTCGTCGACATTATAAACAGTGAAGGTCTAAAGGGATTCTGGGACATTGCAAGGAGTTCAAGCCTTACACTTCTGAGTCACGATTTGACCCTAAAGCTGCAATAAATGAAAAATTGGAAGCAAAACAGTGATGATGGCATTCTGCCACAAAACAAGTATGAATACTTAAATAACTCTCTAAAATTCTGTGCATGATTATCACTAAATTTGTAAATGCAGCATAACCCGATTTAACAGTACAGTTAGCGTCGATCCAGCCATGACTCTGTTCTAAAGTTCTGCCTTTTAAAAAGGAACCAGAGAGATTTACGTTTCTGAAAGTTTATTTTGGGAGAAAGAGAACATTTTATGTTGATGAGTTACAAGAAAATCCTGTTATTTCACAGGCAAAAATGTTTTATCTGAAGGCACTGATTGATTTCAGAAAAAAAAAAGAAAGTCTAGCTGTTAGCTTAAGACACCTCAGCCTGAACAACCAAGTATGTAATTCAATTCAATTAATTGCAAATCTGTTTGCAGAACAGATCCCACTTGAATATGAAATAAAGACAGCGACAGTGCTCATCCTGCTCAATGCAGCATTTTATTAAACTAAAAACCTACACAAACTGGTTTCAAACAGCAACTGCCCTCATCTCGCTACATGTCTTCTGCAATACTCAGAAAATCCCAAAGAAAATCATTCAGACCCTTGATGCTGCAGTTTACGTGTGGTAATATTCGCCGGTGGCCGGCAACGAGTTATCTGGAAATCAAAATTGCGACCGCAGCAGCAGCTAAACAGGCGTCCCTAGGGCTAAAAACAGGTGACAGGAGTTAAAAAAAACCAATTCCAGGTAAATGCTCCCGCACTGCTGTGTGTGTCATGTGGCTGCTCATGCAAGTCAAATCATGCTGAAACATACACAATCTTATGACTGAAATAAAACTAGAGCTAAATACACAGAATCTGAGTCACTGCAGGATCAATCTGTGTTATATCACAACTGCACTAGTTGAATGCAATATTTGGTAGCACATTATATTTTAAGCAACATCCATGAAAACCCAATAATACTGTTAGCCAACTGGATGGACTTCACTGACCTGGATGAGCTAAAGCTCGCAAACAGTGGTGGGAAAATAAAACCTCAGCACAATGCAAGTCAATCATAGTCGATATCGTCAAGGCAATATAATCTCAATAACATTTTTCCTCATGTAAGGCAGTCTTTAAAAAAGCAACAGCTAATAAAACAAGTTTTTGGTACATCACAGTAAATTAGAATATGTGCTTTGATGAGCCATGTCAGATAAAAATGTTATATGTTTTACAGAAAATGTCCTAAAAAGTCTGCTAAACATGTAAAGTTTACCAAACTAGTTGGTAAACTTTAAAGACGTTTTGTATGTTTTTCTCTTCAAACATACAACCCCACACTAAACACATCGGCAGTTTTCGGGTAATGCATTTCCGAACAAACAATGTTTTATCGAACATTGTGTGATGCTTCGTCCACAGAAATATCAAACTGCTGAGATGCTTCTTATAAGAAAATCAGGTTTTGCTTCACATCATGTGACTCTCAACAGAACATCATGTGTTTATCAACAAAGATAATTTTGATTAGTCAAAGAAAGAAACTCTATAGTGGAAACAAAAATAAAGACATCTGGTCAAGTTAAGATTTTATCTGGTAAGCAAAAAAGTTACTATTTAGTGTTCAAATAGTTATTTGAGAAGGAGTTTAGTTCTTCAAATCTCAGCCATCCGTGGGATTATTGTTCAATAAATGGCAACAAATAAAGACTGAAACAACTTACTGAATCTGTGCTACTTTTTCTTCCTCTAAAAACTGTACTAAACGCTACAAAATAGTCTTATCCTATTTTTAGATCACTGCTTTCCATAATTTTGCTCATTGGACTTCAGTTTCTCACTGCAGTCCAACGGGAGAGGCAATAATAATCAAAAGAAGAGACGTAGGAGTAATTTCCAACTGAAACTTTCTGTGTTGTTGCAGTAGTTAAAGTGATGAACTGCTTTGCAAATTGTCTCAAAATAAAAATCCAATTTGCCAGCTTAGCATCTCGGTATTCCTGGACTTGCCAGTCTTTATATGAAAAAAATAAACTAGATTTTTCTCTTGAAGACGTTTCAGTTCTCATCTCAAAAGAGTTTGATATAAACTGAAGGATTCATTGAAGTGTTGGCTTCCTTCTGCTCTTATTTCACACTACGGTCTTTATTTGTAAAATAAATTCTACAGATAATATATGGAGTGATAAATATTTTTTTCTTTATTTGAAGAAAAAAAAAGAAAAGAAAATATTGTCGTCTTCCCAACCCAACTGGATATGCATCTATAATAAATATAATACAGTGAAAAATAATAAAATTAAGTATTGTAAACTGACCAAATAAATTACAATAAATGAATAAAAAATGTTCAAACCCATCAATAGCTATGAATAGAATAGAAGTGCTTTATTCATCCCAGCAGGGAAATTACTTAAATGCTTTAGTATACATTTTTTAAAAACTACATGACAGAGACATGCTGTGTTTAAAAATACAATTCTAGTCCAAATCACTTTTTAAATCAACTGATGTTTATTCTGTACATCAGAGAAAACAAACCCAGAGATCATACCTAAAAAGAAAAAAAAAAGATGTATAATTATGAAATGCAATATTTCTACTAACTCACGACAATAGCTCTGTATCAAATAAAAATAAATGTTTCAGCTGTTTAGCAGTTCGTGCACTATTCTGCTGGTCAGTCTATTAAAAACTGATTTTAGTCCCATTTTTCTTTGTTTATTTCAAACAAGAAGGGGGGAAAACGAAATAAAATACGAGTGATGATAATTATTAGAATCTATTGACAAAGAATCTTCTGTAGATCCAGTTTCTATTCCTCCTGGATGAACAGTAGTCTTGAGGTAAAGGCTGAGAGTCCAGGTGGGACATTCCATGGTGCTTTTCAATGAACTATGGTTAAGAAATTTCCAGAAAAAAACATGCTGTTTGAGGAACTGATGAAAACACAACAGGTGTAAACAAGATGGGTGACGTTTAAACACCCGTTGTGTGAAAGTGAAAGTCAAAGCCAGTTTGTTCACAGACTGATGCTGTACTCCAGCATGACATCTCATCAAACCGAAAGCGTGTCTCTCACTGAGAACTATGTGTCCAAAAGCTCTAGCTGTAGGCTAGCTTCCGGATAGCAACCTTATAAGAAGCAGCTGGGTAAAACTCGCTCATATGTCCATTGAAAACAACACACTAGTTTAAGGTTCACTAGTATCACCTTAGTCTGAAAGCCCAGGCGCATGTCACATAAAATATACCGCTAAGAAGTCACTTAATTTAAAGAAATAAACCGACTTACTCACTCAGAAAGAATCAGCTGACACAACGGTGACTCAGTAGACTACACAACTTCCGCATTCTTGTGCGATGACAAGGACGCCAGCCAATAGCGAGCGAACAAACTAACTAGTTTAACCCAATGGCGCTTCAATGTTTAGTTCAGCCAATTACAATTTGCAAAGGTGCAACCAGTGAATGGCACACGCCCACAACCGAGCCAATCACATGTTACTAAACGCTCAAAGCGCACCAATAGAAAATCACAGCGCGGCACAAATTGGGTACACACACAAATAGCGCGGTACGTGCGACCGCTCACATGTACAGCAGCGAGAGTACAGCCGACATGAAACATTCAAGGAATTCACGACTTCCTGTGCATGGACCACAGCAATAAATCAGAAATGACAGAAAAAAATGTAGTTTGTTCGAGTCAGAACAGGACATTTTATATGTTTAGTTTTTATAAAAATCATTAATGTGGTCACAGAATTATCAAACAAAATAGATTTTTTTAAATATATAATAAGTAATCCGCTGCAGGATCACTGATCAATTTCTCTTAACCGGCCTCCTTACAGTACCCCACAGTAATTACACACCATATTATATGGTTGGCCTTATCAGTGTTTTAAACAAACAAACAAAGAAAAAAAAATGTACAATTGAATAACCAAAGAGGGAATGGTCAATTTATGTGAGCCAGCATAATGAATTAAAGCTCATCATATCAAAGGATTAAGTTCTGGATATGATTATCGATCAACTCTGAGTTGAGGATTATAATTTGTTTCTTTAATGGAAATAGCGCCCTCTGGTGGCGCTATTTACCACCAGAGGGCGGTGGTAATCCCTATACTTTTCCCGAAAGGTATAGGGAAAACTCTTTCTTACCCTCAACTTTATAAATGTGCAGTGCTTTGTTTTCACTGCAAAAGTGTTTTAGTTTACTTTCTTAGTATGGTTGCATTTAAAAGCCTCCATATCCTTCTAAATCAGTAAATCCTCTGAACTAATATGCTCAGTGTGTCGGATTTACCATCAGGCACAGTAGTACAAAACCTTTGCTGTAGTTAATGTATACAGCATTATGTGTTCATCTTTGTGACACATCTTTGTCACAGATTTTCAGAAGACTGAATGCGACTGCGGTGCTGAATGTTTTAAAGGAGATGCATCAAGAAACGAGGAGGCGGACAGGTGGGTGTAGGTCCTACAGGACCAATCACAGCTGGTCATCAGGTCAGTACTTATCTGAAGGCTGCCAGCCCAGACACTGATTTCTGATCCCCCTCTTCTCTGAACTGAGATCCTGCAGTCACACCATGGTAAGTCCCTACAATCACAACATAAGCAAAGAACTTTTTAAGGGAATACTCACTATTTCATGTACATTACAAGCATGAAATCTCGAGAATTAAGCTCTAATAATTTGCTTATTTTTTTCATTTTTAGACAACCTACACAGATAAAGGGGAGAAGGTAAGTTTTAAATGATCTGATGTAGATTTTGTGTTGCTTGGCAGCCATAAAAACTCATAAAGGTAATTTGTCTGTTGTTCTTCTACTTTGTAGCCCTTGAGGGGGCGATTTGTCAGATTTCATCATATCACCTTCTGGGTTGGCAATGCCAAGCAGGTTAGTACCCAAACTGACTGTCACATACAAGATACTCGTTGTGATTCAGGATGCAGTACATCATTTATCTACAGTCACTCAAAGGATGAACCTTTGCCTCAGGTGTTAGAGTTCATTGTAAATAATGTTCAGAGTAACAAGAATCTGATCACATTCCAGGCAGCCTCATTCTACTGTGACAAGATGGGCTTTGAGCCTCTGGCCTACCAGGGTTTGGAGACCGGCAGCCGAGAAGTTGTGTCTCATGTCATCAAGCAGGACAAAGTATGGAGTTTAAATCATGCGTCTGAGCTTCTGAATTTAAAGTATTTATTCCTTCTGGTTAAGCACAACCTCCTCCCATCTCTTTACAGATAATGTTTGTTTTCCAATCTCCACTAAACCCTGGAAATGAAGGCGAGTTTGCTCCTTAGGACACATTAGACACTGAAAGACGACAGGCTCTGAATGTGATTAGCTGTGTGTCTGCTTTTCATCATGCCTGTATCATCTTTCAGAGATGGGGGAGCACTTGATGAAACATGGAGATGGAGTAAAGGACATAGCATTCCAAGTGGAGGACTGTGATTTCTTGTTCAAGGTAACCTGGCAGAGGACAACATAGATTGGAAACACCTTAAACTGCTTGTACTTGATCAGTATAAGATAGTGCATGAAGGTGAAGTGGATTAGTATTGAAGAAGTATAAAGATACACATATGTAATTAAGTCTCAGAAATTTTCTGTAAAGACTTCACAGGTTTGTTAGAGAACGTCAGAGGACAAACAACGTCATGAAGACCAAGAAATACAGCAGACAGGTCAGGGAGAACGTTGTGGAGACATTTACAGCAGAGCTAGATTGTGAAACATTTCCCTAAGCTTCAAACATCTCAGATGGAACTATTCGATCGATCTGTGGAAATGGCATTGCACCACTGTCAAATCTACCAGGTCATGGCCGTCCACCTCAACTGAAAGTAATATTGCTCTACTGGGCAAGTAGAGCAATATTCATAGACATAAACATGGCACATCTGGAGGAGCTGCTGAGATTCACTGCTCAGAGGGATGTATCTTTTGACAACCATTCATGTTTTCTACAAACCTGATCTTCAGAGAGACTTGAGAGTTTCTGTTGGATGTGCAACAAGCCATCCGGCGGAGATCACAAACGCCTTGAGGAAGGTGCTCTGGACAGACGAAATCAAAACCGACCTTTTTGCAAGCCACTATTTTTGCGGGGAAATTAATTGAGCTAAATATACAATAATCACAAAAGAAAACATCTTAGAAGCTGCAGAATACTTGAGACAGGGTTGGACACACACCATCAAGCAGAACAACTTTAAAAGCTACTATCCAATGATACATTCATGTGTTAGAATAGCGCAGTCAAAGTTTAGACATGCACAGAGATTCTGTTGCAAAAGTTGAAAATGAGCAGATTAGTTTTAGCATCTAAAACAGATTAGCTCAGCTTGCAGAGAAAGAACAGACATAAAATTCCTTCTGCAGATGTGCAACTTTGATTGAGATATCCCTTACTTGTGTTGGTCTATCACATAAACCTACGGTAAAGTCTGTGACTAATTTAAAAATATACAAAAACTTTCAAAGGTTGTGAATACTTTTGCTAGGCACTATAACTTTAATGCATGTTTTAAATACCTTAAGTACGTAAAACTAGAAGACATTCCACTGGATTTTCTGGTTAGACATTTTTAAAATATAGTTGCACATAAAAGTTACAAGACCTTAAAATATATGGAAACATTCAGTGTAATTTCCATCACGTCTTACACATGTAGACTGTTGAACAATAGATGCTGGGCAAAAAGAAAAAGAAAGGAAAACACGTAGGTGTTACATGTTTGACCTCCAGGACGCACAGGTTCACCTGCTTCAGTGAACTGTGTTTTATGTTTAACTGATGCTTTACTCTTGTGTGCATGTTGAAACAATCGCAAACATGACAGCCCTGTAATACATTCTACGGCAGCGAAGTCTGTCTGAACTTTCTTTCACAGTCAAGGTCAGGCGGCAGGTTTAGATAAGCTGTCTCTGTTGGCTGTCAGGTAGCCACAAGGTTACAGAATCACTGCTGACTCAATGCAGACACCAGTCTAGCGACATGTTTCTGTCTATAGAATGGCGATTGAAAACGTTTGTTATTTAGCCACTGGAGGGCGTCCATGAGCCGCTTTACAGAGCTTAGCTACACCAAAACAATGCTACAACCATACTGCTGTATACATATATATCCAAACCATTCCTTTGTATAGCTTTGGTCGTGTAACCAAAGCCTCAGTCATGTGTTTTTATATCCCCACATCATGATGCTGCCACCACTATGTTTCACAGTAGGTATGGTATTTACAGAGGGTTATTTTTCCACCACAAACAACACTTTGCATGGTAGCAAAAAAAAGTTCAAATTTGTTCTGACCCGACCAGAGCACCACCTTCTTCCAAATGGCTTGTGCCAGACTGTAAAAGAAACTTCTTTTACAGCAGCCAGTCCACAATGGCTGTCTTCTTGCTTATGTGCCACAAAGGGCAAGATTAATAGTTGACTTCATAGAACATCTGGATTAATTCTGAGATTAAACGTCAAGCCTTCAGAAAGCTGTTAGTTAAACCTTTGAAGGGTACTAGAGTAAAGCAGCAGAATCAAATTGACAACACACCTTTCATATTTTTCATATTAGTTTCTATTTGTAACAGAAACAAATGTGTAATCGTGTATGAATATCACTCAATCACCGTTGTGTGCTCCTATTTTCCCCAAACCCATCCCACGTCATTCCGCGCTGACAGACAGCCCGGGAGCGAGGAGCTGTGGTCGTCAGGGAGCCGTGGGTGGAGCAGGACGGCAACGGCAAGGTCAAATACGCTGTGATTCAGACGGTACATAAAAGATGACTCACACACGTAAGCCTCATGCAAAACACGCGAGGAGTCTGAGACTGAACAAGGGTGTTGTGCAAAACATTTTGTCCACAGTATGGCGACACAACCCACACGCTCATTGAGTACCTGGAACCCTACAAAGGCCTATTCCTGCCGGGCTACAAAGAGCCTCTGTTTAGGGACCCTCTGCTGGCCAAACTGTGAGTCCTCACTGCAGCAAGAAGGAAAAAAAAAAAAACATAATACTGTAGCAAAGTTGTTATGATCAGACTCTAGAATAAATTTCTACTCTGCTTTGCATATATGTATATTTGGAAATAAAAGGCAATCCTTTACATCACCAGGCATGAATTGATGCATGGCAAGTGTAAAATGTCCCTCAGCCAATATCTCGAAAGAAATCAAAATCGACTATAACTTTGTACTTTTCAAAGATTTGAATATTGTTTGTATTCATCAAAAAAATCCCAAACTATTAATACAATTCACCTAATTGAGGCCTATGGGTTTAAGTATAATTTTTGTACTTGCTGCCCCAGTAGGACATTCTAAAGTCTGGACCCATGTGGTAGAGTAGACTGACATACAGAATCGCTGTAAACTATTTTATATTAAACTATTTTATACTTTATCTCTGCTGATGTAGTCCAATTGACTTCTAATTTCCTAAAAATACTCTGTTATGTCCCTCTTTTCGTGTTCTTTGATAAAAAAATATTTCCTAAATTCCCAGGTAGGATCTGATAAGAAAGAAACATCATTCTTTCTACAGCACTGGAATTTTCTGGGAATCCATCCATAATCGTTTCTGTTCTCTCCTTTTCTCCGTAGTCCACCAACTGGTTTGAACTTCATCGATCACATTGTGGGAAACCAGCCAGACGACCAGATGGTGCCAATTTCTGACTGGTAAGACTGCTGTCAGCGTGCACGTACGCCCGCCGCAGGTCGAGGAGTCACTCGGGGGCAAAAAGGGACAAAGTAAACACTGCACCTCTGTTGGAGTGACATGTTTGGACACAAAAGCAAAAAAAAAACAACTGGTGTTTCACAAAATCAAAAGTCCACATTTTGTTCAGTAGAAATGATTTCTTTGTGCACTTTCATCACTTTCTTGATGTTGCTGTTTCTCACCAGTGGCATATCTAAATAACAGAAAATACAGCCCTTGGTTAATTAGAAAGTTATCTTGTTCACAGAATTTGACCTAAATTTGGACAAAAAAAAAAAAAAGCTTATTTGGTTGGGAGACAAAACATATTAAAATTTTACATTCCACAACGTGATTCATGGAGGTTGTGTGTTTGTGTGGAAGGTAAGGGAAGGAAAGCTTGGGGAGTTCAATCAGTCTAAGAACTAAGACTCTTCCTCATGTCGCAGGTATCAGAAGTGTCTGATGTTCCATCGGTTCTGGTCGATAGACGACAAGCAGATCCACACACAGTACAGTGCGCTGAGGTCCATCGTGGTGACAAACTATGAGGAAACCATTAAGATGCCCATCAATGAACCCGCCATGGGCAAAAAGAAGTCACAGATCCAGGTAGGACTTATTTTCTCTCAGCCTTCTATATTCCAAACGAAGGCTTGTCAAAATAAGAACTGTTCGCTCTGTATCATGAGTGTCCAAATATTTTTTCACGTGTGCCAAAATTATAAAGAGAAAGCACTTAGAGGGCCACAAAGGCTAAAATTTTGAAATAAATCTTAACCTTTGTGGCTAAAACAAATAAAATTTTTTAAATAACAAATTTTAAAAATTGTATTGAAGTGAAAAGAATTGTCATGTTTTTGTGAAAAACGTATCCATATATGAGTGTAGTTGCGACAGACATGCGCTGCCTTTTGGGTTCATTGTTTTTGTTTTTTGATCTCACCTCAGCAACAAGAACAGGAAGTTGCTCTCGCTGCATTAAAGGGCAGCAAAGTGCCCAACTCTGCTCTTGAGTGAAATCTGCTGGATGTTTTTGGTTCTATTTACAGCAAAAAATAAGATAAATGCAGAAACCATGGTTAATAAATGAGAACTATTTTTTGTGTTGAGCCATTGAAATTTTTTTTTAATAAATCATAGAAATTATTTCTGTAAAAGAAAAAAAAAATCAACTGACTAGATTTGCTCAACTGCAGGTTTGTGATCAGGGTCCACATAAACTTATCAAAATATGAAAAAGCTAAACAGATGTCATTCTCTTGCGATGCACTGACATCCAGCATCTCTGTCCACAGGAATATGTGGACTATAACGGCGGACCGGGCGTTCAGCACATTGCCCTCAACACATCGAATATCATTAAATCTGTGAGTGACTGATTAACAGGAAGACTCAGCAGGAACATTCCCAACGCAGCTTTTCTTTCCCATTTTTGTCTTCAACAGATTGAAAACCTGCGGGAACGAGGAATGGAGTTCCTCTCAGCTCCTGAAACGTACTACGATACACTGCGGGAGAAACTCAGGACGGCCAAAATCCAGGTGAAGGAGGACCTCGACCATCTACAGGTGAGGATGTTTTTTTCTCTAACTCTGTTGTTTAACAGGCCTTAATTGTTTTGGTTGATAATGTGTCAGTGATGTGTGTTTCCTCTGCAGAAGCTGAAAATCTTGGTTGATTTTGATGATAAGGGTTACCTTCTTCAAATCTTCACCAAGCCCGTGCAAGACAGACCGACGCTATTCCTGGAGGTCATACAGAGGAACAATCACTTTGTAAGTTACCAGTGATGTATTTGACCAAGAACTGGTACAGTCAGGAATACCAAAAGTTTGTTGGTGGGCAAGTCTCAAGAGTTTACAGTTAAACAAAAAATTGTTCAGATTTGCGTTTCAAGTCATTTCATATTTTGACCAACATGGAAGTGATTGGACATAATATGAACATTTTGGAGCTGACCATCTAAGTCCTGACTTAAAATCTGGAGGGATATAAAGTTCAAGGTGATGGTAAAGGGGCTTTCCAGATCCCTGCCAAAATAAATTACCTGTGGAAATGAAAGGTTTGACTGCTGTGAGAAAGTACATTTATTGTTACTTAATGATGTTTTTGGTTTACTTATGATAAACTAAACACGCAACATTTTTAATACGATGAACATACTGTTAAGTCATATTGATCTGGAAAAAAAAATAAAAAATCCAAAAGAAAGACATACAGTTTCCTAAACATTTGTGGCTGAGCAACAAGAACTGGATGTGGGTCACCAGAAGACGGTAGCCATGTTTAAGCGACAGGCGTTCCCAAGTCTGCTTTTTAATAAAATTTGCTAAATGCTTGCGATCCTTTCAACAGTTTAATAAGCTGAAAGCAAAGCGCTAATGAAAGTGAAATACTTTGTTGTACAAAACAAATCTTTGATTTCATGGAAGGCAAAAATTGTTCTTGAGCTGTGAATGGCTCCCAGCCACACTTTGGAAAAAATAGGATGAGCAAAAATGGTTATGTCCTGTTTTGTCCATGTGAAAAATTTATTCAAGTGAAACATTTTTCTATATTTATTATTGTGAGATTATGTTACCGAAATACAAGATGAAGCACTTTTACAACATTCGGAACAATTAGCAATAGATAAGAATGACTATTGCTAAAATTGCGCTTTGTTTAGTCACCCTAAACAGATTGGATTCACAGGCCTGTGGTCATTTTCCCCTCCTGAAAGGCAGAAAAAAATGCCTGAACACCTGTTTGCAGTTCCCACCCAGTGAGAACTGCATCAGATCAGCCCACTTGTAAAAGCTCGGTAAATCTTTCACAGATAGACTCAGATCAAAAAGCTCACATCTACATAGCAAACGGAGGAGGAAGGGGGATCTTTTCTTTGGGTTGCACCCTGTGGCGTTTCATTTATGACACCCATCCTGCCTGTCAGAACAGGCGCGTCTTGTCACTCTCCAGGGTGTGCAGATGTTGATGGAAAGGATTAAAGACGTGCATAACTGGATATGGAACCACACCAAAGACTCCCTCAGACGAACCACCAACACTTGATCTTCTGATTATTTGCGAAAATATTTCTACCATTAATTAGCGAAGCTCAGAGTGACTTATCTGCACCGGTGTTTCTTCTGTCTTCAGGGCTTCGGGGCGGGAAACTTCAAGTCTCTCTTTGAGGCCATCGAGATGGACCAAGATGCCCGGGGTAACCTGACCGTGACTACACCTGAAGGGAGGGACAAAGCCTTTCGCTGATCTCCGACCAGACTGAGACTCACTCTGACGGCTACGTGGCTGCGGGCTGTACGACCGAGATGCGAAAAAACACCCACCACAGCTGCAGCACGTCAAACGCATTTGAGAGTGTTGAAAATCTTCATGTGACGAGCCGCAAGCATTATCCCACTTTGATTCAAGATGTTATTAATTGTGTTTGGCTAAATAAAGAACGTCTTGTTTATATCTGTCGTGTATGTGTGTTTAAGAAAGTTTAAAAAATATATATTGAAGGTATCTAAGTGTTCCCCCCGCCCAGGAGAGAAGGGAGAAGACAGAAGCTAGCATCCTGTTTTATGCTAAACACGTAGCCAAAGCTAGCTGATACTTAGCTTAGTCTTGGTCAGGTGGGTTAAAAAGAAAACTTCCTAATAAACAAAGAGTAAAATTACAATGACTAAACGTAATGTATATATAAGACACTCAAATGGTGGTAAATTCAATCTAGCTGTCAAGAGGGCACGGCTACCTATTTTGTTTTTTTTCTTACTGTTTTCAGACAACTAGCTATGCTAACTTTCTTAGCAAACACGGGTGAGCAAATAACACCGTGAAGACCAATGAACACAGCAGACAGGACAGGTAAGAGGACGCCATCTTTTCAAGCGAGGCAGATGTGCCGAACTACAGGATAAAGTTAATGCAAGAAATGTACAGCGCAAGGGCAGCGGTGGGGAAAAACATTCTTGGAGAATGTGTCAACAGATAATTAGGATGTTTGCAGACGACAGTATGATCTGCAGCAGTTTGAAAATGTCTTGGAGATAAGGATTTATTATTGTGTTGATCAATATTGTGAAATATTTGTTGTAATAAGAATTTAGATTTATGATGAAAACAATAAACTCTACATAATTATGTTTAAGTACCCCAAAAACTAACTGTACTTTCTTTCTCCACTATTAGTTTCATGAGAGCAGCAGAATATATCAATATTTAAGTTATGAATAAATGCAGGTGTTGTGTGCTGTGTAGTGATAAATTAGATTATCATTATTGTAACTTAATATTGCACTCCTTAATGCAATCAGTACATGTTGAAGTCCATATATCCCTATTTGGACATTAGTGAAAAAGAATGAAATGGAAAGTGTTTGGATGAACCAGAGACAAGTAGGAAACTGACACCGAAAGAATAAAAAGGGTTGAAGGTTTAGAAAGTTTAGACAGCTGTTGGTGTAAAAAATACACCAATGGTTCTGAAGCACAATAAACAAAAGTAAAACTCAATTGTTTTGTATTTCAAAATAATTTATTTGCATATAATTGGAATGAGGACAGGTTGATATATTTGCGATGGCACCGGTCAGTTTCTGTACAGAAACATTCACTCTTTACAGAAATCTTTTCAAACCTGGACAAAAATGGATAAATATATTAGTAAATAAATATATTAGTGACATGTCACTATATTGAAATGTTCTGTTATATATATAAAATACAACACTATTTTGTCTCTGGGTTTTGTTGTTCTCTTTTGTACACAAAGTATCCAAAATATACTGACATTGTCCCTTAACGTTCTAGAGGGACCGCTTTTTCTTTCTTTCTTTTTTTTTTCTCTTGACTCTATTACAAAAGGCAGTTTCAGCTCATAATTCTTGCAAAAAAACAAAAAACAAAACAAAACAAAAACACATAAACAACACAAAGAGAAAGATCTTGAACAAGGATGAAATTGTGCCAGATGTTCTGTGGTAAATGCTACTCTTCACATGCTGATGGTTGTGGGCTGGCTTGCACTAATACTAGGAATTTAAACTCATTTCGGTATAAAATCTTAAGGCCAAAGTGCTTATTATAATTCAGTCATTTCCATGTCAGTCCCTGGGACTGTTTGGGAACAAAAAAAAAAAAAAAAAAAAAAAAAAAGCAAAAGTCACCCCCTCCATACATTAGCTAAAGGCACATTCAAAGTGAGGTATTTGTAAGGACTACAGGTGATAGATTCTGCATGATTGCCCAAAATTATTACCGCGTCTATATGAACATGTGCTCTCTCGTCGGGCGCATGAAGAAATTCAAAGAAAGGGCGAGAAAACGAGAAGGCACTACGTATAACAGCAGGGTTCAAGATCTTTTTTTTTTTTTTTGCCTCTTTGGTTAGGCAGGTAAGAGCTGTCGTCGTCGTCGTCGGGAGCTTCCTGATTTTAGTCTGAATCAATAAGGCACATGTGAGGGTTTCGTAAGTGCTACCGGTTGCGTTGCAGTTTCCACAAGCCCTTATTCAGCCGCAGCTGGTCTGCCCAAAAGTTACAAAAAATAAATAAATAAAAGTAAAAATAAATCCCTTCACATACTCACTGAGCCTTTCAGAGGATGTGATTATTATCGGTGTGATCTCAGCTTATTTCCGCTGGAGTTCAGTAGAAAGTCCAGACTCAAATGTTGAACGGAGACTGACTTTCTCCTGCACGGTTTAGTATTTTAGCAATGCACTTTTTTTCCCCCCCTCTACTGGTCAACGGATAAATCGGAATAAGTGGTAACAACTATCTCAATCGCAATTGTCTAAAGCATTTTTACACTTAAAGAAAAAAAACAAAACATGTTGACAGTTAAAATTTCTTGAATTGAAAGTGTTGCTGAGTTCAAGGTGGATTGTCTCCCCCAATGCCAAGTGTTTTCTTCTGTACTGTTATCAAGCTCTAATTGAAGTGGTGCCACAGCACAGAATCAGATGACCTGATACAAGTACAGGACCGTGCAAAAGTATCCATCCCCCACATTACAGCAAACTTCAGTGGATTTCAGTGGCTTTCTGCGTGATCGACCAACACAAAGTAGCAAATTATTGCAAAGTAGAAGAATGTTTTTTTTCCTTTTTACAAACAAAGATGCATTTTAGGCTCTAAGTCAACAGCTTTGAGTCTTTTATTGTATATGTCAGTCACATTTAGTCAACTGAAGTTTGAAATTTTGCCTCATTTTCTTTCAGAAATATTTTGTGGATGATAAGTCTCTCAGTCAGACTGGACAGAGATCATCCACAGGGATTTTTCACGTCTTGCTGCATATTCTGAACAGGATTTAAAAGCTGGAGTGCTAACCCACTGTAGGTCTGACTGTGTGTTTAATGTTGTCAGCAGTTAAACTTTAATCCAGCCTCGTCCTGTTTGCTCCGTCTTCCCACAAATGCTGAACAGCTTCCCAGATCCTGCTGAATACAAATGCCGCCACAGCATGACGCCGCCGCCACTGTGTTTCAATTTTCACCTTATCTGTGCGTTTTCGTTCACATATTTGTCCCCTAAATGGCAGGACTTCTCATGGCACTTCTTCTTGCCACTCATCCATGAACACCTCAATGGATCATTTATGATTTTTGAATCAGAATTTTATTAGCTGACTTTGGAAGCCAGTTATTGTAACTAGATTTCTGCGTTTCCATTACAAATGCAAATTTGTCCATATTCTGCTAATGTCTAAAAAATCTAAGTTTGTGATTGCTGTGTTTCTATTAATTAATTAAGGGAACTAAAATCACATGAATAATTCTGCTCACGCGATGAGCAACATGCCGCATCCTCCTCTGTTAACTCCTCTCGTCGTCTTCTTCGTGTGTTTGCATTATCCAATCAATAACCGGATAACTAGGTTTTTCGCATCTTGCGTTTATGTTTTTGTTTCATCGTGCAGGATAATGTTTCAATGACTGAATGAATATGTAATGTCTTCAAATGTATGGGATAACTTTTCACTTTTCACCATACAAATTGTTGAAATTTCCTTTTATATAATCAGTGGGATGGAATAAAATTTGACATGTGATTAATAGTAAATATTACATTTTAACTCATAATCAAAAGGAGGGAAAACGTGGTGCAAAATTACTACATGTTAACATCTGCTGATCACGTTACCGTATATGAAATGCTTGCGAACTCTCACCAAAAGAACTATGTGGGTTGCATGTAGAAGGTTGGAAGTTGTTTTCTACAGCTGCATCAGAACCAGACTGTCCCACCCCTTGTTTTGAATTCCTTATCCTTGGTATAAAACTCAAGTGTTGTCTCTGCCTGGCAGAGCTTTTCACCCAGACCTGCTTCGTTATTGATTGTCCCACCAGCTCTCTGTCTTGTGCACATTATATGAATAAACCTGATCGAGTGATTTCACCTGACAGTGCTTGGTAAAATAGTTTCTTTCCACAACAATTGCTATCCGGTTATTGATCATGTGATGTGAAAACTGTGTTTCCAATTTCGATACGGCCAAAAACCGCCTCTTCCTAGCAGCAAAATATTTTTCCAAAATTGCCGTGTTTCCATTAAGCAAATTTATCTTCTAAATGCCAAATTTCGCCATTATATGGTCAATGGAAACGCAGTTAAGAGTGAACAAGGCCGAACATGTGCCCCCCCCCTCCACTGCTTTTTTTGTTGATCTAACACAAAAAACACCCAGTAAAATCCACTGAAGTTTGAGAAAAGTGAACAGATTCAACCAGCTGAACATTTTGCAAGGTACTATTACATGATTTTACACCAACTGCACTACAAGGCAATTACGATTTGTTTCAGAGGTTGCGGAAGACGAGGGGGAAGCATAACCTCTGCAGCAAACAGCATAACGTCAAGGTGAGTTAAAAAAGATAAAAATAAAACCGAAGATGTGATCGCCATCCTTCTGATGAAGAGAAATGACAAAAAAAAAAAAAAAAGAGAACATGACAATAGCTTGTAATGACCATCACAGAATTCAGTCAAACCGGCTGGTTTTGAAGAACTAAAAACCTTGCAAACAACATCAAAAACAGAGAAGGACAAAAAGAAAAAAGAAACAGCTGCCATTACTGAAATAATGAAAACGAGGCTGAGCGACCTCAGAGGACACTCGTCGTTTGTAGGGGGGCTGAGCATCAAAAAACGTTCTCTCTCCGTTTGAACAATCCAGACTGCCAAGAGAGGGAACTACTACCTGTTGAGTTTGTGGAAGATACATAGAAATATAAAACAAAACACTACAGCAGTACCTTTAAAGACCTCCCTTCTGTCCCCCCCCCCCCTCTCTCTTTGTGTGAGGCGTGATAAGAAAATCTGAGCTGAGGTAGGCTGGAGAGAAAAGCATTTCTCAGCTGAGAGCAGACTCAACGAAGGAAGGCAGAGAAAGGGAAGTACCTCTACGAGAAATCAAGTTACTTTGTATTAAAAAAGAGCAAGTGATGCAGAGACGAAGTCTCACTTCATGCGGGCTCGACGCCCAAAGCAGGACGATCGGTTGGGTGGCGGTTGCCGAGGAGCTTGGGAAACTGCGACCATGTGAACAATCCTCCTGCGTCTGACCAGGAGAGTTGTTTCCCCTGCAACACCCTATCCTATCTTCACACATTCAAATCATAAAGTATATATATTACATCAAATATTCTAGTTTTTTTTTTTTTTTTTTTTTTTTTACAAAATGAAGATAATTTCACTCTTTGAGGATGAGAGTCCTCCTAAGGCAGCTGGGACTTTTGCGTGAGTGAAGGCGTTACTGGTGGGATTTTGTAAGAACTTTTTCCGTTCTGGCTCCTGGGCAGCGATAGGGACGAGACAATTTCTTACACCCCAGACTCCTCTTCTGATCCTGTGGACACAATTGAATATGATTAATATGACAAGAAAAAGGAGAAGAGTAGGACTGAAAACAGCAAAAAGTGTATGCATCCACGACAACGAGACAGCTGCGAAATGATTAAACATGGATTTCCACAAGAGGAATTCTCAAAGTTTTTAAAAGTGCAAAGAGAAGAGACCACAGCTAATTGTACCTCTGACATCACAAGAGGTCAGAGGTTTTGCATTGAGCTGACCAGAAGCAAAAGCTCAAAGCCGATCATCATGGGAACTGGGTGTGTTGTTTGTGAACATAAACTTCATCTGGTAGGAAAATGCTTTCTTTTTTGTGTCCTCTGTGAGTACCGACAAACCCATCTGAGATCTTTTTGAATCTTTGTCCATCAGCCACAGCATCAACTTTCTTTTTTCTGTGCCTGAGACAAATGAAGGAGGAAACATTTCCCTTCAGTTGTGTATTTTAGGTTTTGTTTCATCCACCAAAATGTCTATCATCAGCTTTTGGTGACATTTAAAGGCAAAAAAAAAAAAAGTATTGTAGCGAGAAAACAAATTGATAAAGTTTGAGATGCGCAAGGTGGCGCTAACTAGTTATACCGTGCTTCTTCTACAGTAAGCAGGACCTGAAAATTGTGGACTTTAATAATTTGACACTGATGCATCTCCATGTACATAATTGTTGCAAAATTTCCTGAATTTCATGAAGAGGTTTTACGTAGCTATTTTGTGCAAGATATTTCGGCAATAACATCGGTATCGGCCAATATTAGTCATTTTTAACACATTGGTATCGGTCTGCTAAATAAAACGGGCTGATATTTACAACCAGAGAAGCAGTGGTGCAGTCTCCAGTGTTTTTTGCTGAAAGGGTATTGAAATATGAGATGTCACTTCCACATCCACTAGAGCAGCGTTTCCCATCCCTGGTCCTCCAGACTCACTGCCCTGCATGTTTTAGGTATTTCCTCGCTTCAGTCCAGCTGATTTCAATTGATGACTGATTAACAAGTGTTTGTTGAGCTGCAGTTGAATCAGGCACATTAAAGCAGGGAAAATGTTCTCCAGGTGACATTTTATATCTACAGTGACTAAGAGTGAATTTCATGCAGGCCTGACAAGCAGTTTTAAGTACATAAAAAGGATCCTCACCCTGATTATGGTGTATCGATTGGCAGTATAAACAAATGTCTGTGTTGCGCTCAGCAGAGAGCCCCTGGTGGAACCTGCAGGGGGGCCTGTCCATTGAGGTCCCGGGCCCCATAAGCTGAGGCTCTGAGTGAGCTTGCTGCACCTGTCTTTGCCACACAACGTGAGCCCCTCCACAGCACGGCCACTCCTCTATCCCCGCCGAGTCCAAGATGAGGGGCACGGGGAGCAGGGCCGGGTGCAGCTCGGGCGGCGGGCAGCAGTAGGCCGGGCTCTGGCCGTAGTGGATGTGGATGCTGCGGTCGTCCTGCAGGTCCAGGCTCTGGTGAAAGTGAAGAGAGGGTCCGTCAAGTAGACAGCCCCCCACTAGAGGAGCGGGGGGGTGTCCGTGGCCCTGATGGCAGCAGTGGGGCTGCAGCTGCACGGGGATCGGGGGAACAATGACCGGTGGTCCCGTTTGGTCGAGGTCTTGCCGCTCCGTCCCCGGGCTGGGTCGGTCGGTGAGCTCTGGCTTGGGGCAGTGGCAGGGGCTGTGTTTTGGGGGGCTCGCCGGGGAGTCTTTGTCCTGACCCGGAGCGGAGGCCCCTTGCTCCTCATCTGAGCCCCTGCTTGGCCCCTGGCCGTGCTCCCCCTCCTCATAGTGGTGATGTCTGTGGCGGTGGTAGTGGATGTGGCTGAAAACAGTCTGCGGCTGCTCCTCCAGGCAGCCTGCTTTGTTCACAACAGAATCCAGAGACTTAGGCCGGTTCTGGGCCGCGGCCTCCAGACTGTTCCTGCGTGGGGCATGCCCACTCCCCACTCCGGCCGCCGGCGCCGCCCCGAAGTACCCGAACGGATCGTAATCGCTGCTCAGAGAGCTGCGGAAGGTGGACCAGCTGCCATAAACGCCTTGGAGGGACACGTCCGTGCAGTTGAGGACAGAGTCACTGGAGGAGCCGTGCCAAGGCCCCGAGCTGGAGTCACTGGCCGGCCCGTCCGCCAGGTACCCGCTGCGCTCCGTGTGGTAGCTGCCTCCAGAGCAACTCCCATCGTCCTGCCGGCCGTTGCCCGCCACGCCACGGCTCTGCACGGCCACCGAGGCACCGTGCTGCAGCCTGGACCCGGACGCGTTCCGCAGGGCCTGACAGGAGGAGCGGTAAGTGTGGCAGGAGCGGCGCGACGCATAGTGATGGGCTGAGGTCCGACAGCCGGTTCCGAGCCTGTGGGGTCGCCCCGGAACGTCCATTGGGAGGTGGAACCCGCAGCTGGCGCCCAGCTGCCGACTGCTGAGGAAGTGGAGGGTCTGAGCGTCCATAGGAGACGAGCCGCTGTAGTGGCCCAGGTTGGGGTAGGGTCCAGAGGGACCGCTGGGGTAGTGAGGCCTCATGGAGAAGGGGATGGCGTGCTGGGGGAACGGGTGGCTGTGAGCGTTGCTGTACTGCTGCGGGTGCAAGAAGCTCTGGCTCTGCTCTGAACTCTGCTGGTTTCTGTTTCTCTGAGGCTGACGCTCCGTTCCTGAGGACGACAGAGAGGAAAAAACTTTAGACAAAACAGAAATGAATTACAAAAATTTTGTTTCTTGAGTTTCGTACAAAAAAACATTATTTTAATCAGTCACAGAAAATAATAAATTTTTTCTTTGATATATATATATATAGCAACAAATCTGCGTCCTGACCCATGATGTTGTGCATGCAGAGAGGACAGGTCCGGTGCTGCATCAGCCAGGGATCCACACAGTCTCTGTGGAACTCATGAGCACAAGAGATGATCCTCAGATTCTGGCAAAGTAGAAATAGAGAGAAAGATTTGTTGATAAATTACCCACAAGGAACCACAAACCAAATATTTGTACCAAATATTTCTGTTTACTTCCAAGTGACAGTGGGACAATAAATAAATAGATTTTTGTGCACATTTTGTTGTTTTATTTACATACATGGAGATTTTCACATACTTCAGCCTCCATGTAAAAGTTTCTAGAGCCACCACCGTCAGTTGGGGCGCAGATTCTCCTACCTGAGCTGTGAATTTCTGCATCTCCTCCAAATCTATATAGACGGCAATGTCTTGGTTGGTTTGCAGTTGCGCTAAGTGTAATTTTATGCTTCTATTACATCAAATTTCAATAAAATATCTTGAATTTTGTGGTTTTGATGCGACAAAAAGTGAAAAAGTTTAACACTTTTCGCGAGGTATCGAACAAACGACCTGTTTGACAGGCTCTCTTTCTCCCTACCTGGCCGTCTTGAAACTCCTCCAGGCAGATGGCGCAGACGGGGCTGGAGTTAGAGCTGCTGGCCGAGCCCCAGGCCCCACGGTGGCGCTGTGAGCCGGAGCAGCTCTGGGAGCGGTAGATTCTGGTCTCCAGCCGACTGATGGCCCGCACTGTCTGCTGATGAACGGAGTCCTGGATGCACAGCAGATGAAGACAGTCAGAAAAAAACCCAAAAACATTAATAGCAACTCTTGAGGGATTTCGTCGCACCAAAGAGCCGCAGCTGCCACTGACTCACCCAAGTTCTGTTGGTCTTGCACTTGTAGCGGAAAGCAAAGATCAGAACGATGGTGAGGATAACCAGGACGATGGTAAGCAGGATGCTCACATCATAATGCGGCTGGAGAGCAAATGGAGGAGCAGGTGTTAGCCTGAACCACACGCTTGCTTCTTCAGGATTTCTTTTCATTTGAACATCAGAAGACGTCCTGCTTACCCATTTGGGCTCCACCTTGGCCTCAATAACAACTGTGGCCTCCTCATTGTGGTTGACCAGATTCATCAGCTTCTTAGCATCCGCTCCCTTGATCAGCACCACTGGACGGGGGAGGGAGTCTGTGTTCTTCAGCTGTGGGCATTGGTCAGTTAAATGAAGAGAATGAAAAGCATCCTCTTCATGTTTAAGCAATCAATGGGATTTTTCGACTGTCGAAATGATTGTTAAAAAACTTTGCAATCGATTAATCCATTTGCTGAAAGAACAACATATTCCAGGAGGTAATTAAGCCAAATCTGTACCAGAAAAAAAATCATAAATAACTCTTGCATTTAAGATGAAAAACTTTCTTTGCATGCAAATATGTTCTACTCAAAACTCTTCAAGTGGCTTTAGCTCTTCCTAGACAAAATTCTGTGCAAAAGGGGAAAAAAAATCTACTAAACGTGCCTTTTCATCTTACTTATGTTCTGAGAGAGTTCAACGTTTTGAGGAGATTTACCTCAGCATCTGCGATGGCAACGTCGCTGACGTCAAAGATAACAGCTTGGGCTCCCCTTTCCAGCGCTATGCGAGCCTGAGAGAGAGACATATGGTCAGTGTCACATTTCAACACATCAACTGTTTTAAGGCTGAAACAATTAATCAGATTAATCGTGACAATTTAGTAATCTATTAATCGTTAACTGGTCTAAGAAAAACACGATATGCTGAACAAAACAAGATATTAATATCACGAATTGAGCTAAGACTGTTAAAAAAATAATATATTCATTTTGCATTTATGATAAAAATCAGCCTGTGTCTGTAAACAGATTTCAGTCAAAACTCCTCGAGTGATGTAGCTTTAGCTTCACCTGGTTCAGATTTACCAAAGGAATGTTGTGGTGTTGCATTTTAGACAGTAAAATAAAAAGGCATAAGAAGCAAAAGGAAAAATCTGCACAATGTGGCATTTTTTTATCTGACTTATCGCTTAATCGTTAGAATAATCGATAGATTAATTGATTACTACAATAATTGTTGGTTGCAGCCCTACACTATTTCACTACTAGCCTAACTAACTTGCTCCCAAAGCAACAAACATCATGCTTTCTAGAGGTCAGTTTCACGTTGTCCTGCAAAGCAAACAGATGTATCTGTCCCAAATCTTCACTAGGTGGCAGTCATGTCCTGCCAGGTCCAAATCCCTGGCAGGACAAACCGACCCAAGTCCCTTCCTCGGCCCAACACAGAGTCAAAAGAACAATAATGGCCTAACTATCTTCTTTGGATCTTTTACAGACTGAAATCAAGAGCGGATCATTTTATGGGACGTAAAGGTTGCAACTGCAGTGTATTCATACAGCTTAACCGATTTCACGTTGCACAAACTGCAATGTGTTTATCATCGTTCCATGTGATCTGTTCAACACAACAGTTTTCCTTAAAAGAAAGTGTGGTGTGCTTTTTATTTTTTCTGTTGTTGCCATGAAATAAAACGTAGTGCAATAAATTCAAAACTTATAGGTAAATTATGAGTCCACTAGTTTAGAATTTGAATTCCTCTGCACCCTGAAGCACCATCCCTACTCTGAACATTTTGATAGTTGCTTCATACTATGTGTATGTCTTTTTTTTTTTTTTTTTCTTTTCCCCTAACGAAGACACCTGTACGGTTCACCTTCCAAGCAGGCAGGTGACCCAAAACATTGTTTGGAGTTCACCGATAAATCAGCCGGAAAACAAATTGCCACCAATTTTTTTAAAGTTTGGGAGATTGGTTGATACCGATCTTATCTGACTGACAGACCCGCTCACCAGATCACATCTGCACCTGGGCGGTGGACAACAGTCACATTGCTAAGTTGACAACTTCATTGCTATATTTAGTAAATTTTCAGACAAAAAAGAAAAAAAAAAAATTAGTTGTTCAAAATCGAAATTGGAAAGTCGGGTTTTTGAAAGATCTACGATTGGGCACAAAACTGGAATCAGTGCACCCCTAAATCATACTGCATGGATGAGACCTAAACCATAAAGAATGCAGTGTTTTGCACAAAAATAGGGGGCAAAAATTGTGAATTTGCAAATGCTCAAAGCTGGAGGAGACATACTCCAAAAGGTGGTTCTATAATTTATTGGCTAAATAAGATTAAATATAATTCAGTTTGCCACTTTGAAAACCATACACCCTTTTCCATCTATTTCCCAAATATGCAGCACTGCGCTGCTTTCCTATATAGCAACACACTCAAAAATACCTAAGTGTTAAAAAGTTCAATGTTTCTGAACATATCTCAAGACACTGATTGTCTTTCTGTACCTCTACAAGGTGGAGTAACCTTTAACCTGATGACAGAAACGTTTCCCAGAAATGTCCACATCAAGAAAACAAGAAACAAACAAATGGAGATTTTAAGTTGTTTTTTTGACAAAAGCAATAATAATAAAAAAACAACAACAAACAAATGAGTTGGGTCTGTGCTGGCTCTAAGTCTCTAAGATCTGCTGTCAGTCAGCATCGGCGCGCTGCTTCTGAAGGATGTTTTTGACGCTGAGGCCCAGGAAAGCTTTTGGCAGAAGCAAACGGTAACTGTTTCATCAACGTCTCATCACATGCTCTTTAGAGTCTGACATCTGCCAACGCTTGATGAGGACGAGACGCGAGTCGAAACACCTAATGGCCTCGGTCAAACCCCCGCGCGCGCGAGAAGAAGCCCGGCCCTCGGGAGACGCGGCGGCATTCAAAGTATTGACCAAGTTTTCATGTCAAAACGAGGTCAAGTGGCTTGCTAGCCCTCTGTTGCAACAGCCTCTCCCCTGTTTCATCAGAATAGTAATCGTAGTGCATGCTTGGGCCTAAATGAGGTGCGGTCACATAAAAGGATTTTGTTTTTCAAAGCTGCTGTTTGACATGTGGGAATTTGCTTTACCTGGGGTTCAAAAGTCCAACACGCACATACAAACAGCTCAGAAATATATCATCACACACTTCCTAAACGACCGCTGTGGTCTTTTTATATCTCGGCATTAGTAGTAGTGGTTCCAGATTGTGGTTGCCAAGCCATGTGGTTCCCCGGAGCCGCGGATCCGGAAACAGGCAGAGAGATCTCATTACATGATTAAAAGGAGATATATTTAAACTTTAATGGTGCAGAGAAAATGGACGTCCAACGCTAACAAGACCGTTAAGAGGGCTATCAACACGGGTGTTTCGACATGTCCGGGTCCAGCCACTGGGTCCGGAGCTGAAACAGACATGGCTGTGGTTGAGTAAACACTTATCCTCATGAGGAGCAACCTGACACATGTGATTACACACTGTTTGGCAACGCGAGCAGGAACGACTGCAGCGTCGGAAATGACTGCGGTCTTACGGAGCAACACGGCAAAGACGTCATCAGCGAAAAAACTAACAAACAACAAGCAAGCCGCAGCGGCCTGTTTCCTATTTTAATGCAAGCGGGGCTTTTGATGGAGGGACAGGGAAAACATGAGGCGGGGGAGCGGAGGGAGGGCAGGGCGGGAGAGGAGTGCAGCTGTAACTTTGGCGAGGGAGAAAATGAGTTCAGCTGAGTTGGTGTCGTCGCAAACATCAGAGGAAACCCAGCGGCAAACTCCGTTCAGAGCCAATCATTTGGCACCAGGAAGGCATAACTAGGCATGTGAAAAAAATGATTTGATGTTATAAAACAGAGGCAGCACCATATGTAATGATTCTGACACTAAATCTGCTTCTATACATCACAATCAACCTCTCCGCTTTACATTTCCTACTGAAATGTGTATTATGAAGACTAGAGAAGCACCCATCAGGGTATTTTCAGGTCAATGCCAGTTTAACCGATTGTTGAACGTTTGTTCTAAGCACTTTAACAAATGAAAGAGAAGAGCTTAAGTTTTTAATTCGGCAGAAAATGAAGGAAACTTGAAAAAGAGCATTAAAAGTGAAAATAAGCTTGTTTCTCTATTCAAGGCAGTTAAGCTTAAAGGGGAGGCATTTTGTACTTTCCAGGCACAAAGTGCTACTTTATAGCGCAGTCAAGTAACTATGTTACCTTCAATTGACATAAAAAAAAGCCGTTATATGAAGCATGACTTAAAAATGTGCAGTGCCACCAGGTGTTTGCTAATTGCTGCTGCCAGTAGCCTGGAGGAGTTTTGTGGAAGTAGAGCGGCGCTTTGTGCTATTTTAGGAACCCCTAAAATAGTTGCCATCTCAAACACGCATGAAATAATCACAGCAACACTTGAGGTATATTTCTGATGAGGGAATAACATTATTACATCATATAAAGGTCAAAAAAGTACATTTCACATAATAGCCCCCTTTTAATATGCAAGGCGGCCATATTGTGTTTGGGTCAATGGGCATTCTAACTTCAGAAAACATCTGGAGGTATTTTCACTTTCTGAGTAAACATGAAGTACACATTTTCTTTAACTAAAAATGTAATAGAAGGATAAGATTTAAGTCTGAGGCAGTGCTGTAGTCAAGACCACCCAATCTGAGACCGAGACCAAATGTGGTCGAACCCGAGACCATCAAAAAATGGCAGTACGGGGTGTGCTGTGGTGGCGTAGGGGATAGCACAACCCACATTTGGAGGCCTTGAGTCCTCGACGTGGCCGTCGCGGGTTCGATTCCTGGATCCGACCGACATTTGCCGCATGTTTTCCTCCCTCTCCTGTCAGCCTACTGTCATGTCAGAGACACTAGAGCCCATAAAAAGACCCCCTGGTGGGGAAAAAAATTAAAATGCCAGTACAACAGTGGTCTCAGGCCAGGTCAGCAAGGCAGAAGATTGATTTTGAGTTCTGTGTTTTTGATTTGGAAAAACATTTTAGGTCATCAGCCTGCTGCAGCGATGACGACGAGGTTGTAAAACAAAATCTAAAGTGTTTTTGATGGTGTGCAACTACTGAGAGAGGTCCACAGCATCACAGACCGTACACTGTACTTACAGTGAGCATGAGGTTCTTTCCCACAAGCTGAAAAACTTGTCTAAACCAAAGGAGACTCTCCACTTAAAGTCCCAGCAGAGTTTATTAAACTTTATGTTAGCATGTGTGATGTAGGATGGAAAAAGACATTCAAATATGGAGCAATTCATTAAAACAGGGCTCTATCTCAATCTGATCAAAATTAAATTGTCTCTTTTAACACGTCAGCCTGCTATTCATTACAGGGTTAGAATGGAAACCTTGCAGTATTTGTTACTATCTTTACATTAAGAAGCAAACAAAATTGAAAAAAAATTTTTTTTTTTCTTTCAATGCAGAATTGCAATGTTGTTTGATTTGTTTCATCTTGGCACTCAAAACCAGCCAAAACAAATCCACAACGAACTAACTATGAAATTGTTTTAGAACAACTCTAATCGGACGCGTTAAAAGGACAAACTAAAGCTTGATTGATGCTTTTTATCGTGCCAAACATTGGACTCGCGGCGGCTTCGAGCTGCTGCAGAGATGGGCCGGTGGAAGCAGATGACTCACACAAACAAGCCAGCCCTTAAATCTCCGTATTAACCACAGCGCTGCTTGCGTAAACATCAGTCGGAGCCAGTGATCTTCCCTCCGCAGCTGTGGGTGGCCTTCCTCAGGACCTGGCGGGGCTGTTTGTTTACAACCCCCGGCAAAGTGCGGCCTAGCGAAATGGGCACACTGTGAGCCGAGGCCTGGCATCGCCGCGTATTGTTGACTGAGCAGAAACAAACGACGCCGCTCTGATGTCTTTATTGCAGACGAGCGTTTTCCATCGCCTGACAAGATGCTTTGCGTGGTAAAAATGTCAGGGTTTGCCATGGGCTTAATGTGGAGCGGATGACAGAGCCTTGGAAGTTCTTACCTCAAACTCTCTCCTACATCGTGACTAAAAGAAGGAGACACACTATCCGCGCTTTTTTCCTAGAGGCACAGAGTGCATGCAAACAATTGGTCTCGGAGGAACCTCTGTGTTAACATCAGAGCTGAAACAATCAATCGCATTAATCGTGATTAATCAATTAGTGAAATAATCGTCAAGCAATTGAGTAATTGATTTATCGTTAACTCGACTGTACGCTCAAAAAAAAGCCAACAACTGATAGAATAACAGCTGTGATCAAACAAAAACTTTACAAAAACAAACTTTTTGCATTTGGAAGTTTTAGTTCCACCCAGTTCAGTTTTATATGTATTATTAATATCGTCTAAATAAAGTCTCCAAAATGTGCCAATTTTTTATTTGATTAGTCTTCAGAATAATTGAGGGATTAATCGATCGCTCAGATAATCATTAGTTGCAGCCATAAATAACATGTAGAATTAAAGCACACAATTTAAGCTCCTCTTAGCTCCTCTTGTTTTTATGGCAGATTTTGTGTAAACCTTAAAATTTCGTATGAAAAATTTGACTTAATTTAAATTAAATACCCAACCCGAAATAGTGAAAAAGTATGAGATTTTCAGCCTAATCTGTATGCTCTTGTGAGATTTCACTGGAAACCAAATTAAAACATTATTCTTTATTTTAGGGGTGGGTTTAATGAACTCTATTTCTATCGCAATATTTTGTCTATCATTGTCTAGAGTGAAAATGATAAAAATTACAATAAAAAAATATTTATTTATTTTTTTTTAAGGTAAGTGGCTGTGACTGAGTGGCTTAGCATTCATAGTGCCACAAACACAAACACTGCTCTTGAGAAACATTCCCATTTGAAATTGGCTTCTTCAAGTCGCCGCTTAATTAAAGAGGTGAGATTTAATCTGCACACAGCAACTCCATTTAGTCAAATTTTCAAATTTACTGTTATTTCTCGATGCTCTCGTTGAACAAACATTGGAGAAAATTGTAAAAACAACATTTCTGGTAATACTGTCAACATCAATTGAAATGCACTGAGAAAACGATAAATCAAAGTTCTTATAACAAGAAATTTTTCCACGATAGACGATAATTGATACGATAAATGCCCACCCCTACTTCATTCGCCTTTAGGAAAAACAACAACAACATAAAAACGGAGCAGAACTCTCTAGTTCCTCTGTACACTTCAGTCCTACACCCCTCATCATGACTTCCTCATCACACGTTACACTGCAGGGCAACACGTGTGGGAGGACGGAGTGAGAGTGAAAAAGGTAAAAGGAACAAGGGAACAGTCAGGGCGGGAGAGGAGCGAGGCACACAGTGCTGCCGTGCCGCAGCGCTCTGGTGTCTAATGACAGAGTAAGGAGCTCAGGGCCTGCAGGTCTGAGGCCGCCGCTCTGCTCTGTCATTTCTCCACACGGCCACACTGGAGTCATTACTTAGACGCTCGGTGCACCACGTGGATCTACGTGGGGAGGAGGAACGGAGAGGCTGCGCTGATGACAGAGGCTGGCAAACAGGCGTTGAAGCAGGTGCACTTTGTGTCAGTTTCACGACAAACCTCCAAGCGCTCAGCATTTCTGTGTCTCTGCTTATATAACGCTTATTTTCACAGCAGCAGGTCACCAAAGCACTGGTATCGACTTTCTGACGGGCCGGTTGACCTGTCCAGCGAGGAACGGTCAATACGGCTCCTTGTGTAAACTGTTGGCTGAGCTGCTTCAGCTTTTATTCTTTCAGTTGGTTTAACCTCAAAGTAACAACAGTTGGACTCAAATCTGAGTTTTTATTTGACACACTGAAGAGAAAAACGATGCTTCTTTAGCAGAAACAAAAAAAAACCAACAACAACAGATCAGTTATTTGATCAAGACTATTTGAAAGGAGATAAAAAGTGTTTATATTCAACTGAAAAAGCATATTTAAAAACCTCTTCATGTTTTTGTTACAACTAGGGATTAATCGTATATTAATCATCATTAATCGTCATTAATCTAAAATCGTGAACATATTCAGAGCAACAATTATCTCAAAACTTTACATTGCATAAATATATATTTCGCATTTAAGATAAAAACACCTTTTGTCTGTCAATATGTTTTACTCCAAACTCCTCAAGCGTTTTTTTATATTTGCAAATTCACAAAAGGAATGCTTCGTTATTCGATTTCAGGCAATACAATTTTTATTTTCTTACTTTAAAAAGGAATTAAATTGTTTATTTCCATATTTTAATGAATTTCTAATTTTGTGTAGGTGTGAGGTGCTGCCGACCCATTATGTTCAATGAGTTTCTGTTTGCTATAATACTGTGTTGCAAAAATGTGTAAGAAATTTAGTTCCAATTTATTTCTTCAAGATTGTTTGAAAAAGGGGAATACATTTCAGATACCAAGAAAAATATTTCTGACTACTAATTACTATTTTAAAGGAAAATTCACTTGAAAACTCTAAGCTGGTGTAATAAACAGGGTTTCTGGACTTTCTATTCAATGCAAAATCTCATACTCTTCGCTGCAAATGCAAGCAGAGGATAATAGAGGTAAAAATCAGATATTTCAAACACCTAATAGCATCTAGTCTTAGATATATATGCATGTATTTGTGGATATTAAACCTGCAGGATTTTTGCATCTCATGTAGCCAGCAGCGGCTAATCCTGATGACACTAAATCTCAATGCACTTCAGAACAATCGTGTTCCATCTGTTTGCTTCATATTCCATTAGCTTTTGGACTACATGCAAATACTCTGCACAAATCTCTCATTTCTTAGCACCTTGCATTGAAGACGAGACCAAATAAGTCGTTTTGAATGGAAAAAAGAGCCACGGACAGAACAGGACCACAGATCCAAAAGCTGAAAATCTCCATCTCTGTACTGATATTTTTTCTTCTTTCTTCAGCAGAGTACAGCAAAAATAAACACAGCATTTGCTCTAAATATTGTTTATGATGTTTGGAGGCTGTATATTTGAGTCTAAATTGCATGTGAATAATCGCCGTATGTTTGTGAGATTGCCGTCTGCTCGTTACCGGCTGAGCGGCAGCTACGCTGGATGAAGGCGGGAGGGGAAGGGTGTGGCCCCGCTGGGTATCTATTACTCAGAGGAGCTCTTTGATGTGGGGCCACTGTAATTGGGGGAGGGGGCCATGAAGTGTATGAAGAGGAAGGAATGGGTGGAGGAAGGGGAAGGATGGGGGGCGGAAGGCAAGTCAAGGCAGGTGAGCAGATTCTACCTCTCAGGAAAAGTTTTTAACGCTGGAAGGGGGAGGGCTCTGAATCACACATTCCTACTTTCAGTTTGTATTCATCTCACACACAATCACAAAAAAAGAAGAAATGAAATCCAGAGTCTGGACTCGGCCATCTTTCTTCACCTGCACTGCCAGCGGGCGGCGGTCATTTAAGGCCGTCTCATTAGCCGGCACAGCTACACACACTTGAAATGCAAAGCACAAGGTGGCAAGAGGAATAACAAAAAAAAGAAAAAGCCAGCAACATCTGATACGCTATCGCTTGCAAAACACATCACGGCAACATCAAAGAGCCGAGCAGCGAGCGAACGCGCAGCCGTACCCTGAGGGGTGTGTGTGGGACAGATCAGTTTGGAGTGTGTGCCAGCAGCAGGAGCGATGACGGAGCTGAGCGACTCATCATGTGACCTACAGATCCTTCAGAGAGCCCGCTCCCAGGCGCGAACAATCGAGGGTTAAAGAGATGGGAGAGGTGTCAAAAAGAACAGAAAACCATAGTAACGAGCTGAGCTAGAGTCCTGATTTAGCTGTTTTTACAAAACATTAGCATTAGCTTGCTACTGCTGTGGACAAAAGAAATCCAATTTGATAACATTTTATGTGTTTTACACTAGAATCAAAGTGAACCAACCTCACTTCTTAGGTGTAGACAATTTTGGTTCTGGATTCAGAGAAACTGTGAACAAGCAAATCAGCAAACTGCTTGTTCATGACGTCAGAGTTCAATTTTAGCTCAGAATACAGAAGCCGATGCTATGCTACTCAACAGTCAGGACATGCATGAAAACATGGGAGACTGATGGAAGTGTTCAAATTAAGGTGTCATTCAAAACACTTCCAGTAGGGGGAACCAAAGATAGGCGACAGGATTTCGTTTTTTTACACAGAGAAAAATGTAATCAATCTCTGGCAGAGAGACTGGCTGCAACTATTTTATGTTGTGCTCTAAACAAATTTAGATTGACAAAGATTTGAACTTTTTGACTGATTAAACCAAACTGACTGAATTAATTGTTAGTTTTAAGATTCCATGCAAAAGGATTTATATTGCTTGAAGTTCAAATTCTCTCACATTGCAAATCTCTGTTTTATGTAACAGAGAAACACTAAGCAGTGTGGCATTTTTATGTTAGAAACATTATACATTTTTCTATTAAAAAAGAAAAAAAAAGCCTTTTAGATGTATTCTCCTTTGTCAATTACAACAAACTTTGCCATCATTCCTGATCAGCTTAATATGAAAAATAGCTCAAGCTTTCCACTGATTCTCATTTGGCTTTTGGTCCGAACTTTGACTGAGCCATTCAGTAAAATGTTTTGATCTAATCCACTCAGTTGTACTTTTATGGTCGTTTTCTTGCTGGAGTCTCATGTCTTTTGCCGCCTTAGTGGGTTTTCTTCCACCTATTAACTCTGACCGTCTTCCCTGTCCATGCTGAGAAAAACTGCCTCACAGCATGATGCAGCCACCACTGTGTTTCAATGTGTTCACAGTGATGTGTCCTTTGGCCAATAATGACTTAGATCATTATGTAAGAAAGGTGTCGATATTCAGTACATAGAAAATTCACTGAACTCCGATCCACAACCGCACAGCATTCTGGGGGATGTAGGCAGGGGAAAGGCTTTGCATCAACTAACTCATTCGCTCTTTGGTTACCTAGCAACAACCTGCTGAGTTAGTTGCTCAGCAGCAGTTTTATGTTTCACTCATAACTGGTTAAAAATAAAAGACTATGGCGTGGAGTGAAAACTGGACAAAACTGGAGAGGATATGGCACCACTTTTCAATATTTCAGATATTTAAAACAATAAAAACAACTAATCAATAATTATTAATATCCACTGCTATGAAACCTTTATGAAACTTTTTTTTAGCCACACGAAGCACCCCAGCCCTACTTGGAAGCAATAAAAAATAATTAAGAAAACTTCATAGACTGGAAGGGAAGCTGAGAAAGAGTAAAGAGGAAGAGCAGGCTCGTTGTTTTTATGATCTAGTAGGGAATCACACACACTCTCAACTCTCCCACTGACATTTTCCTCACACCTCCCCGCGCACACATGGGGTATTTTTGAAAGCCCAGCTGTAAAATTTGCCACATGAGAAGCCACCCAAAGCCAGAGAGGAGCCACCATCTCTTCATTGTCGGCGCTGAACTCAATCAGAAGCTCCGCTCAGGAGTAATCCTCCTCTGAGTTGAAAAGGACACCCCCCTCTTTGTAGTCCCTGTATCAGTGCGTTGATACATTCCTGTAATGCAGCACGGATGAGAGCTCAGACCAGAGGAGGCAGCGAACAGAGCGCTGCCTGATTTCTTTGTAGCCGGCTCTGACAAACGGGCGTGGACACGGAGACTCGGGGGAAGCCAATTAGAGGGCCTCTCCCGGCTTTTTAAGAGGCAGATAATGTTCTTGTTTTCATAAAGCATCCTGTTATTTAATCAGGCCTGTAAGTGAGAGCTTGACACCCCCCCTCCCATGGTGCTGAGCAGCATCCCTTCCTCCCTCTCTCTCTCTCTCCCGTCATTCCTGTCCTGAGCCCTCCATCTCATTCAACAGCTCTTGTAAGCCTCCAGGAATTCACTCTTGGAACCGGCCGAGTACAGAGCCGTGTCTCTCTGCAGAGCAAACACACGCACACAAACACCAGCAGCATGCTGACAGCTCCACCACACACACACACACACACACACGCACACACACACACACACACACACACACACACACACACACACACACACACACACACACACACACACACACACACACACACACACACAAATACAGGACCTCTGTGAATGAGGTTGACCTACATACAAACAAATTCACAAAAAAATGGACCAATTTGTTGGTTTTATTATTGTATTACTCTATTCATTACAAAGACAAGTGTTCAGAGATTTCCTGCAATCAGCGGAGGACATGGAGCTGTGTAGATTTCTCTCTGGCAAGTTTGATTTGAAAGAATAATTCTGAATCTTTAAAAAAAATTTAAAATCAACTTTAATTTCTTGAGCTTTTTTTCCCTAAACTTTATTTATTTATGTATTTATTTATTTATTTATTTTAAGTCTATGATATATATATATATATATATATATATATATATATATATATATATATATATATATATATATATATTCAACAAACTTTCAGACCCTTACTGACTAAAGTGTTGAGCATGTAGAGGGATGAAGGCAAATAAAAAATAAAAAAAAGTAAAACCCAGTGTAAGACATGCAAATAAACCAGAGGTTATTAAAATGATCAGAAATGTGGTGCAAAGTTCAGGTAGCGGTTCCAGTTGTCCAGTATTTATAATGAGTATTGATCATTTTAATGGTGGCATTTGACAAAAATGCAATGTCTGTTATTGATTTTCACAACTGTTGACGAGGTGACATCTTTAATAAACTTGGGAATAAAATGTTTCTCTGCCGGTAAACAACCATGTTGTTGGTATCAAACTAAAATAAATAAATAAAATAGTCGAACGGGTTGGAGTGGTACGTTCTGCGACCTGGAAGGTGTCGGGGCACAAAATGTAAAAAGACTGCACCAAAAACACGGACCGGGGTCAACGACGAGTCTGTGGAGCTACAATACCAAGGAAGTCAGACCAAAGAACTACAGTTCTATTTTATATAAACAAAAAGTGAATGATTTACATGTGAATAAGAATTTAAAAGCATGATACGTCCACTTTAAACTGAATATTACCAAACCTATTTGGACCAGGATTGCTTTACCTTTATTCCCCCATTTGTGCTCATGTTTTCCCTAACTAGGTTTTTACCACATCCAACACGATTAAAAAAGCAAATGAAAAGGTTACTCTTTATCTGTTACTTCCACAGCTCAAGTGGGCTCAAGGATGCTAGGGGGTCTTGTCATGCTAGAAACAATGAAGACCCGGCTAGAAGGTAATTTAGAAAAAGCTGCTAAAGCAGATGACAGTCGGTGAGCCTCAAGCTAAATCCTGAGTCATTACACAGATTACTGCAAACACAATTTGCTACTGAGCCATGCCTTTGTTGTTCTCGGCAGTAATTGCTCGCCAGCCAGTGGAAGTGGTGATCAGCAGACACACCTCAAGAATTAGGCAGCAGAGCAAACGGTTCAGTTTTTACACAACTTCAGATTTATGCAACACTGTCAAATCTGGATGATTGCAAACGGGTGACAAACACTTTTCTAAACCTGCTGACTTTATTCTTTTTATTGTAATCGTGAGGTCAAAACGACACAAATCCAGGTTCAGTGACCAAGTCAGGAGAAGCTTCTAATACATCAATTGCTGATATAAAGTTGTAAAACTCCTGGAATTATGCAAATTAGAGGTGAAATGATTACTACTTTCAAAGTTTGCCTATAAGAGAATTTGTTCCAATTTAAAACAGGCATTCCTTGATCCATTACTGTATTGCTCCTGCTCAAATCTAAGCCTTCAAACTCAAAAATCCCCTTATTTCTTACAAATACCACAAACCTTGTGCTTTAAGTTAGGTTACCTTTGTTAAAAGCTTAGATGTTTATGCTGCCTGCAATGTTATTAAGAGTTTACTGAAGTACTTTTTTTGCTTGATGCAGTTTGATGAGCGTCTACTTTCTCAAAGGCCTCAAAACAGCAGACAGACTAATACAGAACTTCCTGCAAATCTTCACAATAAGAAGCCTAAGGATTAATTTAGTGACCCTAAACCAGTCAAATGCCTGCAATGGGTAAGGCGAGTTCTGAGAAATTGGCTCAATGGTAAGAACAAGATCTGAGCAACCCAGGAGCCACTGTCCTAGATCAAACATCTAAGCTTTAAGAATACATCAGAGAGATAGCCTGAAGGGATGAAGTGCTCTGTGAATGTCTTACACAAAGAGAACTGGCAGACAAGGAGCTGGGATGTAAAGTGGACCACTTGATTTTTCTGTGGAAGGTAGTTTTAATATATTTGCAGGAAATCCACATATTCGCTAATTTCTTTGTAAATATTTAAAATATTTGTATGAAAATACAGCTCCAGATGCTGAAATAGCGAGGCAATTGTATTGGCTGGCATTTGAAAAGCAGCCAGTCCAGGAGCGCCATTTCGTTCTCTTGTTGCTCATAGACTTTACATCGTAGAAAAGAAATAATGAAGACTGTGGATGTTCTGCGGTAGTGCTGGGATGCGTTCCTACCAATGGCTAGAGACAATAGGTCTGAAACAGCAATAGAGACTTTAGAGCTACCAAACCAAACCAGGCTAACTCCCTGGTGCAGGCTGTATAGAGAGGCCCCAGAAACAATCCAGCTCCTTGCAGTGTGCTGCAAAATACTGGCACTAAAGGAACACATGTCTAAACCCAAGTAGCCAATATGGTGCACAGCACAGGTGTCAAACTCCGGTCCTGGAGGGTCTCTGCCTTGCAACTTTTAGATGTGCCTCTGCTGCACCACACCTGAATACAATAATTAGGTCACTAGCAAGACTCTGGAGAACTGATCTACACAAGGAGGCGGTAATTAAACCATTTCATTCCAGTGTTTTGTACCTGTGGCACATCTAAAAACTGCAGGACTCCGACCCTTGAGGACTGGAGTTTGACACCCCTGGTGTACAGAAACGTCTCTGTGGAGTTCAGACTGGACACCACTATATCAAAGTCCCAAGGTGGGCGATTATTCTGACTAAGTTTTGTCTTAGTTTTGATCCTGTGTAACTTCCAGATACAAACCAGCAACATGGTACTGGCCAACCAACTGGACATAGACATCATCTTTAAGCAGCAGCGGACAGTCATTGAGACCGATCAATGGACACATCAGGAAAATGAGAAGTAGCTGCAACAGATGCCTGGAGAAACATAGGAGATCTCAGTCCAGCAGAGTCCTAATAACAGCTAAAATGCTACGAACAACACTTAAGTGTCCAGGTCTCTGGTAGGAGACTCAAGGGAACTGTGAATATGTTGATGTTACTACTACAAAGAAGGTTGATAGGAATGTTGAAGGTAGCGCCTGGCTGCACTCTTAGAGCAATAAAATCAACATATATTTTGCTAATTTAAACAAAACTACTTCAATACTGGTAGGCATGATATATACGCAACAGTCATGATACAACGTTTTACATCTTTGATGAGAATCTCATGGTGATATCACAAGAATCAGAAAATAAATGGTCTTGTCTTCTCAACTGTATACAATGGGATACTATGTCTTCTGAAACCCCGGAGCAAGTCCACCACTGAGTGGCATAATCTGACTTTACAAATATTATAGCCTACTACAGCTATTCTCAAGTTGTTCTTAACGGCTAATAAACATATATGCCATGCAAATCCAAGTCTAAATAGTGTTATTGTTTTCCAGTAAGTTTCATCCGGCAGAGCCTCACTGTCTGCCCTGCGAATGTGTTTTGTCAAACACTTGTTAGAGTGGGTGGGTGGAGGGTTCACTTGGCACAAGCCCATCTGAGTCACTTAAACAGGGTCAGAACAAGAACTGGCCGTGTCCGCCAGCAGGGATGCACTCCCAGGTCCGGCCAGTTTGACCTGAACTCTAGGATCTGCTCTACTTCTTCCCTGTGGATGAAGTTGCTGTTAAACCCGACCCGTCTACTTTGCATTTAACTTTCTTCAGATGTGTAGCATTGTCTTAGCCTAAGGGAAGCCAAAAAGAAAGGCAGAAGTTAAAGGGACAGAGATGAAGAGGGAAAGAAAGAAAAGAGTAAAGAGACAGGGAGTCTGGGAAGGGTGAATGGATATAAGGAAATGTCTTTTTTTTTATGGGAATGTCTCACTTAATCTCATAAAGGCAGCGTTAAAATCTCTTTCTGTTTGCAGAGCGGTTCAAAAGAGGCTCCACATGCCTCCGCTTGCTGTTATATGAAAACAACATTCAGATCCTAAAGAGAGGCCAGCGGCTCTGAATGCACAATGGGAAGGGTGCTGTGCCAGATGTACTGCTGGAAGACGGGAGGGTGGGAAGAGATTTAAGAGGGAATGCAAGCAGCAGGTACAACTCAGACCAAAAAAAAAAAAAAAAAAAAAAAAAAAGACGTGACGGAGTGGAATCAAAGCAAAACGCTTTTTCCTGTCAACAGGGCTGTGCCTGGCCTGGCAGAGTTGACCAGGAGCCGGTCTGACAGACTGGACGGTAAGGGTCACCCACCGGCCTTGCCTGCCACTCCTCTGAATCAACCCATTCAACTCTTCTGTTCCCGTCTCCCTCTTCATGTTTCACCATGAGACTTCCCACTGCCTTTGTCATTAATAGAGGAATGTCCTGGCTGGAATGACAACCTGTGGTTCACTGCAGCTCCTCAGCAGAGATTTAAGGGAAGCACCTTTTTATTTAAGGTCTTTGAAAAGAAAACCTGGCTTTTCTATTTTCCACAAAACCATCTGCACCAGGCAGACAAATCATCCATCTACTGTGCCTCGCAAAACTTCACATACCTACTGGACCTTTTCACATTTTGTCGCGTTACAGGCGTGAAACTAATTTTGTCACACATTGGATTTAGATCTGGACTTTGACTGGGCCATTCTCACACATGAATATGCTCTGAGTAAACCATTTTATTGTAACTCTGGCGTTTACATTTACAGTGTTTGACCTGCTGGAAGCTGGAACTTATGCTCCTGTCTCAAGGTTTAGTTCTTGAATTAAGCTCCATCGTTCCATCAACTCTGAGCAGCGATGGTTGCCGTGGATTTTACTTAGTGGTGTCAGATCATATGACACCAATACTTTGTATTGGTCTATCACATAGAAATCCCAATAAAACACATTGACGTTTGCAGAAGAAGTGCAAAAAAAAAAGCTCAAGAAGTAGGAAAACTTTTGCAAGGCGTTGTAAGGAGACATAAAATAGTTAACCATATATCAACAAGCCTTTGTCATCATGCAATTCTTACATCCGTTCAAGCATTAGGAACCACAGATCCAATAAACTGCGGTGTCATCCCTCAGTAGCCACGTTTTCGAGAACACGGGTGCTTCTACACACCTCCGGGCCTCCTCGCCCCACAGCCGAGGCAAGACCGGGCCCATCTGCGAAGCTATTTTGACGAGCCACCCCTTCAAAATCTCCAGGGTTCAAGCTGCTGGAAGATCAAAGCACTAATACAGCAGTAATAATAAGTCACTGCCCTATGAACGCCTCTTTCATCAGGGAGAGGCTGTGATATAGTACATTTGTAACTGCAGGGCCATTAGGCACTCATCATATGATCCTATTTGCCATTTCTATGTGGAAAAATACAGGCTGACGGGAAAGGCATCAACTGATATAATGATCTGAAAACATCTCAAACTCTCTAAATATTTTTGATACACCACCTAAACCACAAGAGAACCACCCTTGCCCTACTTGCTTCACACTGAAGGTGCCTGAGTGCCACGAACGCATCACGACCAAAAGTATTTTGGCTCTGAACGATATCTCCCATCTTTCTTCTTGAGGACAACCTCCTATTTTTAGAGGAGCATTTTTTTTCTCTCTCTCTCATATCTCATGTGCCAAACGACAGCGTGATGAAACCCTGACCCTCGCACGCTCCCTTTGAAGTGACAAGCGAGAGATGTGCCGAGCTAATACAAAAGCCTTGAGAGGCATTCGCTCTGGAATACCAGAAGCAGCCCTGCAGGGTTGGTGGCGTGTTTAACCCTCAGGCGGCAGATAAACAGCCTCGTGTGCACAGACGCGCGCCGGGGCAAAAGCGAAGTGTGCTCACTTTTAAACCTCAACGCACGATCACAAAGGCACTTCGGTGTGTGAGCGAAAGAGAAATCATTAGCCGACTCCAACCACTGAGAAAATATCATCTTTGGGCGAAAATTTGCCAATTTCAAGAAGCATTCATGTGAGAGTCCACTGCAAGCCATTTCCAGCTGCTTACCCTGGGGTTTACTAAGCACGGCGAGGCTGACTCATCAGAGTAAGAGTTGAACAGTTTACGCAATCATCAGATAGAGCAAAAACACTGAGATTTACAAGGGGGCTATTTAAACACAACAGGATGTAAGGAGCTATGGAACAGCCTGCTGATTTACTCCATTAAACTCACTGCGAACATGTGGAGCTGCCCTTCACGGAGGCTATTAGCAGGTTTCCGTTTTAAAACAGCCTCTACAGCCTCTGCTGGTGGGCTGCTCCTTCGAGCGACGGCTCAGACAAAAACGCAAAAATGAAACATGCTTCATCAGCGCAATCCGACAGCAGGAATTGGGATGAGCATGAATTTACCATGCTAAACATATTTATCAATTAGGGTGATAGACTATTTTCCAATTTTTTTATTTTATTTTTTATTATTTGACTGTGAATTCATTTTCAAAACTTAGTTGTTCGGTCGGCTAGAAACTTTGTTCATTACACCCAATTTTTGAAAGGATTGTTAGCAACATATTACTAGGTTCTGGTAAAAAAAAAAAAAAAAAACAGAGAGAGAAATACATTTATAATGTACAACTAGTCAAATTCATAAATTTACATTTAATGTGACTTTTTTTTATTACTGTTCCTACTTCTGAGCGCAACTATTTCACGTGGTGGTAAAATATTTATCAGTAAAGCAGGATATTTGCATTCTTCGTACGTAAACAGACACGTTTATATCATGTAAACTGTTAAGAAAGCCAGCAGAAGATGCTGGAATGTAAAACTCTTTTTAACTGGTGTGTTTTGTACAACAATCACCCTGACAAAGCCATTCGACTGGCCTCGGGAAAAAAACTATGAAGCCCTAAAACACAGGCGCTAGTGGAAGCTTTTGTTGCAGTTTTTTCTTCTTTGGATTACACACAATAAGCTAAACATGGAAGTCAGTGAGGCTTAAATTATTCTTTAGACAAAAACATATTTAAAATAGAACTCAAGTTATTTCCTTATAACCTATTATTGAACTTGTTGGCGGGTTTCAATATTACAATAATACAGAAAATGAAGTTGGAAAGAGGAAAATGTTGAATTAAGCTCAGAAGAGTTGTTTTTTTTTAAATGAAGGAATTGTAAATTTTAACTATATTTCTTAAAAATATGCTTAAAAAAGGTGAAACATCCACTGCCACGTATTAAACAATGTTTCAGACAAACACCACTTTTTCTCAAAATATGGAAGGAAAATACAAAAACAAATTTTAAAGACCAAAACATAAAGAAAAGCAATAGATATTTGCTGTCGTGTTTGAGTGTGGCTTCTTTGAAGTGTTACACACTTTTCTAACCTCCTGTGGCAGCCAGCTGTGCTATATTGTATGCGTAAGCCGAACAGATAAATTGAACATGTGCTTTATGTCAAAACACATTTGCTAGCATCCATAAGTAATGAGTGTAACGTTTCCGCCATCACACGTTAGGGGGAGATAGCTTACAATCCACACACAAGCAGGTGATAGTCCAACTGTTTCTATTTTGAAGAGCTGCTTCCCACTAGGCAACAGTGTAGACATCTCACTGTTTTGGTACAAAAAGTTTGTGGTGGCCCGATGAAAATGTCCAGTTGGACTGCAGAACCAGAGAAGCCTTTGCCTGTGAGCATGCAGAGGCTGTGCACAGCCTGTGTGCCATTTCAGGGAGAGGAAGGGAAGAAGGAAAAAGCAGAAGAGTGAGAAAGTGCGAGCAACAAGCTGTTAATCGGGAGAAAAGAGCCAGCATATCAGATCACATCACCTCCAAAAGCAAAACAGCAAATCGTCCGACTCTTATGCATGTGTTGGGAAAAGCATCTGCTGTTCCTTTAGCTCCGAGTCAATGTTTAGCTTAGCAACGCGACCATCCTGCACGAAACCGGCAAGCCATGACAGGATGAGAGGCGGGAGCACAGCGGAGACCCTCTGCAAATCACTCACACCTTGTTGGCAGCCGTGATGACAGTGGTGAACAGAAGTGAATGTCAACAATGCGGCAGGTCAAGGTGGTGTGCTAGGATTTGACCTGCAGAACTGTCTAACCCCAGAAATGCTTTAATGCTCCCAGCATCCAGACAATGGCGCTGATTGATTATTGCTCTTGTTGTATGCTGGTTTAGGTCATTAGAATTAATGCTAAATTGACAACATATTACGATAGTCAGTGATGAATAGATTATACCTTGATTTGCATCAATCTGGGTTTGTGTCCCAGATTGATGGGACACAAACCAATTAGCAAAATTTTCTTCATTTGCTAATGAAGAAAATTTTGGCTATAAGATGAGGACAACACTTCAAATGTCTTTTACTAGCCTTTTTGTTTTACAAATGCTCAGCTGTATTTTCGTACATAGTAACAACTCTGTTGAAATAAAATTCTGCACTTGTCAAAACTGGTGCTTGACCACCGTGTTTAAAATCCACACAATCTCCAACTTCAGACTTTGAGTCGGACCAAATGTTGACCTTAGATCAGCGGCAGCGCCGACTGTTTTCTGGGGTGGTTTATTCACTCCAGGGGAACAAAACTGTGACATTTCTAAGGGTCTGCTGGATCTTGGCAGAAGATTTATTCTTCCCACACTCTCTGCAGTCTTAACCGCTGTAGCACCAAACTTTTATCCTCAGAAAGTATGTGGCATCAGCCCTGAAGAAGACGAAAGTCATCTAGCCAACTGGTGATAAATGTGCAGTTACCCCTGATAGATAGTTTTGATAGATGCAAAACAGACAGCTAGCCAGCAAGGCCACATTAAGATCTAGTTAACGGTAGCATCAACCACTTTGAATCACAAAACGTAGATTTCTATGAGAGGCTCAAACTTTTGTAAGTCTGAGACAAGATTTTAAAAAGCATGGACTATATGAGATTAAATAGTCCTGCCATGACAACATGGTTAATGACTAAGATCTGTGATTAACATATTTAATGCTAACTTACATTTTGATAATGAATTTAAGACATTTAAGGGAATTAATTTTAGATACACAAATGTAAGAATTTGTAAGGATGCACAGACACCCTGAAAATGTAGACCTTTATTTGAGCCTTAGGTTTCCTGTATAAAACAGACATTTCATGTATTTTGCTTAGCCTTTTTGTTATCCAGGTCTTGCTCTCTCTCAACATTTTAAAGCCAAAATGAAGAGCAGACATGTCTCAACACGTGAAAAAAAATAAATAAAAAAATCGCAGTTTTCCTTGAAGTGGCTTCTTATATCTCCGTTTCTTCTGATTTAATTTCCAAACACTTGATTGAGAGAGCACATAGCTAACTTTGAAAACCTCAACATTCAGTTACAACTTCCACTCCAAAGAGTGTTGATGTCCGCAAAAACTGGGTGCATTTACTGGTTGGGAAATGTTTTCTTGACGCACCCCTCAACATACTACATATGTACCGTATTTTCCGCACTATAAGGCGCACCTAAAAGCCTTCAATTTTCTCAAAAGCCAACAGTGCGCCTTATATATGGATCAATATTGAGCCACAACAGCTCTCGCAACTACGGTAAGCAGCCGCCGACTTCATTTTACCCTGTAGAAGAAGAAGAACTCCAGCCGCTAGATATTGGCGTCACAGTGCATTCAAAGCTGGGCTGCGAACTGCGTGGGAACAGTGGATGACAGAAGTTCATCAAGACGGGGAGACAGCGCCGACGACATGCGCCACTATCTGCCAGTGGATCGTAAATGCCTGGGCTGATATCTCATTCTCAACTGAGGTCCGAGCTTTCAGGAAGGCAGGAATTGTCACTGAACTGATGGACAACAGCAGCGACACTGACTCTATTAATGACGACTTTGACGAGACGGAGCCGGCATGTTGGACGCCGTATTCGCCCAACTGTTTAATTCGGACACTGAAGAAGAAGAATTCGAGGGATTCGTGGACGAGGAATAAATTAATAAAGTGAGCTTTACATGTTTACTTGGTGTGTTTACAGCTGAACAAGGTTGGTCATATTGTGAATATGGACATTAACGTTTGAACTACGTTGAGTTAATGATATATTGTTATTGCTTTGCACTATTTAGAGTGTTACTATATTGTGATTGCACTAACGTTTGATTTACCATAACAGTATCAGACTGTTTTTTACATGTTAATTGAATCAAGGAAAAGTTCCCCTCCACTATGTGAGATAAATGTTGCCCTACATGTTACCACGTCACTGACTTTAAAATAATAAAACAGCTGTTTATTCATTTTGGTAGTGAACGGAGTTGTCAGAACGCTGGATTGTAATCTATTAATAAAGTTTGACTGACCTATCTGACTGTTTTGTTGACATTCCCTTTAGCGCAGCTCCATTTAATGGATGCATAACGTAACTCCAGCCTCTACTGTGCGCCTTATATATGAAAAAAGTTTTAAAATAGACCATTTATTGAAGGTGCGCCTTATAATGCGGAAAATACGGTACATCAATCACGATAACAAGAGCCTTCCCATGGAGTTGACTTGTGTTGCTCCACAGGTCAAAAATGCCTTAACGAACATCTCCTCTCACCATCCTGAGGACAGTTCCATACTTTTGTGCCCCTTGTTCTGCTCACCTGAACAAACACCATTCAGTTTGCAAGGGGGCTTTTTGCCTCTCTGAGGCCACCAAAATAACTCAGAACAAAAACTAGGTGGCTGCGAAATGCAGAGGATACCACTTGTTTTTGAAGTGATGACAAAAACAGGAATGCACTTCTCATTAAGAGGGAAAACCTGCAGTCCTCCTCTCTTTGTTGGGCCGCTCGCTAAGCAAAGTTCCCAGTGAATGGTCTCCCCCAACAATAAAGGCTTATTCTGGTGTTTCTAATCCACCCTTCCCCTCTCTGGTTCCAGAGAACCACTATTAAAAAGTACACGGCTGTACATTACAGTTGCTGCCACACCCACAGATTCCACCTTGTTGGTGAACTCCCATTGTAACCAGTGGGAAATTTCATTCAAGGTGAATCCCTACTTAGCTGGTTGAGGCATTGAACAGCCTGAATGCAGCTGTCTGCCCCTAATGTGTGGATAATATTCCTGAAATTGTGCCTCCAGCCCTTCAGAGATAAGATGAGGTCAACAAACAGCAGCTCAAGGCTTGTTTGGGTGACTGTAGATTGAAAAACATTCCTGCTGCCTCCGACTTTTCTTAGTCTAAAATATTCTTCCCATGGGAATACTCACACCCACACACACACGCACCCACCCACACACACACACGCACACACACCCACACCAGTGCTACTGCAGATGTGACCCAAATTGCCTCCATCTTTGCTCTGTGATACAATCCTTCAAATGTGATTTACTTTATATTCAATAAATTAAGAATATTACTGAAGTGTACATTTATTTAAATACATTTTATCACTACCTGAAGCATTTATGTAGATTAATGCCACACACGCTGGGGTTTTCCAGCCTTTATTTCTGTTGATCGTGATGATTTTCTGCTCAGATTTATAGATAATAATAGAAAAATGTGGGTTTAATAAACAGTTAATTTAATACGAGCTTAAAAGTGGTTATTTTGAAAAGGTTTTTTTTATTCTGATAAATGTGCCTGTTCAGAAAATAATATTCTAATTTATTGAACATGACTCTAGGTTAATTATTATTTTTTATTTTTCTATTTACAATCAGAATTTCTTTTAATTTTTTTTATTATATTATATCTTTTGCTGATGCAATGTTTCTAGCAATTATATTGAATAGATGCAATATTTCATTAAGCTTTTAATATTATCGCTCATCTGGAGTTTCATTTGAATATCCAGACTTGAGGAGATATTTGTTCTAGAAAAGCTGATTAGATCATTTTTTTTAGCTACATTTTACTTTGTATTTCATCTTAAACAATGCAAATAAGAACAGTATTTAGTTATAAATGTATTATTTTAAGTATTTTATGAATCCAGAATTTTGTCCTGTAGTTTAATGTCATACGTTATAATTTTCTAACCAAAAACAAACACCAGAATGAATGGTTTTTAGCATAGTGCTGGGGTTTTTTTCTTAGCATCAACAACAGCGCAAAAGCAAATGAGTAAAAAGTACGGAAGTTCATGTCGGAGTGGGGTGGGGTTGGGACTCTTCCCGTTAAGAGGTGGATAAGGGAGTAGGTCTGACAAAGGTGCACATTGTGTGACTTCGTTGAAAACCCTCAGGGAAGAACAAGAAGGACACAAAACAAACCGCATGGGTGCAGGAAAACAAACTGCAGAGAATGAGGAAACGTAAAAAACACTCGCCGTGATGCTGAGCTGAACAGTCAAAGCATCTTTACTCAAGCTTCGGCAACAAGGACAACGAGAACATAACTACATATTTATTCCATGACTAGCTTCATCCATCTTAAAATCCCCATTGACCCTGCTGACGGAAAGCATTCCCGCAGCATGAGGCTGCCACCGACGTGTTGCACCTACTCCACCTCGTGCACCAGTTTGGTTTTCCATCCACCCTCTTCCACCTGTTTGCTGGCTGGCTTGTGGGAAACGTCTGCACAGTTTGGACTTTCTTCTTATCATTCGTCTTCAATAAAGGCCAGATACATGAAGCCGCAAATCTCTGAGGCCTTCACAGAGCAAATACATTCACGTTCCCATTAGAGACCAGAACTGCAACTATATTGACTATTCTGACGACTAATCGATTAATAGGATTAAGAAAATTGGCACTTCCTGCAGATTTTTCATTTTACTACTTAAACATTTTTATACAATATTAGAAATGGCCTAATTAAACAACTAAATTCATTTTTTAAAATAAGAAAATAAACATTTTAATGCAATAACGTTGCACTCCTTTAGGAAATCTGAACCGGGTGATGGAACTTGAGCAGTTTTGGCCAAAACCTAAAAGTGTTTTAACCTTACATGCAAAGTATATGTATATTTTTGTACAGATTGGCCTAATTCTTCTCTTAATATGTTGGTGTTTTTTCAGTATATGGCCTTTTTTTGAGTCTGTGTATTCCTGTTAACAATTCCTCGAATATTAAATTAGTTGACGATTATTTCAATAACTGAATAATCACGATTGATTATTTCAACCATATTATAATCTGTTTACTGTTGATTAACTTCTGAAAGGAATTGCAGAAATACATTTTGTTTTGGAGGTTATATGCATATATAATATACAGTCTGTGTACATAGGCATGTCCCGCTTTTTAAAAAAGTCCTTTTACTTACACTCTAACACTTTTTGCTCTACTATGTTGTGTTTTTGAGGTGAAATGTCAATAAAACTCATCCTGCAGAATGGCAAAAAAATTGAACGGATGTGCCAGACTTATTATTGCCAGGCCACAATTTTTTTCCGGTCAGAAGTATTTGATGCATTTGTCTGTGCAGCCACAGTTTTAACCGTTTGCTCAGCTGGATGTAACGATGAGTCATCGAAGAGGTCTGCAGAAGTCAAGACTCCAGTCTCATTCCTGCTGGGTTTGGTGGCTTTTATTTGAGGCGACTTTCAGGGTTTTCACCAACAAAACGGACGAGGTGTGAAAACCAACCTTTTATTTCTTCACTAGTTGAAGAGTCAAAATGGGTTTTTTTTTTCTTCGTTTTTACTTTGCTGCCTGAAAAAAAGTTTGTCAAGGTTAAATGGAAGCCGAAATTAGCAAGCAAAATGAAAGGAGATCTTAACAAAAACGTTAACCAGGGTTGTTTCTAAACCTGTATGGAAATGTAATCTTTATTCTTTTGAAGCTATCGCACAAAAGAAGACCTGACCAAACCATAAACCTATTTGTCAAAGTACAGAAGGAATATTACTCTCAACAAAAAAGTAAGAAACAGCTTGTATAGTTTGGTGGACGGACTAAAAAAACAGATTTTAAACTATCCCCATGTGGTTTTTACAGGTTTTATGTAGTAGACTCAGAGTTTATCTGATATTGGAAACAGATTAAACTTTGGGAGGGGGAGGTGTGTGTGTTTGTGTTTGCTTCAGATACTGGAATGTGCGTGGTTTCTGCAGCTCTTTTAAAGTAAAGCCAAAGAAGAAAAGAGAAAAGAAAAGGGTTTCAGACTAACAGAAGAAAGAGACAGAAAGTCCTAGTTCATCCTCTGGAATACAACCTTTCTACAACCGTCTGGCACAAGGCGAGCGAATAATGAATTTTTCAGGAGAGAAATCAAAGCGAATTCAGAAGTCTTCAAACACTGACGCATTTCATACCAGCCAAAACGGCCATTGTGTACCTGCTGCTTTCTGCATTTAGTCTAAAAGCTAAAATATCCGTCTTTTTCCAGATGTTTCCCGATGTTCCTCCTCCTTGACGTGTCCCAGCTGAGCCGGAGACGTTGGCCTCGGTTGACAAAAAAAAAACAGAGATGCCAAAGGCAGCTGCCGTTGCCGTTCCAGCGACCTGTCTACAAATAACAGCCTGAGGCCCCCCTGCAGTCAATAAGAGAGAAAAACAATGTCATGAGGACTGTGATTTATCCATCCCTCAGCGCGCTTTCTCTTGTTCTCAACCACTTCCTGTCACTGGGACTGCTTTTACTAGTCTGGAAGCTAAGGCAACAGTAGGAGACCAACGTAACCATTAAGAGCAGTTTATGACTTCCTTTTTATTTCTTTTTTTTTTTTTTGTCAAATGGATTGGAGCCCGCAAGTTAGGTCACCCAGTCAAATCGAGCTGTCACATGAGATCTGAGCTTCAACAGACCGGCCAGTCACAGTTTTCAGTCCTTCCGAATGAGTGTTTTATTTAAAGTGTGGAATAGCAATATAAAATCCCTTCCTCCAAATGGTGCTGGGCTAACTTTCCTTCCTTCCAGCAGCCCAATGTGCTTGTGGAGTAGATATTATTAAATCAATCGGTTTGTTTTCCTCAAAACATATCTGTGGGGAGGGAATGGATCGGATCCAAAACAGCAGGCAACGATAATGTCGCCCAATTAACTCTCAACCCACACGTGTTTTGAAGTTTTCATGTTATACCTGGGGAACAGAAAAAAAAATAAAAAGATTGTAGGAATGTTTTTCACCTGCTGTCGGGGACAGGAGCAAAAGGTTTCTTTGCAACAGTGCGCGAGTTTGTTGCAAAACTAAACCGCAGAAACCCTGATGGTTATGTGCCCTCCAGATCTGTCGTTTTTGATTAATTAATCTGTAGGTTTTAATACTCCTCCTCCTTCCAAAACACCTGGTTACCAAGTCAACGCCTCCACAGATCACCTTCCTCATCACTTTCATCTTTAAGTGTTGCCCAGAGGTAGGCGTGTTGCAGCAGTCGCCCGTGTGATAAGACACAAGTTGTTCAGGTGCACCTCTTTCACGGCGTTCCCAAGGGAAAACAAACACAAAAAAATGCAGATCGACCCTATAGGTGCTCCGTGTTCAAAGACACTGAGCTTTGTCCACTCTAATGCAGTTTATCATGTATGTATAGTTGTGTGAGAAAAAAAATCTGTCAGTCTCTGTGTTGCTCTAATAGTTAGGTATATGAATATTTCATGTCAATTTAAACAAAACATAAAATAATAACAGTAATAGTAAACAAAGTTTGAAGAAACGACCCAACATTTCTGTGCAATTTGTTGTGTTCTGTTTAAAGCACAAACATACATTCTGGTGTGTTTCTGACAGTTGAAATGAGCAATTTTGGAATAATGTTCTTTAGAGAATTGAATCTAAACATGGATGACCTGCGCACCGGAAAAATACCAACATTTCAGGGGGAAGAGCTTGTGCTAACTGTGACACGTGGAGGTGAAAGTGTCATGATTTAGAGATGACGGCTCACCATCGTCCTCCATGAATTCTTCCTTTAATCAGAGGGAAACATGAGATCAAATATTAAAACAAAACAAAACAAAAAACAAAAAAGAAAAAGCTGAACCAGAACTGGAGCCTACAGCATGACTATGACCCAAAATATACCAGTAAATTCACCAAGAACTAGCTTATTTTCAGAATATTCTGATCTTTATAGCAAATTAACAACTGGCCTTGCAAGTAGAGAAACAAACACATACAACAGGCTGACATTAATGTAAATAGGATGTGAATATGGTAATAGTAGCCCTCTGTATTCTAACTATATCAATAATTCAATCTCAGCTTTACTATTTATGTTTGACGACTGAGTGACAACAGGCTAACTCATGCAGCTTCTTGTTACACCACAGACATGTGTACATATAAATTCACATGAATGAACTGAATTAAGTTTTTTCACAAGACGGCAAAATAAGACTCATTTCCCAAAGACTGTTTTTGGCCCCTGTATACCAGTTTTTGCAGTAACTATTTGCATAGAGCATTGAAAAGATAATGCTAACTGCCAAAATCTGAAGCAATGGTTCATATTCATTGATTGTTAGCGTTTGCTAGTTTTCTAATTGATGCTAACTTCACTGCAGCAGCTAGCTAGAAGTCAGTGCTAATGAATGGTGTGTTCGATTTGTGTTAGAAGTCCAACTAGAAAATGGAAATTATGTCGAATTCAGACCAGAAAATGTCATCATGTCTAAGCTGAATGTGGTCCAGTTGCCAGTAGGAAAACTTATTTGATTTGCTATTTGTTTTTGATGCTAACCGCTAGTAGTAGTACATGGTGAAGGAAATATATTTTACTGCCTATAACACATTCAAATGCCAAAAAAACATGTTAATAAATGGAGGTTGCACAGCACTGTGTTCCTCTGGTGTAGTACCACACTAAAAAAAAGACTTATTACTGGGGCTTTTGCCAATAATCTCTTACAATCCCCAGAATTACCACCAAAAATGCATTCTCATGTTTAGTTATCTGCCCAAACATTCACACAAGGCAAATATGTAAACAACAATGCATTTTCTTAAGTTTTGAAGCAATAACTAATTGAAATTTTAAGCTACCACCTTTCTAACCTCCTGCAGAAGCAAGCTACACTGCAGTGCTATTGCTAGTTTGTATGTAATCAGTAAATACAAACTTGGTTTTAGCTGTTGTTTTTCACAACGGTGTCAGCAGTAATTGCATTATTGCTGACATTTTCTCTTACGCTTAATAAGCATGAAGTTCCAAATAAAGCTGTTACATCAGGTAGCTAGCGCTACACATCATGCTAATGCTGCCTGGCGCTTAGCCTGGTTTATAATGGTGCTCGATTATCAGAAACAAACAGCACATTACAAGCTGCTTTGCCATATTTGTTATTACACACAAAGAGTGAATAAAACTGACTTGATTAGACACAAGGCGGCTCTAATGAATGCAGAAATGAGCGGGCGTCGTCATGCAGGGATCAGGAATAGTTTGTGTTCATAATGGATGTGACACATTAAAACGGGTGTATTAACAGATTGATTAACAATGTGATCCGCTGTGAAACGTTTGTAAAGCACGCCTGACATGATATGATCCACTAACACACATACTGGATGAACAAACAGATGAACTTCAAAGGCTCAGTTAAAGAAAACAGGATTACTGCAAAAAGCAGGGCAAGAGATCTTTTCATCTGAGGGGCCAGAATCAATAAGAAAACCTCTATGAGAGTTAACAAGTTCAGGCAAGGGCCCAAGACTCAGTCACCGTAGGAGCTGTTTTCACAAAACAATCCCAGGGTTAAAGTGCTTCACGAAGCTGAACACAAAGTGGGAGTAGCTGATGGGAGAGCGTGTTTGGAATAAAGTCGAACTGGTCTGGAGTGTGAGTTTTTCTCAGATTTCTCCTCCTGAATCTCGTGTTGCTCCGCTGCTCGACCCGAGAACCTTTCCAGAGCCTCCGTGTAAACAGACGAGGCGAGCAGAGAGTGGACGGATCTTTTCCACTGCAGCACAACATGCTGGCAGAGAGACAGAGAAAGAGAGAGAGAGAGAGAAACAGAGACAGAGAGAGAAAGTATGTTGTGCGGCGGAATGACGCAAAACCACTGGAGTGGTCGACGGATCTGATTCAGACATTTACAAAGAGAGAGGGACACACACACTTCACCAGCTGCAGCTAAGAGGAAACTTGTACACCTTTAGGGAAATTTCGGATTTTCCGGAGCTTTATAATAAAAGTTAAAGTTAAATTCATAAAAGTGTTAAATGATTAATGCAAATAAAGCTGAACAGGTTTTTAATAAAGTGGATGCCTTCCACTTTATTCATTATCTGTAAGCTTAAAGTTGTACATGAAAATTTATCATAAATTTAAAATAAGGAATGTTCCCATCATTAATCTAATGTTATATGAAAGAAGAATTCAGTGAAAGATGTGGACAGTATCTTCAATTATTCTCTTTATTTTGGGATGACACACAGTGTCAAAACACAGAAAAAGAAAACTGTGCATCTGGAGGAGAGGAGCAAAGAGAAACTGGTCAGTGACCTGAACCACTGACCAGTTTTACTAGTCTGGTCTGTGCCTGATCTGTGATTGGCTGGTTGGAAATTATCTCTTTTTTTTCCACTCCGTGAACGCAGCTATGTGTCTGTAGAGTAAAAACATGTTGCAGGTAACAAAAAGGCTAAATGTACATATAAAAATTGCTTTGATTGTTCCCTTAAAGATGAAATGTTGGTAATCTTTTCAAAATCTCACAGTTTTTGCAGCGGTATATTTCATAAAATACACATACGCCTTATTGCTAATATATGATATTACTATTTAAAATGTCACCATCATAATCATGTTGTCTTTGTTGTGAAATAACAGTGAAATCCTGTCACCTCTAACAGAAGACTATCATTGATCACAGACAAGCTCCTATATATCTACAATAAATTAATTATTGATTTTAAAATTTAACACAACTGACAGAAAATCAAAGATTTCTCCATTCAAATATTAGCTTAGCCAGCACTGTTGTTAATATTAAAGGGATCTCCGATGCCTTATCTGATTTTTAACAAAAGAAAAGTTTGTTCTTTTAGTAAAATCTTTGTTGCACTTAACCCTAATCATTATCTGTTCCATTTGAAATTTATCAGGAAAGTATAAAATATATTTTCGATGTTGTTTATGTATTTTTTTTTTTTTGCCTCCAGTTGAACTGATACTTACAGGTCAGAGGTTTTACAAATTCACCAATTGGAAACCGACCACCAATCTCTGATCAGTGCATTCTTTAATCCTAGGAGCCACACCAGCCGAAATGTTCAAAAACACGGTGAGAAAGCTCGGGTAAAGAACACTAAACACTGGGCAGATGGGTGAACAAATCTCCTTGCAGCGACTCAAGGAATCTTTGAAAACCAACCTAAAATCAAAGGACAAGAACAAAACCTTTCCCATTAAGGTTCTTAACCTCACTTTGTTTGCATTGCGCTCTATTCTAAGTGTACGTGGCGCAACACGAGCCCTCTGTGGCAGCGCCAGGCTCCTATAGGCTGGCCGGGGCGCCTTGCAGCCAGACTAAACTATAAACAAGTGCCATCTAGAGAACGGAGGCAGGGAGGGCACCGTACATCCCGTACAGTACGGTCTGATTCATCCTCTTCAAAAGGCATGGGGTGAACTTCATAACAGCTGCATGGTGAAACCCCCTCCACCCCACAATGACTCCCCCCAGTAAATCCACCATGACCAAAAGCTCTGAATCCCACCAAGAAAAGGGAGGATGCAGGTGGCTGGATTGGAGTTTATTGCAACACATAGTTTCCAGGGAGCCAAAACAACAAGATTCCCCCCCCCTCCCTCCGCCACCACCTCACAAACACGCCTCCCTCCTTAACTTCTCTGGATCTCAAAGGCCGTCAGCGGGGAGGGAGAGAGAGAGAGAGCACTCGGAAGCAGTCGCCTTTTGTTCCACGCTCTTTTAGCGTTGGGGAGGGCGAGGGAACTTTTTGTTTATGGGACAACACAGGGTTGCCATTAAGGCTTTAATCAAAACTATTCTCTGCAGTCAGCCTTGAGTGACAGCGCTCTTTACCCCCCCCCCAACCCCCTCCATCAACCAACCCACCCTCGCAGGGAGCAACAGGAGGAGGGAAGAGAAGGGAAACTGTGGGAATGTCTCTACATCGTCGCCGCGGCGGGCAGCTCCTCGACATGGCTTTAAATTAGGGGGGGGAAAGAAAACACAGGCTAAAAAAAAAGCGAGCCGCCTAACTCTACTCCTGCCTGCTAATTTGTCACCACTTGAAAAACGGGAGAGAAAAATAGCAACAGTTTAAATCGCGCCGCTTTCAAGCCGAGGGATGCCAGCCAGCGACGCATGGCAGAATACTTAAAGACGCCGGGGGGAGATTTAGGTCAGCTCCGACAAAACTTACACATGCATTGAAATTATTGTGGCTGGAATCTGCGGAGGTCTGGCTGCATTCTTATTAGAGGGAAGCAGAAATGGAGAACCCTTAGCGTCTGGCTGGCTGAGATCGGCCCGGTGACAGCTGGGGCCCGAAAGCCTCACATCCAGAGCCAGGGCTCATAGCCACTTGCTACATAGCAGCGCCGAGCCATTCCCACCCCACCGCCCCTTCGTTTCTTTCTCTTTTTTTGCTTTCAAAACCTCACCCTGAAAGATCACTGTCCTAAAGAGAAAAAAAATCTGCCAAATAATTCCCTCAAAAACCTTTTGTATTTTATCCAAAAGCGGAAGGAGAGCTGGGAGAGAAGGCAGCGTGGAGAGATGTTTCGTCTCTCTGCTGCCAAGTCTGACAAAAGAAAAGGGGTCACAGAAAGCAGCATCCTTGTGTGTTTTGTGTGTGAAGGGCACCTTATCCAGCAGCGGCGAGCAGTGGGGACCTAATTGCTCCAGCTTGACGATGGTGATGAAGCCGCTGTCTTGTCGTTCATCCTCGCTTGTGTTGCACAGAGACACAGGGTGATACTGCAGAAGACAGAGACAAACAGGGTAAGGAAACTTTGTTTTCCCTTATTCTTACCCAAGCAACACAAACATCTTTGAAATTCTGAGCAATCACAATTTATATGCCATTATGTTAGCTACACAACATTTCAATGGGACTTTGGAAAAAGTTAATGAAACTAACTGGAGATTCTGAAAGAGAGAAGTAGCAAAGAGGTCCACAGTTCAGGATAGAGTTCCAAAGGTCAGAGTTTATCATCAATTCCCCACTAAGCTCTTCTCAGGCTTTTTTATTTGTAAAAATCTATGAAAACCAGAAGTCCGTCTCACCAAACCACCACGGACGTTTATGGTTGTAACAAAAGGTGGCAAAGTTCGGGGAGTATAAATATATCTACCAGGTACTGTAGAGACAAGCTATGGGTAAATGTTTTCACACCATCAGTGACGTTGGAGGCATTTGTGTGTGATGCTGACGCTCTTCCCTCATAAACCAATGAAATCAATTTCATGGAAGGTGATGTTCACTCCCACACAAAGCCTCAAGGATCCAGAGAATGAGAGATAGGCTTTTGGTAGGAACATTTGATCCCCTCTGAAAGAGAAGAAAATCGTAACTGCTGAAAGGCTGCATTTAACAGCTCAGGGGGAAGAGCTGCGGCGCTCGCAGGTCGCAGACATGCTGTCACGAGTCACAGAGGCAGCAATGTGCTCCTAAACCCTCTTCTGAATACTCCTCAAAGTAAAGTCGTCTCCTGATCAGTTCTTGTTTTGGACACTCCAGTCCTACGGTCCTGGCCTAGTCCAGAACGGCTCTGCCCCTCTTCATGTGGCTGCAGGCTCATTCCCTCCCACCCTTCAACTCGCCCAGCGGAAATCTCCAACTTAAAAAGACCCAGGGGTGACATCAACAGCTGGCATCCTCGGGTTGGGGAATTGACGTAATGGGCTGCAAAGGGCTGGTGCATGTCTGTCAGGCGGAGGGAGGGAGAGAGGAAGCGGAGAGGAGAGGAGACACGACAGAAAACAGACTTGGAAAACCAGACTGGGACAGCAAGATAAAAGAAAGGGCCAGAAAACAGCAGCACCTGGCCGCTACTCACCGTCTGAATTCCTATGGAAGCAGTAAAAGTGGAAAGATCCATTTTAATACATCATGCGTTATATATCATCACCTAATCTTAGGAGAAAGTACGAAAACAAATGTCACCTATTGTACGTAAAATCGTAGGATTGTAGTGTCTTTCTAAACCCTTGTCGAGCTGAGCTTACAAAGACGATGAATTCGAATACACCACTTCAAATATGGCGGCCGGTGTTCGTGACGGCAGCGAGCTAGAGAGGAGAAAGAACCCCTGGCCTGCTCTATACGCTGCGCTGCCAGCTGTCTCCACCAATCTGCATTTACTAGGCTCAAATTAGAGGCCCACAGTTGAACTTGGCTTTCGACAAAACAGAAGTTCAGAAAAAAAATACTTTTATTGACATTACTCCTGTGATGCCTTGACCTCTGCTCGTCTTTTGTGGTAAATTTGTGGGACATGCTAGAACAGAAAAACAATCAACAAGATGCTTGGGGAAAATGGCTAACTTGACGCTTGTTTGGATCTCATTGTGACATTAAGCAAGTCGCTACATGACGCTGTGCAATCACACTAAATAAAGGAGATAATAACCCCAATGCTGAGCCAAACAGGCTCAGAAGGAGTGGCTGCTTTTACTTTCTTCTGGCTTTCCTCTGAGGCCAACCACCTATGTTTTGCATCTTGAACTACACCAGGCATTATCTTCTATTTTAGATGCATCGGCACAATCCGAGCCCTGCGAACACGCTGCGTGTGCCACCGTCGGTGCCGCGTACCGCTCCGAGGCACGCTGCTTTGCTGGACTATAAACAGCAACAAGGACAGTCTGAAACGTCTTCATTTGGCTTTGTTTTTTTGTTGGTTTTTTTTTTTTTTTGGTGTGTGGCCCTGACAAAAACAGAGCCTGGGAAACCAAATCACTGAGTCTCCATTTCACAGGGACGAGAAACCACAAGCAACGCAAACTGTTCCCCACAGACTGTTAACAATGCAAACTCCTCCGTTCCGCCTCCTCCTCATCTGTCTAGATCTGTTGCAGAACCGACGGGGACATGTCCCTCGGCTCCTTTGTAGCCTCGATTAAAGGCATTTCTTTTTCAGCTCAATCAAAGACTACCAAAAATATTCTAGGGCTAAAAAAAAAACCCCCCCAAAAAAATAAAAACCTAACAGCCTCAAAAACAAGTATGTGGAAAGAAAAAAAAGGAGGAAATAAATAGTAGCTGCAGTACAGAGTCAATAATATTTTTTCCTCATGACTTTGCCCTACAGATCTCCTCCTTCTTCTTCTTCTTCTTTTTTTTTTTAAAGATAATCAGTGTGCAAGCGCTTTAGTTCATCTGCTGCCAGCAGGGAACCAAGCCCAGGCGGTTGTAACAGTCGGAGCTAAGGTGGGAAGTTTGAACCTCTCATCAGACTCTGCCACCAGCTGTTCAAGTCACAGTTCCTCTAGCAGCCCGTTGCCAAACTGCTACCTCAAAATGAGGCAGTCTTTTTTTTTATTTTATTTTTTTATTTTATTCAAATGAAATCCATCAAATCAAGACTCAGAGCAAAGAAGCTCTGCCTAAGGGTCTGGAAAGTCTGCCAGGTTACTGCAAGTCAAGCAACAATTCAATCAACGTGGTACACGCTAACCTGTGAACACACACAGGGAACACACTTCTGACGCACCTCTGGGGTGTCTCAGATCCAAACATCTGCATCAGGAGGCGACAAACTCGACATTAGAGTTGTTGAAATGAAACAAAAGAAGAAAAGCCTGCAAATGGTCAAAGACTTGAATGATTTTCCCCCAAACATTTTGAGCTAATTTTGTCTGAGGCTTTATTTTATATTTAATGAAAGCAAAGACAGATGAAAACTGAGTTGTGCCTCAACACAATACACAACTTTTAATAATCTACATTTGATCACTGTTTTTATCACCAACACAGAGGTTCAAAATTATTTTTTGCAAAAATATATTGGAGAAGACAGAAACACCAAATCTGAGCAAAAAAAAAAAAAAAAAAAAAAAAAAGGGTCAGTAATAAAACACACCAGGGTCGGGTAGTGAGCATCAAATCCTCCAAAGGTTGTCGTGGTGTGAAAATGTAAGAGTTCACTACAGTGGATCTCTGAGATTAGAAAAGTTAAGGGTCAAGTTGAACTCTTGAAACCTCCTCTAAAAACCCTGTCTAATTAAATAGTTCAAACACATTCAATTTTGAATGTGTTTGAACTATTCATTAACATGCATTAATGAATAGTTAACGTATTCATTAACTATTCATTAACGAATACACATTAACATACGTTAATAAAAAAAAAATGGAAATTTTTCTTTACATCTGAGCTGAAATGTTGTGACAGTTTGGTATGAGAAACATAATTTGTGAAAAAATTCCCCTGGTACTTCCAGTGCTAACTGGTAGCAACAACTCAGAACCAGGAGGCGGGTCTTAGTGCTGTCAATCACCCTCCGTCTGGTGCTGCTCATTTCCTCTGCCCTCTACCCGTCTTGCTCTCCGCTACGCTGTAGCCACCTGAGCTTGTCGTGAATGCCCAGGCTGGTTAGAATGGCCACTGATGATGGCGGATAAACGGTTTTCCTGTGATAATAAGTTCTTTCTCCACTACTGGCACAACGAGCAGTGATTACACAAGGTTGATTGACAGCGCTGTGACCATCCTCCTGGCTCTGATTGGTTGGTTTTGGTCGGGAGCTGTGAATTTCTTTAGACAGCAATAGTAGCTTAGATATGAGATGGAGGAGATCAATCTTTTCACAGATTATCTCTCATTTTATACTGCCACAAGATAGTCATAATTTTAACAAATATGTGAAAAAACATACTTTTATAAACGTTACATACTGCAGCTCCAATACGCACAGTGGAAACAATCATACCGTAGAAGCTAATATCTATGGTCTTCTTGGGGTTTCAGCCAATCATCGCCAAGGTAAATAAATAACGCTCCTGGATAGGCTGCTTTTCAAATGTCGGCCAATACTAAGTAGCATTGGACCTAAATATTTCAGCTGCCTGAGCTGAATTTACTTTTTCAATGTTAGATACGCTCTAAAAAACATTCAGTGAGGTAGGTGTGTTTTCTACAAATGGTTTGTAGTCATGCTCCTTAGAAAATCCATGAATACTGAACCACAAAAAGGTGGGAGCCTACAAGTTATGTAATGTACAATGTAATGATCAGATCCGACCACTAGGTGGCTTTAACATAATGCACTGTTTCCAACGATGGCAACTTGAACCTCAAGGCTGGTTACTTCCACATTAAGGTGGAAGTAATAAATGTTTGAAAACCTGGTAAAACTAACAGATAAAGATAAAGCCAAAAACAGCCAAAGACTTCCAGAAAGCCTAGAAAACTATCGGAATTAAAGATTGGATGAATTTCTGGCCATTTTCAATGAGAATGTAAAGAAATGATGCGAGGTTCATGAAGTCTGGATTAAAACTCGTCTCTGAAAGTCTAATTAAAACTCACCGAAGCTGACTTTGCAGTGGTTTGTTTTAATCACAGGAAGAGCGGTTACAACAAGGAGCAACTCAACCGCATGTAACAGCTAAAAGCAATCACAATCCGGTTGCCTGGATTACTGTTGCAGTGCGCGCTACAACAACCAGCACCACACGGTTTCCACTGAGAAATGAGCCCGAGGTGACAGGGCGGGTTGAGACACTGACCCCTCGCTTTCCACCTTGCCATTTTGGAAACAAGTCCGTTCAACATCAGGGTGTGAGAGTCTGCAGAGAGAGCACGACTCCGTGTTCTTGCTAAAGGCACCCGAGCATGTGCTTGCATGCGAATGTGAACGTGTGCACGAGCGTGAGCGACTGGTGGAAAAAAAAAAAAAAAAAAAGTTCCTGAGCGTTTCTCCAAGGGAGACTGACGCATAGCTAGTTGTTGGGAGTCCAATCCCCGAAGTTTGCTTTTCTTTCTCGACCCAATGTGCTTTGAGCTGTCAGTGTCAAAAAACGTCCCGAATACGGACTCTTACGTGAGAAATCTTTGTGTATCCTGAACACATCTAATGCTGATATGGCCGAGAAGGCTGTTTGCCAAGGGAGCAGAACAGACATCCTCCCTGTTGGAGCATCTGGAAAAGTGGGATCAGAGTCCTTCACCCCCCTTTTCTCTTTGCAAATACAAATGAACAGGAGGCCTTACTGCTTTGGTCCTGTCAAAACAAAGAGAGTGTCATCTTCCAGCCGCTTTTTTATCGACAGTGTCGGCCCCGTATCCAGTAACGGCTACCACTGGGAATAACTTTGGGGGAAAAGTGATCCCTTAATGAAGCTCAGGTAATTACCACCAACCTCAAATTTGCCCGGGCGCTTTCTTTAAGTAGGAGCCCCCTCCACACCCACCCGCTCCCCCGCCAAAGTTCAGGCCCGTCAGACTGTCTCTGCTTCATGAAAGGGATTAGAGCGAAAAGAAAGAGCCTAGGGATGGAAAAGGAACAAGGAGCAGAAGAAACGGGCGTCTGAGGGGCGAATTAAAACACTTCCACTGTTTGGAGCACCAGATAAAGGATGTTAGCGGGTCACGGTGTTCGCCGTCTGCACTTTTGCGCTGTTCGGCCCTCCCTTTCATGCTTGTTTCCCTCACTTCTGTTAGATAACGTGGCATAAAAAGAGGGCTGAACTTTGCACAGTGAGGCGCGGGAGCTGGGTACAGCCGCACCTGTGCCGTGGAGGCTGTCGCCGCAAATGTTACTTCTTTGTTATTTCGGGGAGTTACGTTTCAGTCAGTTATGTCAAAAGCAGTTTTGCATATTTAGAACTGAACAGACAAAGAAGGAGACACCTGCGAAAATATTTCAGGGCATGCAAGGATGTCTGCAGAACGCGTTGTTTACGTTGTCTCGCCAAAGTTTTTATGCCCGTTGAAGTTTTTCGCAGTGTGTCACATTACAGGCAACTTCAATGAATTTAACTGGGATTTTATGTGACAGTTCAAGGAAAGAGAAAGTTGTCGGGAAGATTAAAGCAGACGTTGGTCCTAAAACAATATTCTAAGCTTTAAATATCGCACATGATGCTGTGTAGTCCATCAAGCCAGACATGAAGAAATGATTATAATCACAGATGAGAGAATCTCATGACAGGCAGAGTAACTCGCACCCTGCCTGGCTTCTGTTTACAGGGTTTCTGCAGATTTCACAAAATTTTAAGACCACTATGAGTGGCATTTTAGACCTGTATCTCCACAGAAATTTCCGCACATCTTCCAGACCATTGGTGAAAAATTTGCAATTACCCATGTTAAAAGAGCCACCTAGCCAGCAAGCTATGTTAGCAGCTGGTTACCAGTAGCCTCAATCGCCTTGCGTCACGGAACGTAACGAAGATGTTTGGGTGCGACTCAAACAAAAAAGTTCAGTGAGGAAAACAAAACATGGAATATACAAGATTAGATACAAGACTAAATTTCAGATTGGTGAATAATGTATGTAAGGGCAATTTACTTTTCGAATTTAAGACAATTTTTGTTGCATGGATTTAAGACCTTTTAAGGGAAGTCATAGGAATTCATATTTAAAGTTTAGCACAAGCCATGTTTGGGGCACAGCAAACATGCTGAAGAAGGTGCGGTCAGATGAGACCAGAAGTGAACTGTTTGGCCTACAGTGAAGCCTCGCTATAACGCGGTTCGCCTTTCAGGGCCTCGCTGCTTCGCGGATTTATTTGTGCAGTTTTTTTTTTTTCCACAGTGCATTGTGTTCTGCGCCCTGAACACAATGCACTACAAATAATGCACTAGTTAATAAAAAAGCTTTATTAACTTTTTTAACTTAATAAAAAAGTTATTAAAATAGTCTCTAATCTTCTCACCAAGTTCTCTGGTACTTAACAAATAGAAATAATTTGAGTCAGTGACTACAAAAAAGAAAGAAAAAAAGTCTATTTTATATTAACTTATTTCTGCAGATGCATGCAACTAAATCATCTGCTAAAATAAAATCTTATCTCCAACGTGTGTCTTGAGGTCGGGTAACAGTTTAGTTACACTAATCAAAAGCGATTGATGATATCTTTGATTTTTTGTCCAAAGATATCAGTAAAGTAAGCACCTGGCTGCTCTCAGTCTCATAAAAAAACCCATTTCTTTACAGACACAACTTTCTGTCGCAGTGGGGATTCTGAGGAAACGGCCTCAAGTCAAAGCCAAATGCCTTGGCTGCACGTCATGCACAGGTTCTGTGGCCTTCCTAACATAAACACCAAGCATATACAAACACATTAGCATAGACTCTGTAAAAAAAAAGAAGAAAGAAAACAACCTGAGGCTCTCCATCAGTCTCAGGCCAGGATGGTGCTATACATTTCAAAGCTCACAGCTAAACATAAACACAGCACTTCCCTGTCATAACAAGCCAGTGGCTAGGTAACCCTGCAGTTTGTTAGGACTATCTACTGTTGCACTGATCCCTCGGCTCTGTGGGGATCAGTGCACAGAGCACTGATCCCCACAGCCAGTCGGCACCCGGCCTGCAGACGGTGCCGGCAGAAAATGGAGCTGACTAATGGGAAAAGAAATAAAGGAAGCCAATTGGTCAAAATAAATTTCAAATAAGCAATTTAAGAGCAGTCCATCCACTTACAGGTTCAGTGTTGCAGGACATCACAGAAGAGAGTTCCCCTTTTTATTTTTTTACACACTTACACATAAAATAAAACAGTATGCAGCTGAGGGCGGATTAAACATCCCTCTTTTATTAGGAAATGCAATCCCAGCCCCCGTCCCCACCCACCAACAAGTGTCTTCTATCATAACGTACCGCTTCTAAAGAGAGCGAAACATTTGCTTTAAAAACGCTTTGATGAAGGCTAACGACCAAAACGCAGCTCCTGGGCCGAACACTGGCGGCCCTGAGCTGCTCTGTACACAAAGCAGCGAGTGAAGACAGAGAAAAGCTCAAATGGCTGGTAAAGAACCTTGACGAACGGCTGAATTCAGTAATCAAGGGCTGCTTGAATGTGATAAAAAAAAAAAAAAAAAAAAAAAAAAAAAAAAAGCACATTTAAGCAGAAAGAAAATGTGCCGCTTCTCGTTTGCTCCTCGGAGGCTCAAGATTCTATAAAGTTTTGTTTTGGCTCATTGTTCAAAGTTCTTCATTGCATTTAAATTCTGCCATAAAAACGTCCAGTTGCGCTTCAAGACGATCAATTTTTATTTTATGAGATCAACTGACACAGAGTGGTGCACAGCAGTGAACTGGTAGGGAAATTAGATGTGGTCTTAAAGCTTTTTGATATGAAAATATGAAAAGTGTGGCCTGGATTATTTATTTTTAGAATCTACCTTTTGCTGCATTTACAGCTGGAAGGATTTTAGGCAAAGTCTCAACCAGCTTTGTGAATTTGGCGCATGATGTTTTTGCCCATGCATCTTTCCTGAATCTCAATCAGAGTATTCGGAGAGCGTCTGTAAACATCAGTTTTCTTTAGATGCTTCATCTTCTGTAGTGTAGGATGCACAGCTAGAAAATTCTTCCTCCAACATCAGAATGTGAAAAATTCAAACCTTTCTGCTTGACTTAACATCGATACGGTGTCGGGCTGAGCTGTTGATTACGTTTTACATTACCTGATTAATAGTTGGACAGTAAAGATGCTTAATAAGTGATTTATTTTACACAATTTGAACCGGGTGAAGCTTCCACTAGGCCACTAAAGGTTTTTTGCGTAGAATATAATAACAGACCAAGTTTTTGCAAAAAAACAAATAAAAATTAAATAAATTGACAATCATTTCAACAATTGAGTCGTCACAAATTATCCGTTTAATCATTTTAGCCAAATCTCTCATATTAAATCCTAATAATATACACAGATATAAACTGCAATGTGATTGAGGTTGAAAAGGTAAGAATACTTTTGCATTGGTTGAGGTTGTTTCTAAAGCTAGCTGGGATTTGAAGAAGAGGAGCGTGTCATTTTGCCAGAGTCGTGATCAGTGCGTTGTGTGGCGTTTGCAACATGACTTTCTGTTTTCCCTGGTGGAGAGTGGGGCTTCCAGGGGTGCTTACGCGGTGAACCCACCCATAAAAGAAACCAAAATTGAATTAAACAAACAGTTTCAACTCGAGCTGAACTAAACAAACTGCAGCCCACAAAACCACTTTTATATAAAGGTTCGTTGCAAAACAGAATGCGGCACAATAACAAACGTATCCCCATGCAAAAGGTTGCGTAATGGTTTGGATAAGCCTCTGATTTAAAGGAATAAATTAATATCCGTCTTCTCTGGCACCGGGTTGATCAAGAGTGATTGCAGGTAAACGTTTAAGCTTGATTATTGGGGTTGGAGTTGACACCGTAAATCATTTTCCTGAACTACCCTTGGAGGCATTTCTGTCCTCCCATCTGCACAGAACAAATGACAAACAGAAATAACTTCTGCAGCACACTTCCTCTGTTCCCACAGTCGATTGCTGCAACATCTGCCTGCAACGTATGCACTCTGTACACGCCGCGTGGCTCTTCACGCTTCACGCTAAGACGTGACGCTGATTACACGTCCGGCTTTGGCCCCCGATTTTCCACGCAACGGGGGGAAACCCGTCGCTAAAACGAACGGGAAAGACAGATTACTCAAAACGAGTAACGTGTAGGGTCTCCTACACATTCTTGAAATGTTTGGAGAGTCCAAATGAAATGGAAGCACTTTGCTGATGTCATTATCTAGAAACACTGTTGTGGAAGATCTGTAATGTAATCCAAGGGAGGATCCAGTGGGAAGGGAAAATGGAAAAATGTCACTGTCCGTCACCGTTTCTAAAGTCCAGACCACAAGTGTCCCTTTAACCACCAGTGGAGGTTGGAGAGATGCAGTCAGAAACACACAAAGGAGGTAAATACAAACTCACAGAGTTTTTGTTTATGTGCTATTTTTATTCTTACCCCAACATCTTGGCACAGCCAACATGCTTAGCAAACTGCCACAAAAAATAAAATAAAAAATGCAACACACCTTGTAATTGGCACTGTTAACTATTTTCCTTTTTGCTGCTGTGCTTCGCTGTGGCTCAGAGGGAGGCGCTGGAAGTCGCTTGATTTATGGCCGGGGAAGGAACTGAGAGCTTTTCAAGACGAGCCAGCAGAGGCTCACGAGAAGCGGACAGGTCTGGGTTAGCCACAGCGACTGGAGATCAGAGTAAAACAATTTCACTTCGAATTCTGTCATTTGTTCATTTTCACTCCGTCAGAGAACCTACAGCACACTAACAAAAAGTTATGCGTTATGACTAGGGTTGTCCCGATCCGATATTTATATCAGACGAGTATCGGATTATATCAGACTGCATCTAAGATCTTAGAAAAAAGCACGCTGATAGAATCACACTGCACAGTGGCACAGTTGGTAGAGCCGTTGCCAAGAAGGTCCTGGGTTCGATTCCCGGCCCAGGGTCTTTCTGCATGGAGTTGGCATGTTCTCCCTGTGCCTGGTGGGTTCTCTCCGGGTTCTCCGGCTTCCTCCCACAGTCCAAAAACATGACTGTCAGGTTAATTGGGCTCTCTAAATTCTCCCTAGGTGTGAGTGTGTGTGTGAATGGTTGTGTGTCCTGTATGTTTTCTGTGTTGCCCTGCGACAGACTGGCGACCTGTCCAGGGTGACCCCGCCTCTCGCCTGGAACGTTAGCTGGGGATTGGAACCAGCAACCCTCCCAACCCCATTAGGGACAAAGGGTGATTAGAAAATGGATGGATGGATGATAGAACCACTCCGGTCCAGGATTTAATCCGGTCCAGGATTCAGTCCGGTCCAGGATTTAGTCCGGTCCAGGATTTAGTCCGGTCCAGGATTCAGTCCGGTCCAGGATTCAGTCCGGTCCAGGATTCAGTCCGGTCCAGGATTCAGTCCGGTCCAGGATTTAGTCCGGTCCAGGATTTAGTCCGGTCCAGGATTTAGTCCGGTCCAGGATTTAGTCCGGTCCAGGATTCAGTCCGGTCCAGGATTTCTGTCCAGCAGCACATCTATTTAGCAAGCAAAGCCACTAGTTGCTAATAAATGGGTTGGTTGTTCTCACTCTTACTGTTGTTGACTATTGTTTTCTGAGTAATTTCACTTGACCAAAACTTTTCTAACATTCCACACAACAAAATAAGTAATAAAAATATGTGTAATATGTGTTGATATTTTACCAGCCCATAACATAAGAGAAGCACCAATTAATCAACCATAAAAACAATACCGCTAATTTTCCCTTTGGCTTTAATTATAATATGAAAATATAATTTTGTCCTATTTAATAAGTGCATCAAAATAAAAAAACTCAGTTTAAAACCATTAGCCTGTACTTTGATATACTTTTATGAGCTTAATAAAAAGCAGATAAAAGTTACCGTCATGTGTTTTTATTGTACAAACGCATTTCCTATTGGATTCAAAATGTCTTCCTCTATCACAGAACCAGCAGCATGTTCCTTTATGTGTCATAATATTTTTTTTTTAAATGTAAAAATTGAAATCAGAAAGTGATTCCTCACAGAGAACTGGAAAAACTTGACTTTCCCGATATAATGATGTCATCTGAAGTTTTGAATTCACAAAGAAATATTCAAGTCCTTTAAATGAGATGCCTCAGAGAGTGCCGTAATGCCATCAGTTCTCTCCAGCTACATGTGACGTAGAGTAGTACAGTGCTGCCCCTCCCCCACTTGTTGCTGTGCGCTCCTGGTCTGCTGGTTGAGAGAAAGATCCTATGTTTTTCTCTTCCTAAAAAAATAAAACATTTGTTGTTTTGTTTTTGTTTTTGAACTATTTCCAGTTGCAAAACATACAGAAGTCACAATGTGGAAACTGAATGAAGACATTATTATCCCTATGCAGCTACATTTGGCAAACTCCAAACTGAGTTAGATCATTTAACAAACTTTGGCTTTAAATCTATTTCTAATGATTTTGTCAGCGCTAGCATCCTTTATGTGACAGTTGTCAGACAGAAAATCAAGTTGTGAGACATTGGGCCGGGGCTCAAACCCGCAACGTCCGCTTTGAGGACTAAGGCCTCGGTTTGTTTTACCCCTGCACCACTGCCTCGCCCAGGCTTTAATTCTTTAATTTCTTACCTAATATCATAAAATCTAGGATTTTTTAAAAGGCAAACTTCACCATATAAGCAGATTCTCCTGCCTCTGATATCCAGACCAAGCAAAGGTTAGCATTAGCTCGTCTCAAAACGAGAGGTGAACTGAATCTTCCACCATTCCAAGGTGCAGCTGTGCATATGAGTTATTTCCTCCACTAAACAAGCTCTCTTCACACCCGGCTGGGTCCTGTCTTGTTTTAGGGGCCAAATGGAGTGAGCAGCATGCATGCATTGTACAGTGTGTACACGGCCAGGGTGAGGGGAGGGGTAAACTTTGTAGGGCACGCAGCCAGGAGAACTGAGCTCTTCGTGGAATGCCATGGAAAAATGAGACAGTGGAATGCAGACTTCACTGAGCAGAGTAAACAGGCCGGGCTGAGAGAATGCTGCCACGGCGCTTTGAAGTCGCCTCCACCTCCCTATCGCGCACCCTCCCATCACCGACTGCTGTGCTGATTAACAAAGAGAGCGCAATTTTATCCATTCACGATATTGTCGTTTGGGTGGCCTGAAAACCCGCCGTGTATCATCTCGGTGCACGCTCAACGTCCCCGCTTGGAGCGCACGCTCTATTTATTCCTCAAAAACACACGCACACGCTTCAGAGCTCGCAGTCAGCCATGCATATCTGCACACGCACAAGCATACACACAGGGAGAGAGACATATAAAGAGGCTCACACCTGCTCTCTGTCATGGCATGGCACTTCAAGGCTTCCGGCCCCTCCGACTACAGTCGGTCCGTCTATCTCATCAAACCCCCTCAGCTCCTCCTCCTCAGCCCTGCTTCAATATGGTCTTTCAACGTCTTTGTTGAGCGCGCTGCAGCGATATCAGGTTAAGAATGTCTCCAGTGTAGACAGTAGACACGAAGGCACCGCAGCCTGTAGCTCTGCGTCTGAGGCAGCCGGCTGAGGAATCCGCTCAAGTGGGCAGGTAAACACCGCTGCCCTACCTTCACCGGCAGGCTGTATAAACCTGAGGCTGAGTAAGGGCTTCCTAGAAACCGCTTTCTCCGCCACGTAAACATAGCATGCATTGCACCAGTCCTGTTTAGTCTGTTTTAATTGAATTTGTTTGCCGAGAAAGTCCGGTTCGTTTGGGGAGGTGTGAATGTACAACTGAACTTTGATGCAGACCAAAATAGCAAACTCTGGTCAATCCAAAAGCTGAGGTCTTGATTCAGTTGAGGTGAACTCTGGTGCAGATCAAATGCATAGGTGAATGCCAAGTGGACGTGGGGCATTCTGGGTAAATACAACCAAAATCAAGACGCAAGTCTAGTGTAAGAGGACAAAATGGCTCACGCCACCACAAAAATTTCACACTGCTCCATTTTGGTCCACATTTCGTAAAGAAGGAAGTTGCGCTCAGTGTCATCTTCAGAGGTTTTTGTGTTGTTTCCTTCAGTGGATCTTGCTGCAGCGCCACTAAAGGTGAAAAGGGGAACAGGTTTCTCAAGAGGTTTAATTTGACACAGGGCAGTGTGAAAACGAACCGCAGCAACTGAAGATGTAACAAATGTTGAAATTTTGGTCCCCAATTCAACCGAGTCCATCGGACTATCAGGTGTGAAAACACCCCAAGATCCAGCTGGATCAAGAACCTCACAGAAAACTTCATCTGAACACATCAGCGCTTAAAACACCACTTCATGTGAAAAAGGTTTTTTTTTCTTCTTCCAGGAACCTTTGAACATTTCTAGAGTTTAGATCATTCACATCTGGACACTTCCCACTGCAGTTGGCAGAGTTTCAGTTTTGTCCTGTATGGATGCAGGTCAATGACCCTCTAGTTTCTCATCTTTATAAACCGAACTGTTCCTAGCTCAGATTTTTGTGGAACACTAAACTTTATTATGTATTTAGTTTTATAATCTTAAAACTAAACATTGTAAAATGTTTAGTTTTATAATGTATAATTTCAGAGGGCTTAAAGCCTGTATTTGTGCTGAGCATTATTTATTCTCTTGGCAGGATAAAGTTTCAAACAATCTTTTAATTTTACCAACATGTTTCTTCTCACTGGAGCATTAAGACTCCAAACTTCAATCTGTGGCAGGAGTTAAAGATTAGAGGGAAAGCAAAGAGACCTTTCAGTCTCAAAGGCTTGGAGCTCATCACCAAAGATGAATCATCAAAATAGCACCAAATAATTTTAAGTCTAAATCTGCCAGGGATATGATCAATTTGAGCTTAACTGTGTGCCAGCTGGACAGCTTAAGATTCCTTACAAATACGTAAATTATGTCTTATTTTACTGCTACAGCAGATATTTAGATTCAGGGTTTTTATTTTGTCAGATTTCCCTTTAATTTTTCTCCTTATTCCTTGTAAAAGTTCATTGTGCTAAAGGCAAAACTTTTAAAACAACCAAATATTTCTATAATTCTGTATGTCTTTATTGGGTGATGGATAAATAAATGAATCAAATTGTTTATAATAGAGGAGGGAAAACATTTCGGTGTGACCTCTACATGAAACGATCCGAGACAGAAGTTACATCTAAAGTATTACACAAAAACAAATAACCCATGCCTGTTCTCACCCGGCAACTTACGCAACACATTTGTATGTAAACTAATAAAATTCTGTATAGTGTAAACACACATAAAGCACTTTCTCCTTCTTGGCAACAGTATGTATACACGATACACACAGATATAAGCAAGTACCACTGAGTCAGAAGATTTGATTTTCACACAGCTGTGCCAGCTCCACGGGAAGAATCTGAGCGCCTTTGAACATCTCTGCATGGTTCCCAGCCCGATGAATGAACGCTGAAGAATTTAGTTCAATAACAGGGTCAAAGTGAAGACGAGACTTAACAGAGCAGCGTCTGAACCACGGCAGTCGTGCTGTCTGAGATTTTTCAAACTACTTCTGCCAAAACAACATGTAAACAATGGTTATTTCTCTAAATATCCTTGTGCACCTATGAGTTAACTATACTTAGCCAGCCTTGGGCAACAAAACTTGAGCTGCCTTTCTGCAGCAAGCAGCCCATTAAACGTACAGCGCTTCCAACTATAAAGGCCACTCAGTCGTCCTCAGTTGTCCCTCGGTACGCTGTGTAGAATGAAAGGTGGGGGAGCCCAGAAAACAGCCTGGTCTGTCATCACTACAACGCTCTTATATCACAGGGTTGGAGTCAAATTGGTACTTTTGCTGCCTGGCAGGGCTGGTCTGCTGGTGTTTTCCGGTACCAAATAGATCAATCACTTTAGCAGGAAAGGGGTATAGTGTCTGCGATTTAAGGGCTAGACAATTCCACAAGCGGGCTTTGCTGCACTGCTGGCCCGCGGTAAAAAGAGGCCGTGGTGAGCAGGGTAAGGTACGCTAAGAGCAAGCAACTGTTCATTTTCCTTCCTCTCCGCTCCTAACGGGATACCTCTACAAACCCGAAGATAGATACTGCTTTTTTTTTTTTTTTTTTTTTTCTCAAATGCTCAGAAGCAGCACAAAGTCCACTTTGTTGGATCACAGAAAGTTTTCCATGCGATGATCGTTTTTGGGTGGTGAACAAGAGAACATGGCTCCTTAATTACGGACTTTAATTACTGACTTTTATTCACACCAGCACAAATGAGTAAATGAGTACAAGCTCCCAATAAAACCCAGAGAAACTAAGCAGCAACTGGATTTACTTTTTCTTTTTCACTTCCAGCCGGTGACAGGTTGGTTGGAAAATGAAAATTCAGTCTTTTTCCAATCAGTGAAGGCAAAATGATTAAGCACCATCAAGCCACTGTGCGGAAGTTATTACTAAGAGAAGAAGACTTAAAGTGTTTAAAAATGAGCTTTCAACCTCTCTCTACTACAACTACTACTTCTTCTACTCATCATTGAGCTCTATCTCTCATTGTTTCATCTACATTTAGTCTAACAGCTGACACCATCGGTACTGCGGGTTTCAGAAGGATAAAAAAATCCATTCAACTTCAACACCAATGAAACCTAAATTTTTAGTATTTCTTATTAATTTCAAGGTTTCCCCCAGAAAATCTGCTAAGGCCAGTGGTGGAGGCGCTAGGACAGTCCACCATGATGTGTTAAAGTGTTAAGTTACAAAAATGCAGAGATGCACATGCAGGCATCATAATTTGGAAATAGCTTGTGTGGCCATCGAGCAGGTGTAGGGACGGTCACAGCCAGTTCAATGTGTCAACTATAAAGTTTTACTATCACTGTTTAAAAAAAAAAAAACAATATTTAAGATAAACAAACAATGCTAAGCCTGATGGGGTTCCAGTAAAGCCAGGCAGCCCGCCAGGCTTATTATAGACTGGGGGAAACCCTGAATTCCTAAAAATCAGGAGAAAATCTCGTCATAAATCATTGACTCATTAGGTGTCTTATTTCAAGTCAAAAAAGTCATGAATCCCATTCCTCTCTAACAGTGGCATTTAGTGCCTACAGGCAGAGTGAAGAGGTTTTGGAGACAACACGACTCCCCTGATGGATGCAAGGCTCCTTCACCCAAACAGATTGACTCGTCTTCACAATGCAGACCCGGTTGGCCCTGCAACCTGATCCGGAAAGCTTCCAGAGTCACTCAGCGGTCCCCTGCGTTTTAGGCCTCCCCGTTTCCTCGGCTGGGTCTCCTTCCCCCCGGGCCTCGGGGTGCAACGGCAACGAGAGTGTGTCTCTAGGATGGTGTGTGTGGACACAAAAGGGAGTGACCTCATATGGCATGAAAAGAGACTCAAGAATCCCGTCTCAACCGGAGTCAACTGGAGGGTCTGTGGTACTGACAGTCCTTCACAGGCTAATTAAGTGTCACCTGAGTCAAACTGGCTCCTGAAGCGCCTATGGCTCAAAGAAAGACTCTCCTGTCTCAGGTATTCCTCACCTCCTGTCTGACTAATCAAACCCCTGAAGTGCAACACTAATTAAATCCAGGATGTTCTAACGAACGCTCGTGAGGCGACAACAATCTTATGAAAGAAAAACTCCTTTTTCCTGTTGCAGGGGCTTGGTTTGTGGCATTTACTGGCATGTGTGGGGTGGGACTCCATAAAGTAGAACCAGAATTGTCTGATTCCTTTTTATATGGAAGTGCCTTTGTAGTCGAGCCAACAAATCTCCTCGGCTGAGCAAACGCACACCTGCACTCGGCGAAAAAGGAGTAGAAAAAATAGCAGAACAAGTCAGTAAATAACCATATAAAATCAAAACCCCTGGCTGAGGGGAAAGCACAGCGATGTCTCGGTTGGGTCCGTCTGCACTGCAGTGCTATGTGGGTGGGCTGTAAATCTGAACCAGCTTCTTCCAGGAATGGGTGCCGGGTGGCAGAGGCTGCGTCCCGTACAAACTTTCTTCTGGTAGACCACATCAGAGCCAAACCAGCAGAAGCGCTGACCTTAGGAGTGCACTACCACCTCCTGATTGTCACATCCCTCCCATTCCCATTCCCAGTCTGTCATTACTGGATAATAATAATAATGGATAATAAAAGAGCACAGGCTCAGGGGTGTAGCATTAACCTTAATCGAGTGTAGATGGAGTGATCATATGGGCTCTTTTGGCTATTTTACTGACGTTAAACATCTGCCCCGGTGTTGACAGGTGACAATAAGGGCATGTTGAAGTAACTGCTTTTTAAGTTACACAGGCCAGGCTATTCTTTGCAGAACACCGAGTACTCTGCAAAGCAATCACTTTTTAGATGGGTTCTTTCCCTTTGGTTGGTGAGCTAAAAACACCAAGATATCCAGGTCAAATGTATCACCATAAAACATTTACTCACAAGTAGGGAAGCATAATATATCCGCATCAATGTTGGTGTTGACCAATGTTTGTCTCTCTCTTTTTTAAATATTGGTATCGACCCAATAAGTAAAACTGGGCCAATTTTGGCAACCGGAGTTTGTTTCCATCTTGTTTGTTTCCCGAAGAGGGAAGCGAAGAGGTCATGTGGTATTTGTTCTGTCATGTGACATTGATAGTGATGCAGCACAGGATTATGGGATGTTCAGCTGAAGCAGAGAAGCCATTTAGGTGGATTGATGTATCAATATTGGTCTAAATGTTCACATTGGTGCATCCTTACAGAAACTACTGCTACCAAAGACTTCAAAAACATCTAGAGTTCATCTTACAGCCAACAATATCTTGTGATGTGAAGAACTTTAATACAATACAGTTTGGACTGTCAAGACTGGTTTAAGCCAATCCAATTTCTCTTTGAGAAATTTAATAGAAGATAAAGGAACTCAAAAATGTTTAGCATCTTTTTAAGCCTTCAAGCCATAACTGTTTTTTCATTAACCTTATTTGGGAGAGAGATGACGTAAACACCCTTTGTCTTTATGTTATAAGCAATCGGTGTAAAACATGTTAAAGCAAAGACATTATTCCAATGATGATAGTTTACTAATAAAATAAATAACTGTCAACTGATAATGGCACCACAACTGAAACAGTGAACAGACAGTCAACAATTTCAAAATTTAATCAACTTTAATGACTTAAAAAATTTTAAAAATACTACTACTTATAATAATTAATGATACTTTAATTTTACTCATGCATTAAACAATCATATAATTTGAAGGTGTTTAGAAAAAACACGTCTGCTGCTGTTTAAACTCCGGATTTGATGGCCGTTTTGCAGGCAAGCAGTGGGAAATATTCAGCTGTCCCTCCGCGCTTCATTTGTCTGAAGAGGTTCTGCAACAGATTGTTTTCTGCAAGTCAGTTGTGGGGTCGATGAACATTGTACGCTGCAAACGAAACCACATATTTAACGTTGAGATAAAACAAGATCGTCAATGATAAAATGAGAATATGATAATCTGTCTCTAAGCAAGAAAAAATTAAAAATCAAAATCAAAGTGTACATAATGTGAACTGTGTTTTAACAATGGCAATCCTATTTTATCTTTAACACCTAAAATTAAGTGGCTCGCTGTCTGTAGTAGGAGTCCCTTGATTATTTTAAATATCATTTTATAAGATCCTCCACTCATTTTGGTCTTCTTAACTGTACGCAATCATAGGATCTGATCCATTCAGTTCAGTCAGGTTCAGGTATTGCAGGTGAGATAATTCTGTCTAATGATCAACATTCATCTTGTGATCTATAGGTGAGTCGGCTTAATGCGTTTTGCTGTTCGGACCAGCCTTTGAGCTCAAGACGATCGGTTAAATTAATAGCAGCAGACGTGTGATTCAAGCTTATGTTTAGTCATGCTGTCACTATGCCAAGATTATTAACGCTGAGTCTGTAGTGAGTCATCCTGATAGGGAAGTTCAAGTTTCAGCAGTATTGCCGTGAAGTCAAGTACCTCGGCTTTCTGTGATTGTTGGCACAGAAACAGTTTATACACATGTTTCTCCCAGGTGCCAGGTAAACACATCATTCCAGCTATCAAAACAGTAAGATATCATTAGTGTGGGCATCTGGCAACAAGTGGCATGACATTTCCACTATGAGAGAAAACACACTTTTATTATAAGGATTTACATATTTGCTAATTGTGTGAGACATTTTTTTATTGAATATTTCCCTCTTTTGTGATCAAATGAAGAATGCTTGGTTCAGATCCACGTCTGCAGGTGCTAACCTGGACTTTATGTTTTATGGATTTTTGTGGGATTTATGTTTTTCCATAAAAGCGAGACACTCAGGGGAACCTTGAAATCTAGGCAGCCAACGAGAGCAGAGAGAGCTGGTGAAGTATGTTTTGAAAAACAGGAAGCTCGGTAGACCTTAACATAGTGAGCATCTAGTCAAAACAAGCTTTATCTCAGCAGTGGGATATAAACCTGACAATCATCTGCGTCACAGTGAAAGGACGTCACAAGTTTCTACAGAGTAGAGCTAAAAGGAGGAATAGATAAAAATAGAAAATGGGCTAAACTCGAACCCTGTGGAACGCCACAAGAAAGTGGCACATAAAATCATGCCAACACTAAAGTAAACGTCTCTTGGTAGTTTGACTGAATTGGGTGGCTCTTTCCCAGTTCCCCTGCCCTGACTGGTGGTGTTTTTTCTCAACAGAAATCATTGGAAACAGCCGAATTAGCCTTTTTTGTAAGACAGAAAAGTGTAGCAGCCGGCAAATTGGCAGTGTGTGATAACAGCTGGGGGACAGCCATAGCTTTTCCCTCTCCTTCAAATAACCGGAGAAAACTCGGGTTACTCTAATAATAATAGTAATAATATGAATGTGTTTCATTTAGCAATCATCCACTTTGCGAGAAAAAACAATACAAGAATAGACTAAAAATAAAAACGCTGACCCTTTCTCTGGCATCTCAAGGTTAGAAACAATATGACAGAAAATATTAACAGTTTATCAACATATCACAAACTGACCTATAACGATAACCAAATGATCTATATCTAGGTTGTTTGGCATTGATTATTATACAACTAAGGTACTTTGATGCTGACGACGTTTCACATTTCTGAGAGCAAAGACAAAAATACAAAATAAAAATCACTAAAATTGTCCTTATTCTCGCCGTTTCTCACATTCTACAACTAAAGGCTTATCCACAGAAAGTCACAGTTACACAAGCATGAGAAAACCTTACTTTGCTTCGGAGCACTGCTGTGATGTTTACTCTGTTTTTACAGGCAAGGTGTGTCTGTCACTTTACGATGGTCCCACGGGCCAGACAGCTCTGGCAAAAGAGACAGACCTTTCGCCTGGGGAGGGATGGATGGGCCGGTAGATCAGTGAGAGGGGTGTGAAGGGAAGGTGGGAAAGGGAAAGAGGGGAGAAGGGAGGGTGTGTCTGAACACGCAGGCCCTCTGGGTAGACAGGCAATAACATCTAAAGCACTTCCTTCCCTCTGCTCACTTCTAAGAAGCATCTTGTTAAAGTAAGGCGCATCTAATCTAATATCAAGATGCACAAACCAACAAACAAAACGTAAATCCAGGATTCCTCTCTCGGTTCTGATGGCAAAGGGGAAATATTAGACATAGCTAAGTAGGAATTCTGCAAAATGAACTACAAATCTCCAGGGGGATTGTAAAAGCCAACTGGCATGTGAAACCCCAATTGCTCGAGGAGGAAGTGGGCTTCGGGTGTTTTCCACATTACATGCGGTCCCGATATCAAAAGAGATAACAATTCCAGCTGCGCTGCTGCTCCAGCTACACACCGGATCATCTGGAGGAGTCATCCATCCCCAAAACCCACACCACTTTCCGACGCAACAAGAACAAGACAGAAAACAATCCACAGAAGCTAAAACTGTCAAAATGAAAATCTTTTTTTTAACCAGGCTTTATGGTGAACAACAAAAGAGCTAAATGTATGTTTCTGTTAGTTTATAAATCACTGAATGGCTTAGGACCAAACTACATCAAAGACCTGTTGATGTTGTGTCAACCCTCCAGATCTCTCTGGGTTTTTTTGGTTCTGGTTCTGCTCTGCATCCCCAGAACCAGAACTAAACGTGGAGAAGCAGCATTCAGCTTCTGGAACAAACTTCCAGAAAACTGTAAAACAGCTGAAATGCTGAGTTCCTTTAAATCCAGGCTAAAAACCCGTCTGGTTAGCTTTACCTCTGGCCCATTATAACTGGAACATTAACCAGCATACCTGATGTCTATTGATGATTTAATGATGACACCACTGGTTTCACAATTGGTGACCGTACGTGTTTAGGATGTTTTTATGTTTTCATGATGTAAAGCACTTTGAACTGCCTTGCTGCCTACATGAGCAATACAAATACACTTGATTGATTGATTGAAATGTTTATAGCAAATGGTATCTCTCTATCCGGTACAGCTTGTCACTCCTTCTTGGAAGCTAATTTGGATGCTGAAGTGGTTTGCACGCAACGCGTTATGCCTGAGGCACCGACCTGCGACAGCTGATGTGCTGAGCTCTTTGGTGTGGAGCCGCTGAGAAACGAGCCGTCTACGTTACTTCAGGCTAATTGGGCTGAAGGTGGGATGGGGAGCAAATAGGCAGATCAAATATGAATCACTAACCACAGGTGCCCTGAAGGAGGAACAAACTGGCTTGGGTATATTTCCCAAAGTATGTCTGCGCTGTTCTCAGCAAGCAGCCTTCTTGGCTTCTCTTCACTGTGAGGTCGCTGACCATGCCCTTCATTATGTTTACATATCTGCACTCCACCGCATAAAGTCAACAAGAGAGCTTATCTTGAGCTAATGCACAATCTCTGCCTTCAAGAGGCAGTACATGTGCCCGATAATGTCCCGACTGAAGCTGAAGTTTCAGTGGTGACTTTGTTATCCTGCCGTCTATATAAAGATCAGGAAACCATTTGTAGCCTTTTGGCTCAAATACGGTAAAATTTTGCAAAGCCTTTGAAGTTTATTTGATATTAGATTCAACAGTGATAACTTTTCTAAAATCAGTATGCATTTTTTTTTTTTTTTTGCTAAATGAATTGCAGTATAAGTTGGAGAACTTTATGGAAAGTGTATAATGCTTCGTCTACAACGATGATGCAAAAAATCAGAGAATTTACCAGGCGTGCCTCATGACATCACCTGCTCTATAAGCCCCTCCTGCTTCCGTTTGGCAGAGAAAAAGAAAACACTACTGACCTTGCAAGAGAACTCTCCTGCAGTGGAGTTGTTGTGAGCAACTGTGGGGATATAAAAGATTGCCGACAGCAGACAAAGAGGAAAAAAAAAGAAAAATCCTGCGCATAAAAGCGGGACTGATAAGCAGTGCAGGTTGGCGATAAGAAACAAAGGCGGTACGTGCCGAAACGCGCCGTGACCGGACCGATAAAGGCCACCGATAACAGACGCAGAGCTGAAGGTGGTGAAACACAAGCATCTGCAACGGCGCAACAGGAAGAAAGAAGCCATGGAGAACGCCGCAGACGCAGGGTGAAGATGGAGGGCTCCATGTGTCTTCTACAGTTGCACCTGTGAGTAATCTATGATTCGTCAGCGTGTTCCCGACGGGCATCCATGCAGGCTTCGCTTCCTCTAAATGGGACGGCTGAATATGTAATCTGTCCTCTTTCATCCACAGGCTAGATTTCCACCGGGCCACGCACGCCGACTCTGCTATGCTGTTGAACATGGGGGCATGGAAATGGCACGTTCACTCCTTATCCCTTCTGCACTCTTACGCAATAAAGTAAGAGAAAACATCACAAACCAGAAGTTTTATTCCCATCAAACTAAAAGAAACTGATGAACACTGCTGACTTAACAAAAAATATGTCCAGGTGATCATTCATGATGAATTTGTCCTGCTCTGTTTTGGTTTTGAACCAGCGTATAAAACCTCTGGAGATGACAATGCAAAGAAGTATTCTTCATATAAACAAGAAAATTACAGACAACCTTTGGCATCTTCTTCATGAGACTGCTATACAACAACAGAGTGTCTTCAGTCAGAGGCTTCTTCAGTACCACTGTAAAACGGACTGCTACAGGAGATTCTTCCTGGCCATAGCCATCAGGGTCTACGATGACGCTTTGAAGAACCTTTGATTATATCAGTTACATTTAATTTCCCTTTTAGATTAATAAAGTATTTTTGAGCTGAACTGAATTTTCACTTTAAGTTAATTGTTGGTAAATCGCATGAAATCATAGAATAATACATTGACGTTTGCTAAAAATGACCCAATGCTAAAAATCAAGAGGTGTAAAAACGTATTATCCTTTCATCATCTGCTCATCCGAGGATTTTTAAACTGCAGGTAATATTTGAGAGGATTTACAAAACTCAAAACCTACAAGGAAAGCCCACAGGAATAAAATGATGAGCGTGTTTTGTCCGTCAGCACCCTCTGATGGGCTTCGATAGCGACGGTGGGGACAGAGGAACCCTCAGATTAACCCTGAGTTTACGTTGCTGTTTTGATGTTGTCACATCCTCCTGTTGGAAATCTTTACATGCAGATTGTACTTCATGGAAACAGGAACATCAAGGGAGGCAACAAAGAGGCAGCACGGAGTTACTTTCACTTTAAATAGAGCAAGTCAATCCTCGTCTATGTTGGCTCTGCTCTTCACTGTTTTCTGTCAAAGAATTCCCATCTAAGCTGCCCCGTCTTTTTGGGAGAGCAATTTTGCTTTCCCAGAGATACAGCAAGCTGTCCTCTGTCTGTCAGTCGCAACATCAAGCAAGTCCAGTGAACTGGCCCCGTTCTCCCAAGAAACTGAGTCCAAAGATGGGCGTCTTGCCATCTTGGACTCAGTCTGTATCCACAGCTGCATGCAGACGGATCGCCCTAACAAACAATCGCGTCCAGTCATTAAAGCCAATTTTATCTCTGACAAAAGAGAAAGAAGGAAAGCAGGGGAAGCGGCAGGGAGGCGATTAATATTCCTAAAGAAACAGAAATCTCCTTGAAGGAGCTCTCAACAAACCTCTCCCTGCAAATATTATCCCATGGCAGATGACTGATAGCGCTTGTATAGAGCAAAGCGTCTTGTTACAGTGGGAGAAGTATGCAGCCCGTCATGGATGAGACTCAAGAATTGATAGCAGCTCATATCACATTCAAGAAATCTGGGTTTGTTTTCTTCTGGCTATGCCGGGTATGCTCTGCGCGAGCCAAAATGTATCCAACCTCTTACATCCCATAATGAAACCATGCCCGCTATCTGCAGGAGCATGTCAGGCGTTTCAGTACCATTTTGTTGTTGCACATGATGTGACTGAAACAAACGTGTGAAGGAAAACAGAGCTCCACTGCTAATACAGTCTGTTTCTGTGTTTTCTGATGGATCAACGAAGCAGGACACGCAGCTTCAAAGCCTTATCATGTTGATAATCATCAAAAAATGCTAATGACAGTCCGACTGCTACGTGCATCTTTTAAGCGGCAGATATTGCTGTCTGGTCCTATTCAGTGTCCAATTCTCAATCTAAACAGCACCAATAACAAGCAGCTGCACACCGCTGTCGAGTGCAACAAATGTCTGTAATCTTTACACACGTCTTTTATCTTTTTCTGACAAAAATAAGAGAAAAAGAATCAATATTTTTTCCCAATGCAGGCTTCAAGTCCAACTCGGAAACTCTCAAAACATTTCTTACTATGTAAGAGGAATTATGTTAGAAACTGCATTTCAATTCATTATAATTTATAATTCACTGCACCATTATGTGCAATCTTTTTTATCACGGCTATGTTCATAAACCACTTGTTCCAAAACACAGAGCATATAAAAAACTGGTACAACAAGATTTTGTAATGTTCTACTTATAGATTATTTCATTTGAAATAAAGACCTTTTTTGAATTTGTCCTTCTTGCTATTTTATTGTATAAGGCAGCAGTTAAGCAATAATTTTACAACATTTTTACACCTTTTCAGAAACGTTTTTCCTCAAATTGTCACCCACAGAGACACTATTTGTTTTGAAGAGCGGTTTAATTGGCAAATATATTTCAGCTCGTCTCTTGTAATTTAGATTATGTGCAAACTGTGGTGTGGTTCTGTAGTTGCAAACACAACATATTTCTTTATTACACGAGTCCAATTGTCTCAGCTTTAACAATTTCTACCAGTATAATTAACGGGGGTCCAACCTTTCAGAACTTGGATTAAACACCATTCCACTAAGTAGTTAAGTAATCGCAGCTAAATGCCCACTCAAATGTTTTTTTTTTTATTCTTTACTCTTTCTGTGGGTGTATTTTATCTTTGTGTGGGTCTATTTGCTGTTATTTCCTGTCACTTTGCTTCTGTTGCACACAAATTTCCCACTTGTGGGACAATAAAGGATATTTCTATTCCTGCAATAATTTGAGTTTTGTAAAAATAGTTCTATTTACTACAGTTTAATCGTAATATTGTAGGGATAATAAAGCTTGTTGTGAAGCCTTCTCCACTCCTACTTTCTCTTTTATGGTGAGTGTGCGTTACCGGATTCATCTACATACACACACATTACTGTATGCTTCTTGTTAAACTGCTAGACACTCACAGATCACTGAATGGATCCGTAACTCCTGGGCTGTTCAGTTAGACATGCACCAAATAAAACTTTCCAGACAAAAAAACAGCTTCTGGTTCCCTTCGGATTCTGGTTTTGACTGATTCTACTTTTGGTCAACGACTGTAACACATCAAACTAAAAGACGTAGTTTTGAATCCAACAAAAAGTGAAAAGATTGCAAAATTAACCTTCTTCATACGCTCAAAGTACAGGTCCTAAAAAAAAAAACTAACATACCAAAAAATCAGATTCTTTCAGTACTTAACCTGTAGCTCAGCAACCAGAGTGGATCGATTTCAAAATAAGTAGATTTTGATATCACTGACTGATCCTGTTGAATCTTCAACAGATTGAATATACATGTAGACAAATATTAGATTCTCCCAGTTGAGTTGAGTTTCTTATCCACTTGATAAAAAAATGAGAAAAACAACATCTGAAAAACATATTAGCTTGTTTTGATCTGAAAATTGGTGAAACTTCATATTAGAATTTCTTAATATAAAAGACTGAAATTTCTATTGAAATGAAAATAGTACTATTTGATTTAAAATGGGGAAAAGACAGACTTGCTCCTATTCTGAGCCAGTCAAGCTCATTTGTATGTCACATTTCAGCAACAGGGCAGTTCAAAGTGCTTCATGTCATAAAAACATAATACAGTCACAAATTATGGAACAAGCAATAAACATTACATTTTTGTCAAATTAGTGTCCTGGTTACTATGAATCAAAGTAGTAATGTTTATGTCTCTGAAGGTTCAAGTCAACCAAAGATAAATGCATGGATGAGTTTCATAAAAATATTTTTTTCCACTAACACGATTGGCTCACTCAGTAAAATATGCTCTTTTTTGTCCACAGAGCAAAAATGATTCTGCTTTCAAGTGGACGGCTGATATCTGGAACAGCAGTTTGTCACTGATCCTCCAGCCGTGATGGGCTGGTAATTTTTAGCAAAATAAGATATTGAAACATGCTTTTAAAAAAAAGCATCAAAAAGGTAATCCGCTCTCAGAAAATGAGTTCCCATCCCAGCAGTCACATCACACGCAAAAAGATGCTTGAGATCAGTTCTCATCACTGCAGGAGTACCTGAAATCACGTCGAGTTGTTTCAGACGTTAGCATAGCTATAAAGGAGGAAAAATAAAAGTGAAAGACACAAGAGAACTTCAGCTGTAATTACGTTGCGTTTCGTTGGGGGACCGACATTCCTCCCCACTGTGTTTGATTGGCTACAGTTTCAAAACAGTCACAGATCTCTTCTCTTATAGTAACATACGAGCTGGCCACACAAGCTCTCATTTATTCCAAGGAGTTCCACCAGCAGTCTGTGTTTTCTCGGGGAGCCTCCGACATTAAAGGCCGCTGGGCTCTATTTCTGTCATATGGTTGACTTTCAGTCAACCAAATGACACTGCTCCACCGGCGTTTGGAGCGGTGTGTGTCTCCGAGTGTGACGAGAGAGAGCGATTGTAGCCCGGAGCAAAAAAATAAAAAATAAAAAATTTCTCATCAAAGCCTTCATTGCAGGGTGTGACCTATCTCGGTTCTGGGCCCACGTAACCCGACGCCTGCTGGGGATGGCATTTCGTGCTTCAACACAAGCCATGGCTGCAGGCGTGTGTGTGTGTGTGTGTGTGTGTGTGTGTGTGTGTGTGTGTGTATGTTTTGGCCAGGGGCAACAGGGGTTTATCATCGAGCATCTAACTGAGGCCAGCTCAAGCCAGCAGAGGGCGAGGGACAGCTGGTCTTTCATTGTGGGCTTTTCCAACAGAGATGTGTGTCGTTCTATGAAGACGTACGCAGCTGACCCAGTCAAAGTAAAGACCTAAATACAAAGAAGATTTTAGGTCTGTTCTGGATTTCATTGTGGGGTATTAGATTAAACAGAGCCATTTACATTTTCACACCTTTTAGACTGTTATTGTATGTATAAAAAAACAAAACAACTTTGCATAGGTGTATCAAATAAAACCCCAACATAAATCTACTAAGTTTTAACCTGAAATTTGATTGAATAGATGTCTGTCAAGACGAAATCTGGTGTTGAAATTTCAAGCAAAAGTGAAACCAAAGGAAAGGAAACTGAAAACCAAGCCAAACACAAACTGTTTATCACTGGAGTCATGCCTTCTTTTCCTCACACTCCAGAGTCCTTATATAATGAAGAGCATATTCTGTTACAGCATACGCTGATTCCATGTTGTTAATTTTAGCATCAAGCGGCACAGCTCGTCCCGTCATCCGTCAGGGTGGCACTGCGCTCCTATAGCGCCCTGAGAGCCAGCGACCCGCTCCTTTCTCCAACACCCAGAGAAGATAGGACACCAGGAGTGGAGAAATAAACATGCTGATTGTTGGGCTCCGGAAACATTTACCTCATCTATTAACCCCTCACCCACACGCCCAGCTATCGACCCCCATTCACTGGTCAGTTGGTTCCCACACTCCCCTCATCTGTAGCGAGCGTCACTAACCTTACCCCCACCAATGGGCCAATCAGCAACGACCTCACCATGCTGCTTTACAAGCATGCACTGCAAAATACGATGCCCATACTCCTCTTTCCGTGCACGCGTTCATTTTGGTATGATCCTTCTAAAACACGAGGCATCAGTAAACAAGTGCCTCTTTATTGGACTTAGCTTCCACTAAAGCACAGAACCCAGACCTCATACCACTATCATTCAATCATATCTTTGATTGTTGCAGTATTAACCCTTCCAGACTACTCAGGTCTTCTGGTTCTGGTCTGCTCTGCATCCCCAGAACCAAACACAAAGAAGCAGCATTTAGCTTCTATGCACCACAAATCTGGAACAAACTTTCAGAAAACTGCAAAACAGCTGAAACACTGACTTCCTTTAAATCAAGGCTAAAAACTCACCTTGTTGCTTCTGACCCATAATAACTGGAATCAATTGATATCGATAAATGATTTAAGGTAATGTCTGTTACTGGTTTCATAATTGGCAATTGTATGACGTGTTTATGATGTTTTTACGTTTTCAGGATGTAAAGCACTTTGAACTGCCTTGTTGCTGAATGTGCTAACTTCATTAATTGACTGATCTCTGGCATGAAATTTAGCGCAAAACAATAGGTGCAATTATGTACATTAGTTTAAAAATATCAGTAGAAAAAGTTTATCTTTTCACAGATACTTAAATAAATTCAAAAGTATCCAATAATATAGTGAGAACAAGTGTTTAACAAGAAACTAACAAAGTCTGAGGTTTACTTTGCCTCCCACTGTTCAAATCCGTTCTCTAAACCAGTGCTTTTCAATTCCAGTCCTCGGGGCCCCCCTGCTCTGTATGTTTTAGATGTGCCTCTACACCAGAACAGCTGATTCAAATGATTGCATGACATCTTCTGCAGCCACCAAGTACTGCAGGAGCCTGTTAATCACCCAAAGATTCAATCCAGGTGTGTGGCAGAAGGGAAACACCTAAAAGATGCAGGGCAGGGGGGCCCTGAAGACTGGAATTGAGAAACACTGATCTAAACATGAAGTATAACAAAAGTATAAGCCTACCACGGCCATCGGCATAAACTGACAGCAGGGCAAAGACAGCATTGATTAAAGGAGTCACTGAGAGGCCCATGATGACTCTGGAAGTCTTGCAGAGATCCACACATCATGTGGGAAAGTCTGTCAACATGGTAAGTTTCACTTATGCCCTCTACAAGTTTGGACTTTGAGGAAGATGAAAAGACAGCCATTGTTAAACGAAGGTCTTGAAAAGTACAGTGTTTGCTTTGTAGGGGGCAAAGCAAACATGTAGTAGAAACTACTGAGCTAAAAGACTCAAAAGTTCACCTATTTGCCCTAGATGCACATCAATATTTGTAGCTAAAACATGTCACGTCCCATTGAATACTCATTTAAGTTGAGAAACATGGTGGTGGCAGCATCATGCCGCATCCATTATCCTTTGCTTAATCTAGGATCAGGTCACAAGGACAACAGTTTAAGTCTAAGCTTCACTCTCTCAAGCCACTTGGCCAGGTCCTAATGGAGAATCAGGTCGGTTGTATTATATTATTTCGTAGTCGTACTACAACATCCTTTCAAAGGAGAAGACTTGCTGATATCCAGTGGGCTGAAAATGACAACTTGAAATCAACTTTCTCCAAAACAGTTTACATTTAATACCAAAACATATGACAACCTATAAAACTCACAAAACAACTTCTTTTTTAAATATGCGTCTGAGATTATGTTCAGTTGTTCGCCTCCAGAAGAACAACACACGTGTATAACAGAGAAAAGTTGGTCATCAAGTAAGCCAATCAAACATTCACACTGTTTTCCTCACATTCTTACAGACTGTTGTTCTTCTGGACGCTTCACTGTGGGACCATCCGTCTCTTCTACGGGTTTCTCAAGGTTCTTGGCAGAGTGAAAGGTTTCTTTGATCAAAGGAGCCAGAGTACGGTTCCGTCCCAGCAGCCCGCAGCTATCCAGACAGTTTGTTTATTCTGCATCGCCATGACAGCAGATAAGCGATCTAAAAATACAAGGGACTGAAGAAGCAGGTAAACGCTGACAAAGTCAAGCGTGCAGGTTACAAAGACTGAATCTGAATAGTGGAAGAAACAGCGAGAGATAAAAGGGAAATGCTCGTTTCCAGTGCTGTTCCATGCAAACACTAAGAAAAACAAAGTAGGCCAGGGGTGCCCTTCAAAATTCATTTAAACTTATTCAGAGACCGGAAACTTTTTTATACGTTATAACTACAAACTTCAGTGTGTATTATGGGGATTTTATGAGACAGACCAAGACAAAGTAGGGCATTATTTTGAAGTGGGAGAAGAAAGATTGTTTTCACAAATGAAAAACTAAACAGTTTGGCATACAGATTGTTATTTATAGAACAATCTTTGGCAACAATTACAGCTGTGATTCTTTTAGGGTAGGACTTTGCCATGACTTTTCTTCAAATCGCCCAATGTTCAGTGCTGACCGTCCTCATCGCCATTAATTGTCACATCAACTCTGACCAGTTTTTCTTTCCTGTTAAAGAGAAGTATGATTCTGCCATCACCATGGTTCTTATGGGGATGTTATGTTCAGCCTCATTTGCTGTGTTATCTTTACACCAAATATAATACTTTGGATTTAGGCCAGAAATTTCTAATTTTATGTCGTCTGACATGATTGGTATGTGGAAGTTTGGCTTCTCACAAACTGTGAACTCCTGATTATGTCTAATTATAAAGGCCATAAATACATTTATAACACCTTCTAAGCACAAATCAGTGAACTTATTCCCAGCTGAGATTGTGTCTTTGCATTTTTAACAATGATCCAAACAGATGGGTAGAACAGAGAAAGAACTGGCTTATTTGGCTTTTTAATTAATAGCATTAAAAAGAAAAGGCTATTTTTCATCTACCTTCTTACAAATTATTTTTGGTCTGGCAAATATCTATGTACACTTAAAATAAGACAAAACTAACTCACAATAAACATTTCAGCAAGGTATAGGAACTTGTTTTAAGTCAACAATTCCTTAATATTGATGAAAAATAACTATAAGTGAAATAGTTTGCCAGTAAAACTAGTACTTGTTCAACAGCACTAAGGAATTATTGGCTTGAACTAAGCTCCTATTTCTTGCTGAAAAGATACTTGTAAGTTAGTGCATTTGAAATAAGGCAAAACAAAGATACGTGCACTAGAAACTGGACCAAGAATACTTGGTAAGATTTTGTGTTTTTGCAGTGCACAAGGGGAGCTTGAGAGGATGGTCCAGTGTGACACTTTGCTGAGATGTCACCCAGATAAAAACCAACCACAGCTATGAAAGTCGCTGGATGCTTCGGATGGAGTATGTCCTGCATGCATCAGGAGAAACACAGATCCCAGCTAGGGTTGCCCTGCCGCGTCTCCTATCCCTCCAGCTCAGACCACAGTCATGCAACACTACACCTGCTAACAAGGCACCCAGACATTTTGTCTCCACGATTTACTTTCCTCTGCATTCACGTACACTTGTTTATGCCGAAGCCGACCGTGATCAGATTACCTCTTTGATTTCCAGCCATCTTTTCAGTCAGTGTTGTCACCGACTGAAGGCCCTTGGTCTGAACTTTGAACCTACCAGGCGGGATAGCAGGAAGGTGAGGCAGGGTTGGGGTTAACTTATTTACGATTCGCACCATAAAGCTTCTTGAAAGGTCACTGGGGCTGAATAAGCGAGGGGGGTGGGGGGTTTGTTAACCTTTCACCTTCCAACACACCAAAAGTGTAGAGTCACAGGAAGCGGCCCCTTGAGAGCGTCTTTTGTAAATGATGTTTGTACGACGGCACATGTGAAAAGCCACGTAGACGTGACCCCACCTCATCTAAAGAGCAGGTGTTTGTGCAAGCTGTCCCAGGAGAGCGACCGTGGCTACAGTGTTGTGTGATCGCTCCCACCTGTGGAGATCAAATATGAGACATTTATTATACAGGGGGGACTTATCTGCTGCTCCCTATCTGATGGACTATGTAACGGAGAGGCCCCGGACAGATCCACTTTCACTGCCCTGAAAGGCTGGAGAGGTGACCCAAAAGGAAATCATTATGCAAGAAAACAAAGGCATCCTAGGTGTGGAGAAGAAACTCTCTCGCAGGGCGCTGCCCTCTCCACTCCCTGCTCGCCATGAAGCATGGAGGCGCTGGCTCGCTGCGGGGATAAAACGTGTTTGTAGCTCCCCGCTAGTTTGTGGGAGGTGTGTGTGTGTGTAAAGTCTGCTTGTGAAATAACTAGTTACCACATTTCAAGTAAATTAGGGTCTTTAGAGCGATAAATCCACATTCAGGAAGTGGTAAACATTATATTTTAGTCTTGATTATATGCTGAAAACTGCACACATTCATGCTGAAGAGTTGTAATACATTCAGATTGCGGCTTGTGTGTGCTGCATTGTGAGCTTCTCAGCAGTTCCCCGGCTACTACAGGCTGCCGGCTATATTAGACCCAGCAGTCGAATCCATTGATCCAGGTTACATAACATGCCACCAGATCCGGCAATCCAGCCATGCATCACATATTTTCTTTACAAAAATATGAAAGGTAATAGTTTCATAAATGGAACCTATTTGAGATTCAGAGAGAAATTAGCTTAATACCTGACATACTCAAATCTGAACCGATAGTGATAGTGATACTACAAAATAATATTTAAAAACATCTAAAAGCCTGGAAAGGTACAGATCAAGGATACTTTAAAGATAAAAATTAAATGCCGTGTTTCTAGAAGAACAAATTTGCTGTGGGAACTTTGGCAGTGTGTTGTATATTATTTTTTTTATTATTTTCTCTATGAATTTGACCATAACAAGCAGCGGTACATGCAGTGACGATGAGCGCGGCATTTTGGCAAACATATTAAGCGTCCAGGTTGAGGTGTATAATTTTTATCACGTAGAACAGAAAAAGCATGGATTGTTTAATTTAAATGTTAATTGTTTCTGAGCCATATGCAGCCATATGCAGCAGGGTTCACACCAATGTAACTCCATGGATATCAGCATGAAGACATTAGACGATAGCAATACTAAATCACTCCAGTAGTTTAATATGAAATGCCTTCAGACCAGGGATGCAAGATATTTTTTGTGCTAATACCTCACATGCTAACAATTTCCAACTCATTTTTATGAATATTTGATCCCACTAGATCCAAAATGATAATCTAGACTCAACTATAGTTGAACGGAGATATTATTTCTACTGTAGATGTAATAAAAAAGAAAAAACTAATTTGGAGTTTCTATTTTTCATTTAACACGTCCATCTAAAAGCCCTATAAAAAGTACGTAGTCACTTTACCCTGTTGCCCTGCAACAGACTGGCGACCTGTCCAGGATTTATCCCGCCTCTCGCCCGGAACGTTAGCTGGAGATTGGAACCAGCAACCCTTCTGACCCCAACAGGGACAAGAGTGTTAGAAAATGGATGGAGGGATGGATGTTTTACCCTTCTTATTGCCTTTACAAACCAATCCTAATCAGCAAAATCTGATTTTTTTGACAAAAAAAAAAAGTAAACTTAAATACGTTAACTATTTTCTTTACATTGATATATTAAACGTGTTTTTGGGTTTGTGCAAAAAGTCAACTTTTGTTTATCAAGACTGATGTTCAAAAGCAATAAAAAGGGCAGGACATCCAAAGGGGGTGAATATTTTTATAGGCTTTGTAGGATTTTCCAATTCTATAGTGAATATCCATAAACCTACCAGGATTTGTCATATCTACTGATGCTCAAGCGGTACCGCTCCACTTCCGGCGTCGATTCCTTTTTTAGCTCACAACTCTTCCATGTTAGCCAAACACACACATGCTGCTAGCATTCTTGCAAATGTAAATAATCCATCCTGTTATACTCGGAATAAACAAGTAGGAAAGGACAAGGACAAAAAGCCACATCAGCAGGAAATAACAGTGCTGTACTCTAAACTGGCTAGCTAGTGACAATGTCAGCTAGCTAGTAATTTGTTTACAAATGCTTCCTTCCGCCGCCCTATTTTATGACAATGATAATAACCAACAATAATCATTCTCTGCCTGTTTCTGTTAGCTTTAGACTCGTAAAGGACAGAGTTTAGGAGCCTGCTGTAAATACTTTCTCTGCTCCGGGTAAAAATGAATCATTTAAGTTTGTTAGCATTAGCGCCGATTATCAATTCAAATTACAGTGAACTCTCTAAACGTAAGACAAGCAGTTTAACAAAATGCTAATCTCACATAACCAAAAGTTAAACAACTCAACATAATGTGGGTCAGCTGGTTAGTCAGATTAATCTTCCATATATTGTGGCTCATAAATTTCCTCGTGTCGAGCCAACAGCATAAAATCCTCTCATTTTGCTCCCATCCTGTCTCTGGAAAACAAATCTCAGGGGTCTCCAACCCTAGTCCTCAAGATCTACCTACAGATTTCAAATGCAATCTTGCTCCAGCACACCCGACCCACAGAGCAGCCCTCCTCCACACAGCTTCAACCGGGTTAGTGGCAGCACCAATTAGCAAACACCTGCTGGAAATGTGTGTCTGCTGGGCTTATCACACAACTACACCACTCATAAGAACGGTCGTAAACAGCTTCAATGGACGGGACGGAGAACCATTGTTGTGATGACGTGCTGAAGGCAGAGTTTAGGAAAGATTAGGAGGTTCTTAAAGAGACAGATTCCAATTTCAAGGCATCAGATATGGATATGATGCAAAGGCACATTTCTTTTATGCTGTTTATGTACAGTGAACCCTCGTTATAAAGCGATTCACCTTTCACCACCTTGCAGAGTTTTTTGTGTAGTTTTTTTCCCACAGTGCATTGTGTTCTGCGTCCTGATTGGCTAAACAGTCTCCACGCTTCTTCGCAATATACCATAACGTGCCAATGACATTACGGTATTTAAATATAAGTAATCCAGCTTGGCAAATTTTGGCAAATATTTTTACCCAGAAGAAAAAAGAACGACAACAACTACCGATAACTATGTTCTTCTCCTGAAAAAACTCACCTGCACCACAGGCTTTAGAAGAAAAAGACACTAGAGATCGGAGTGAGGCCGCAGCGTCACAGTCAGAGGAACAAGGAAATATACCAGTCACAACTTGTCCTACTGTACTTCGTGTTGATGATTAAAATCGTGTTGACGATTTTAACACGATTTAAATAACCGTGTTAAATGATTTAACACGATCATTCAACACTGTATTCACAAATAGAATAAAGTGTTCTATTTGTTCCCACAAATAGAATAAAGTGTTCTATTTGTTCCCACAAATAGAATAAAGTGAGCTATTTGTTCCCACAAATAGAATAAAGCGTTCTATTTGTTCCCACAAATAGAATAAAGTGTTCTATTTGTTCCCACAAATAGAATAAAGTGTTCTATTTGTTCCCACAAATAGAATAAAGTGTTCTATTTGTTCCCACAAATAGAAAAAAGTGTTCTATTTGTTCCCACAAATAGAATAAAGTGTTCTATTTGTTCCCACAAATAGAATAAAGTGTTCTATTTGTTCTCACAAATAGAATAAAGTGTTCTATTTGTTCCCACAAATAGAATAAAGTGTTCTATTTGTTCCCACAAATAGAATAAAGTGTTCTATTTGTTCCCACAAATAGAATAAAGTGTTCTATTTGTTCTCACAAATAGAATAAAGTGTTCTATTTTGTTTTTGTTTTTTTTAAATGCTTGGGCCTGAAAACAGATTTTGTTCTTTGGATTCAATGTAGAGTATTTAATTATGCTGTATAATAATTGTAAAAAAAAAAAACTACTTCACAGATTTCACCTATCACGGGTTCTTTTCGGAACGCAACCCCCATGAAAAACGAGGGTTCATGTACAACACTTTCACAACAACTGAAGGTAAAATAGTGGTTTGACTGAGATATAAAATGGCAAGTACAGAGTGTTTGTTTTTATTTAACAAACAATAAAAACATTTCTTTCCGAAAATATTTAGGGACTAGAATAATAAAGCCAAAGAAAAACCTAAGATTATTGGAATAAAATATAAAAATCTATTAAAAACTCAAGACATTTTCACAATACTTTACTTGCATTGATTTGTATGCAGCAACAATGCATAGCACAGCTAATGTAACTTTAATATGCATTATGAACCACGTTCAAGTGAAAGATTAAAGCAGCACAGTGCTGCTATTGTTTGCCTAATCATTCCTCCCCCGGCTTTCAAGGGTAGGGATGACAGAGCAGGGACTAAACGCCTCACAGTTAATTAAAAGCTTTAGAGATAAGGCTCAGATGAGAAGCTACTGTCTGCACCACTTTGTCAGGGTGAAAAAGGCCAGGACTTCCTGCTGGGGAGAGGAAGTGAGCTTGGTTAGAGGCGTGTGCATATGGAAGAGAGGAGGGTAGAGTGGAGGTTGGAGGAGGCGTGTTCTTGTCCCACCACCACCACCACACACTTAAATTAACCAGCTCAAACGAACCGGCAGAGGAGCACACCGTGTGGCCCAAGGATACATAACTAGCATCACGCTATCAGATCCCGTCCCGTCCGCGCCACACAGGCACTTCAAAGCGCCTTCTGTTTACATATCAATTATGGGGGAATCGGAGTCCAGGTTTAATAAAAACAACCTTCTGCACATTAAAGTATGCAATGTTTACATGCCACAGACAGTGCTATGTGAAATGATTTCAGGGCAATGAGGGTGAGCACCTGGGTACAGCATGACGCAGCTGCCACCTGATCAAATAAGCCACACAATGCACTTCAGACACATAATCACGGCATTCATCCGAATGCCGTCAGCTTCTCTTGTCCACATCCATCCACCCATCCATTTTCTATACACCCTTCTTCCCTAATGGGGTCGGGAGGGTCGCTGGTGCCTATCTCCAGCTGCGTCCCGGGCGAGAAGCGGGGTCACCCTGGACAGGTCGCCAGTCTGTCGCAGGGCAACACAGAGTCACACAGGACACACAACCATTCACACTCACACCTAGGGAGAATTTAGAGAAACAAATTAACCTGACAGTCATGTTTTTGGACTGTGGGAGGAACCTGGAGAACCCGGCGAGAACCCACGCATGCACAGGGAGAACATGCAAACTCCATGCAGAAAGACCCCGGGCCGGGAATCGAACCCAGGACCTTCTTGCTGCAAGGCAACAGCTCTACCAACTGCGCCACTGTGCAGCCCCTCTTGTCCACATAATACATCAAAAATGCGACGAGAGGGATAATACCAAGAAGTGGACCTGTTGCAGAAACACAGCCTCTGTTAAGTTTGAATTTACAAACAAATGTACGAAAGCCAGATCTGTAAAATGAAAAAATGAAATAAACAGATAAAGAAGAGGTTGACCAGAGTATGACATCTGGCTCACATGTGCCCAGAAGGATTCAGAGCTTCATGCATTTGAATTCCTTGTGACATTATGGAGAGGGGGAAAAAAAAAATCAAAGAGCTAAACTTGTACTTGTCATATTGGAAATATTATGCAGCACGGCGAGGACTTTTATCTGAGGCATGTGCAGCAAATTGGATGAAATTTGAAAAGGCAAGAGGACAAAGCTTGATTTGTAGTCATCCAAAGCCCCACCCGCTATGAAAGGCTAAGCTTATCAAAGCCATCTATTTATTTATTTTTTTCTAATTGTTACACATTATGAACTTGATCTTTCATACTCTGAGGCAGAGCTCTTTATCTTCAAATGGCTTATTGTGATTTTCTGCTCCCTGTAAGCCTCACTAATGACACAATTACATTTCAATCTGGAGAGACTGAGACGGAGAAAGACAGCGATTAAAAAGGTTTACTGACATGCATGAATTAAAGTTCTTTGGCGCTCGGGCGCCGGCTGAGGACATCGAGCTGTGAATTGCAATAATCTGGGATGAGCATTCCCGATGCTGGTTAGGAATGTCGTCCCCCGAGGCCCGACACTGGTGGTGGAGGTCGGCGAATGATGGGAGCCTGAAGAGCCACTGGTGGAAGTGGAAGATGCCATGGATGGAGTTCCTTATCAGCGGGAGCCTGGTCGGTGATTGGCCGTGACGTGGCTTGGTCCGGCGCCGATAGGTCGACGACGATGAGCGAGACGCACCCATTGGATGATGCAGGTGGGGCTAAAGAGTCTTCCAGTTTGAATTTACGCCATGGTTTCATAATTACCATCACATAAAATTGTTTTCTTGTGATTTATAAATCATGCTATCTTGCTGAAAGGAAAATTCCCAGTTTTCTTACTTAAATTAGGATTTAATTAAGAAATTAATTAAATAAGAATCTATTGAGCTCTTTTTTTTCCCCTAATCTTTCAACTTTGAAGTCACTAGTAGGTTGATATCAAATCTGACCGGCTGAAGTTTTTTTCCACTGTCCACTTCTATTTAATCCTAACAAGAGCAGGTCGGCCAGAATCTCCGCACGTTATTAGTTATGATAAGACAGATTTACGACTCTGGGATGCGTTTGGATAGCAACATATTCCTCAGCTGGCAAAAAATAAATAAATCACTGGTAATTTTCTTCATAAATAATAATTAAAAAAATAAATAAATAAAAATTCACCAGAAATTGTGTTGTTGAGTTTTAGCTGGTGTGACTACTCTGCATATATATCACAAGTCTTTAGAAAGCATTGGATAAAGAGCATAAAATGTGGATAAGCAGCAGCTTTACCCTTTTTGCTAATGTCACAATAGATTCATGTGACACTTAAATGTGTCAGACTTTGAAACAAATTAAAATATCAACCTGAAAACACACACAAATGAGACAAAGAAACTGGCAGAAATTGAAAATAAAGGAAAACTCCCAGAGCTGGTCACCAATGAGCAAAAAGAACAAAAAGTGGAACATCACATCTAGCATAAAACTAACATCCTTTTAGGAAAACAACAACATATTCACAATTCACAGTCAAATATGGTAGCGGCAGCGTGTGGGCTGGGTCACTTTGTGACCTAAAGCTCAAAAGGACTTGGTTTATGAAACAGATCAGTGATCCAAAGCACATCAGCAAACATCCCTAAAAAAAAAAAAAAAATCTAAACCATTCAGAGCAGCTTCCTTACAACAATTCACAGTTGATCCGCCTCACCGTGTTTCTCTCCTAGATGAAGCCATTATATAAGCTGCTACTGCAACTAACGTCTTACTTTTGTCTAGCATAGAAAGTTCTCCTGGTGGTTCTGTAGCGCCAGAGGACAGTATTTTTTTTTAACTTTTTGACATGTGTGTAGACCTTGAAGCTCCACTATGGTTCTTTTATAAAATATATTTATATTTTAGAACACACGATGGTATAAGACAAAGAATCTGTGACAGAAAATTTAGCCCCTGCCCTGTTGTTAACAAGAAACAACCAATCAGAGCCAAGAGGTGGGTCTTAGCGCTTGTTAGTCACAATCTCATGTGGCACTCTTCCTCCCTCCTCCTCTTCTTCTCTGCTACCGCTGCAGATCCTGTTGTGAATGCTAGGCTAGTTAGCATGGCCACCTATGACATCTTAAAACAGTTTTTTCTAGAACTGTGAGTTGTTTCTCTGCTATTAGCACATTTAGCAGCGGGTATGTGACGTTGAGTGGCAGCGCCAAGCCCCTCCTCCTGGCTCTGATTGGTCGATTTTGGTTGGAAGCGGTGCATTTCTTCAGATGTCAATACTAGCTGAAGGAGGGGGTGGACGAGATTGATCTTTTCACAGAATAACAAAGATTAAAACTGTCACAGCATGGTAAAAAGTTACATAGTGAACCTTTAAGTTTAGTAAAAGGTGGCAAAAAACATGCATTATTACTGGATTTATGAAAATACAGAAAAAGCTAAAAAGCACAAATGACAGAGGAAAATAATGAAAATGTCCCTTTGTACTAAAAGGAAGTTTGTCCTGGTTTAGTGAGAGCCTGTTTGGTTTTCCAGCGTTAACGCTGAGCCAAGTCTGCTTGTCCCTAAAACAACTCTTCCAGTAAATGTTTGATCTTCCACTGTTGGATGCTGAATTTCTGTAGGTCAGAGATTCACGGACTTCATGTTGAAAGGTCTCAATCTGATTTCTGGGAAGCACCAAAGGTCCAAAAACGACTACTGATTGTATTAAAATTGCTTTCAACTTACAAGCAAAAAGAACCGTCACTGTACATCTACAACTGGCTGTTTGTGATAAAAACGTCCTCCCAATTTTTAACAATAAAACATGAGCACTCTAACATTGAACTTAAACTTAATTGGAAAATAAAGATGCTGCCATTTCACACAAGAATAAAGAAAACAAATAAATTGGCCTTTAAGCAAAACAAGAGAAAAAAAGACCTTTATAAAAAACATTGTAGTTATTTCCTAAATTCTGTTTATGATTCAGAAATTGATTTCTTACATATTTAACCCATTGCTTACCTGAAACAATTAACATATGGTTAACATTTAATGTTTAGCAGTTTATTTAAAAATAAACCACACTTATTTTATGCTTTTAAAATTGAATACTCAAAAACCCAGTTATCCCAACGTAGTTGCTAAAAAAAAAAGAAGAAAAGCACGCATGTTTCACATGAAAGTATCTCTGTGAAAGCAAACAAACAATCCTTTTTGTAAAAAAATGAATAAAATTATTCAGTATTTCACATCTACAGTAGTTTTGTTTGCGTTCTGACTCACCAATAATTATTTTTAGGATGTCTTGTTTCTTTTGCACAGCTCAGTTTTGGACAAACCATGGAGTTAACTGGGTTTTAATAAGCTGGTACATCAGTTTGCTTAAAATATCTAGAGTTTTATTATATTTTCCAAAGGACTGTTTGACTCAGCAAACAAAAAAATCTTTGGTAATAAACACGGATCTCACGCTGCTGACAAGTTTGTACTAAGAGGCATCTGCTGGGATGCTAGGCTAACATCAGCTTACTCTCTCTTTGTTTTCATATGGCTCGTTGATAATTTGGTTCTTTTTGCCCAAACTCCAGCCAAGCACAACTATGTAGTGAGCAACACACTGCCAATGGAGAAGCACCAAACTTTGCCACAGGAGAACCAGAACCAAACCAGACATTAACCGGCTACAGTGAGACTTGACAATGGAGAAGGTGCAACAGAGATACCAAATGGGCTTTAAATTATTGGAAAACTAACATGAATTCAGAAATACCTAAATTATATTATATATCCTCTTGTTGCTAATTCATTTCTCTATGATTATATTCATTTGACACTGATTCCAAACTTGCTGCATCACAAAATGGGTCTAGATTACTTTCCCATTCGAGTAAAAAAAATATGAGTCTTTTAAAATAACTGCTGTAGCGCACTGGAGTCCAGGGAGACAGTTTAGCAACACAAATTCCTGTATTTGCCTCGTTATCCTTGCAACAAGTAGCTCTAATATCCGCAGCTTCATTCCCAGCTATTTTTTAAAACAAGACATGTTTACACACTTTTTGATCTTCTAGTGGAAGTTCAAATGAGAGCTGGTAGTTACGCGTCACTTCTAACAGGATTTATAAACGCCACCTGGCAATACATACAACTAACTCAGGTTTCTGAAAGATGGCGCCCATGAAATGTTAATTACATGCTGGTCTCCTGAGGCTCCTGATGATTTATTTCAACCCCCTAGGAGTTAGTACTGAGACAGAGAGAACCACTTTTACAGAGTCAGCACCACCTTAGTACTGCAAGTATTTAATCAGTATTTGGTTAATTTTCTTTAGACCTTTTCTAGCTTTAACGGGTCAGTTAAGTTAAGTTAAGTTAAGTTAAGTTAAGTGTCAAATTAAACGTCAAATGAACAGAACCCCGCTTCTTTGTGTAGTATCCATGTTTCCATAGTAATCAGCATTTAATTTTCTTCAGTCGATGTTGTTTTCCTTTTCATTTTTTATTATTGTTCAGGCTTTATAATCAAATTGCATCTTACTGGTGGTTGTGTAAATCAGGAGGCCTCAGAGCAAACAGAGAGGACTTAAATAAGGCCTCAGTGTTTGGCTGTTAAAAACTAAATAAAACTGCAACAACATATAAAGTGTTATTATTCTAGGTCAAAATTCAATAATAGGTGCATTCATGGTTAAAACCAAAACCCAGCAAGGGGAGGTGTGACCACTTCCACTTCCTTCTCGCTTCCTATCCAGTCTTCAGTACCGGAACCACAACATGGAGGCACCAGAGAGGCTTCTTCAGATACATTGCTGATACTTAGCATTTTTTATTTTATTTTTTTTGCCAAATGAAGTAAAACTAATTGATCAAGCAAAGAGTTTAGAGCATGTAACTATATACTGTGTGAAAAATCTAGCAAACATGCCAGTAAAATTTGTTCAATAGAGACACGAGGCTGTTTTTGGGTCTGTACTGAATTCGGGTTTTCCTTCAGATCTCACCTGCTAATCCTGAGTTTGACCATTTTCATAAGAACTGTACGTTTATTTATTAATGCATCACAGAGGATGTCCTTAATTTGATTGTATTTATGTGATTATTTAACTACTTTAAGACTGAAAATGGTGAGTTAATCGCTAAAAGCATTTAATAAAGAATAAACAAATCAATAATTGACACGGCAGAGCTCGATCAAGAGGAAATCTGACCAATTAAAGGCTGGAACTCTGTAATTGTGTCATCTTTGTTGACTGATTATGGATCACAGAAAATCGAAAAAGGAAAGATTTGTCAAACTACATCTGTAGAAGTTCCAACTGCAAACACAAGAGGGATTATACAAAGACGATGGGAGTGGGCGAAGCATGAGCAGTGGCAGCAGCAGCACCACATGCATGGCAATGCAGGGAGACGAGGTAGGGTGGAGGGGTTAGCTTTGAAAAGGGAAATAACTGCATAAGAGCAGGGGAACCAAAACAGGTGGAAGTTTTGAGGGAGTACTGCAGCCTTCAAATCGCTTATGGAGCACTCAGTGTTTCTGGAGCTCTTTTTTTTTGGACGTACTCCAAGGCTTGTATTGCAGGTCTTCTTTGATAATGGCCCACAGTATGTGTAAGAGCACTGGGCTGCAGCCAAGGTACACAAGCCTTCTGGTAATAGTTAACCGGGTGGACAAACAGTGGAAGTCAGCAGCGTGGAGGTAGGTCAGAGAACTGCAGCAGACAGATGTGCTGTTACAGCCCCCTACCCCACACACACACACACATACACACACCTTACACCCCCTAATCCTCACTTCCCCCATGTTCTCCATTACAGCCCGATCCTCCCGCCTCATCTCTCTCAGTTAGGACTGACATTACACTTGAAGACTCGCCCCTTGGCTTAGCTTTTAGATTTGGACTGCAGCTTTCTAAACACGCTGCTGACTCATGTGGGACACAGAGAAAAAGATGGCTACTAACTTATCTTCATATCCTCTTGTAGAGGTGGAAATAGTTGGGGGGGTTAAAACGAGATTACATTAACATCTCAAATTGAGTGCTGCAGAATTTACATTTCAAGTGTCCACTGCAGAACAGGCAGATGTAGAAATCGCTTTGCTCCACAAAAAAAACATTCATTTTCTTTTAATCTCTCAAAATGGGCAAAAAAAGACATGACTGGTGCTTTTTATGTCATTTGTGCTTCCAAGACATTTAGTGGCTGACCAAATCACATCTCATTTGACATAGATTAGCAGTGTTAAACTGACTCTGGCAAGCTCTGCATTTATCTGTCTGCCGGTGATTTGTCATGGTCAGGTTTTTTATTCCCCGACAGAAGACAAGTCGGCGGAGGTTCGATGTTTCTGTGCGATGGTGCATGGCTTGCTTTCGGCTCGACGCCTCAGACGGTCCAAGGACTCGGAGAGCAGCAGACGTGTCATTACGCCGATTCCCTGCCGACCTGTTGCTAATCTCAGAGCGAAGCAGACCAAACACCAAACCGCACACGGCTCTGCTTTGGTCCTCAGATCTGGCTTTCGGAAGGGGTGTGGGGGACGCTGTATAGCATGAATGCGGCGCTAGCCTCAACCTAGGGCCCAGAACAAAGAGCGACGCCATGCTCCGTTCCGCTCCCGCTCTGCAATCAACAGGGGTTAAAATAGCAGCCTTTGAAGGGAACGAGGCCCGACTGCTGGAGCCATCTCAAAGTAGAAAACGAGCCATTCTGACGCTAAAAAAGGCTGCTCTGCCAGCCGTCAAGGTACAAGTCTTTTTTTCTTTTTTGTTGCTTTGGAGCAGTTCCGACAAAGGAGGGTTATCAGGAGAATGACCCTGATGAGACATCCTGGCCTACTTCTCTCCAATAAGAGCTGCCTTTTGATCAGCCTGCTTCATCTCAGTCAAGCGCTGTGCACAGAGGGCAGCTCACACAGAAACGACAAAGATCTGCTTTTTCACTTTATGGCTGCAGGAAGCTTTGTGTTGGAGAGCATTGTGCATGCACAGGTTATATAACCAAACTTGTGGAAGCCATGCCAGCAACTATCAGGACCCAGCTCTGTGGTCAAGGGCATTTCAAAAGAATAGTGCATGGTTGAAAGTTCAACATGACTTGAAATACCTCAAGATAACAAATGCGAATTTTAAACACAACGTCTCGCGTGCTGCATGTGGTTGACGGTTGAGTTTTGCATGCAACAGACTCCATGGGTTGCACGAGAGAGCTGCATTCGCGGCACCCTAAACGGCAATCTATCAGCATTCCTATTGGGTGCCAAGGTATTTACTTTGGACACGAGACGGGGGCTCTGTGAAGGACTGGCTCTAATTAGGGGCAGCTAATCGGGAGGTCATGGCCAGTTGGAGTAGGCCGCAGAGATACACAGTCCTCCGTCAGAAGGCTGCAGTCTAGTTAAGACTTAAGGTCTCAGCTTGGCACCTATAGAAGTGGCTGTACTGTGATTGTAAGTAGCAAAATGAAAAATTAAAAAAAAGATGCTATTTAACATTTCTTTTTAAATGTAACTGACCTTTAGATGTCAATAGTTATTGAGATATCAGCTGGAGACGAGTCTCAAATGACTTTCAGCTGACTGGACAGCAATTGTCCAATCAGAAACTCAAAAAAAATCATTTTTTCCCAATTATGAATGAATCCACCATACCTTGCCTTCAGTGTTGAAGCTATTACTAGATAGAAAGAAAAAAAAAAAAGAAAAGAAAACGTTGGCAAGTTTCAAAATGAATGAGGTGTTAAAATAAAATAAAGTAACAGAAATATAGAACATTGTCACAAACTATTTACAAAGGAAAACTGTATTTTGTAAGACATGTCGATACAATCCTGTGTTTCGCTAGAGCTGCAAAAGAGAGCAAGACTTTCAGAAGATGATGGAAAGAATGAAACGATTACAGCAAAGATTTTGTTTGATATTTTTGCACTTTAAACATCTTGACTTTAAGAATCCTGAGAGCTTTTTTGTGAACTCTAAGTTAAGGTAAGACAACATTCTCTAGAAAACACAGAGAGAACTGGTGTTTTAACATGGCTAACTACTCTTGGTAACTGCTAATCAACAACCCTAAAGCATCATTCAGTTTTTGTGCTGGAACAAACTTTCAGAAAACTGCAAAACTGCTGAAACACTGAGTTTATTTAAATGAGCCTTTAAATCAAGGGTTTAGAGCCGTCTTTGATTCATAATGACTGGAACATTGATCAATATAGTTGATGTATATTTGCTTGATGATTCTGAATTGTTTATTGCTTGTTTAATAATTGGCTACTGTATTATGCTTTTATGATGTAAACCACTTTGAACTGCACTGTTGCTGAAATGTGCTATAGAAATAAACTTCACTTCACTTAAGGACAGTTCACGTCTTGCATATGGAAATTCAAATGTCCTGTGTAAAAGGTGAACACATTTAGAACATAGCTTTCTAGACAAAAAGTAAAAACAAAAACAAGCAGATCATATCTGGTTCCTCTAAACAAAGTGAGCCCCCCGACGTTACACTACTTTCCAAAGACAAGTCAGGTGGTTCATTTTGTGTCGACGCCTTTCGTGGAGCTCCCCGATGAACAAGAGGAAAACTGTCTTCAGAAATTAGCACATCAGCTTGACACTATCAGACACAAAATGCCTTTGGCGAACACAACGGCAGGCACTTTGGTTTTTATTCCTGAGTAAGACATCCATCATCATCTGGCAGCCATGTGACTGGATCTGCAGCCATCAATCTCCCTCCCTGTCAAGGTGCAATCATCAGAGGAGACGGCTGGTATTACCCCCCCCTTTCAACAGCCGCTTATTTTAAAAGCTGAATATTTTTACGTAGCATTTTTTTTAAGCGTGTGCACAGAATTATGATTCTGTAGAAGAATGAACTATAATCATACAACAGACATCAGTGATTTCCATCAAGAAAAGCCAAATTGAGGCACATTCTTGGTTTTTACCCTCACTTATCTCCATTTGCCTCTTTGAAGAACTAAATCAAACGATTGTCATGAACATGAGCCTTGAACTGGACCAGACAATGTGTTATAAACCACTATTAATCTAAAGCTAAATTTGCTTCCTGGGAAATTATTTCCCAATTACTCCTTCAAAATACATCCAGTAATTATTTATCCATATTAGATCCTTTGCAGTAATCTTGAAATAAATTCACCTTTAAAAAAACAACAGTAATTTTATTTGTCATTCAGACAAAAACATGCTAACATGCTAATTGAGTATTAGCAGTAGGCATTTAGAGTGTGATTGCTTTTAAAGTGTAAAAGAGGATTTGTTTTTGGTCAAATTAAAGAATTTAAAAAAAACAACATTTTTTCATTCTGAAATGAAATTTTGAAAATAAAGACGAATTTCATTAATTTTTTTATTTTTATTTTAATTAGTCTTTTTGCAATTTTTAAATCTTTTATCAACCAAATGTTGAATTTGTTTTCCTCTATCCATTGTAGCATTTTATTCTCTGTTCCTTTATGAGTTCCAGTGTTGTTTTTTTTCCCCACCAGGGGGTCTTTTGTGGGCTCTAGTGTCTCTTATATGACAGTAGGCTGACAGGAAGGGGGATGGAGAGAGGGGAAGACATGCGGCAAACGTCAGCCGGGTCCGGGAATCGAACCCGCGACCGCCGCGTCGAGGACTGAAGGCCTCCAAATGTGGGTCTCGCTATCCCCTACGCCACCACACGCCTGAGTTCCAGTGTTTCTGCTTGTAGGTGCCACAGTCTCTCATCACCACTCTTAGCACTGCAGCTAATCAGTGCCAACAAAAGCAGATCCCGTTCCTGGACTGGCAGCCAACAGCATGTGAACTGGCATTATGCCTAGAAAGAAGCGCACATATTGTGCATTTTTTCCTGAATATATTAGGTTTGCTCTACTAAAAAGTAGGTAAATTAGCAAATCTTCTGCAAATAACATGGTGTTGTCTTTCACAGAAACATCCGCATTCAGGTGAATCCTGGAATGCTGAACTGTGAATTTGCGTGGATCCACTGCAGTATTTTTTTTGTTCTCTCCTGTTCTGGATTGGTGCTAATCTTAAAGATGAGGGTATTCATTACCGGTGTTTATTTCAAATGTATTTAATTCATCCCAGTTCACTGACACATGCCCAATCCCATTTACATCAAAAGTCTGAACTCAGATCAGGAATGACATGGCACCCAACCCTAAAGCGCCGGTGTAAAGATACATCCAGCAGACGAGATCAGACATGACTCCTTTGATAAGTTTGGTGGAACTAACTATCAACCCCCTTGTTTTTTGTTTTAACAAACAGGTTTCACAAATCATAAACTGTATAAAGAATCAGCCTTCTTTGTGAAATAATCCAGAATAAATAAAATAAAATTGTTCTTTCTTGTGTTTACACAAGCAGAATACGAGTTTCAGGAATCCAACTCTGTGGGTTCAGTGTTGACGCATCCATACAAGGTTTGACTAGTCAGGTTTCCATTTTGTATAACTTAGCCCCAAAATAAGATGCTACTTTCAGTGTTGCTAGCCACTAGCAGTTAGCTCATACTGCTAACTGTCTACGTTCATCTGCCATTCTGCAGGCCTGTCTTAACTAAAAAGCTTTTTGCCATATGAGCACGTTAAGCAGAATGCATTCAAATACTGCACGATCGTGTCCATTAACAGAGGTTGTTTAGTACAAAACCTGAAAGACAGAAAAGTAGCAAAAAAGCACATAAGCAGTTTATTCCACTATCTATCCCTATATCTGTGTTTTTGGCAGCCATGTTGAAATTTGAGGTCAGAGTTGATGGAAAAAAACGGCAACCCTCCAAATTAGTCACACAGCCAAGTTCGTCTGCTTTTTATCAAAGGTGGACATGTTTGGTCTCACAAACATCACAGTTTTTCTTCCTGTATCGAAACCACTCGACAGGCCAAACACGAGGTGTCGTTTATGATCGAGCAGGCGCACGAAACGCAATCTGTCACCGGGGTTGGCACTGCGTGGTCCTCATATCGTCTTTGTTTATAGCTGTGAACTGTGAACAGATATGCCAGCTGCTCGGACTTCCACCTGACAACAGTCGTGCCCTGACCGACACGGGGTGGTCTGTGGCCTTTTGTCTGCGAAAGTGATGGCGTGTTTATTAAACTGTGGAAAGGACAAAATCTATCAAACCCAACCTGTTTGGCTTGTTATGGTGAATTTGAACGTCTTCGTCATGACGAAACCCTACATCTGTGCTCTGCTTTGTTCACGCGATAAATGAACGTGGTGGCACAAAGATTATTAGCAAAAAACACTGAAGCATTTCTTAAAATAAAAGGGAGGAAGAAGGTCAGAGCTGGGACATGCTGTTTGCCGTTTGGAAGTGACCATGTGACTCTCAGAGACATAGAACATTTTTTGTCAGCAGTGTTATCTCCCTTAATCTGGGGTTACAATATGGCTTTTGTAGTCATGCAGCACTGAAAGATCCAAGTCTCTTTGATCTTGCTTAATAGAGTTTGGTAAATGATCTCAGTACGGGAGCTCCACCCCTTATGCACTCAAATACACTTTGGACACACTTGCAGAGACTCATTCATGCCTATGCACACAAAAATAGTAAAAAAAAGGGGGGAAGAAAAAAAAGGGACCATCACACAAGTGAAAGCTCTTCACCCTTCGGATCATTGAGCCAAGCGTTCAAGCGGCAAAGTAAAAAAGAAAAGAAAAAAAAAGAAAAGCTCGCTACTTTCTTGCTCTTTTGCTTCCTGCAGACGCTGCTGCCTTTTTAACGATGTTGCTCTGCAGCTTTGCAGCTGTAAATCTGTCCTTCATAAACATGCTGCGCAAATAGTTTTGTCGTACGGAACCCAAACAACTTTGAATGAGATTGCTTCGCTTTGGGAGGTACTTACAGGCTGTATTTACCAAAGAGATGAGCACAAAGCTATAGTAAAAAAATAAAATAAAAAAAATAAAAAAAAAAATGTCTGAGCAAGTGACTAAAGGAGCCACAGGGAGCCCGGGAGAGGGAGGGTGTTTGTCAGATAGCATTTATCTGTGGTGTGCTGATGACTCTTTCCCTCCAAGTTCTCGGCAAACGAAGAGCTTCCTGCCTTTTGAGAGCGTGCGGCCGTTTCTGTCCTTGAAAGTGAAGCACATGCAATGAATTACAACCATTTTAAAGAGCTGTCAAGAAACAAGAGAGGGCTGGTTAGGAGAAGACAGGAGAGGAGGTGAGCGGGGGAGGGAATTCGAAGCTGCTCTGCTAGGATGAAGAGGAACAACACAGGCAGCGAAATGAAAAATTGCAGGGAGGCTTCTGAGCCTTTGATGTCACCGGGAACAGAGAGGTCTGCTCTCAGAAGTTGTTACTGGCAGACGCTGTGGCCGAAATGACCAAAATATTAACCGGGGGATGTCCTGGTCAAAGTTTCTTCCCCCAATACATTCCTAGTCCTTAGATAAATACCGAGCTCTTGTCTAAAGTTAATCAAATCAACGCCACATATATGCAAGAAAACCAAGGATTTTTCACTGCAGTAAAATAAAACTACATTTCATTACTATCGCATTGGTGTGCAAAATGACTGTGATTGTAACCAACTTAAGAATTACACTTCTTCAGTCAAGAGTAACATTCTGCATGCTTGCAGTATCCATTGAGCTGCTAGGTCATCATCAGCACAATTACTGTCTATTTTGATGTGGCTCACTGATAACTGAACTCATAATACCTTTTAATTTGGCTCCAGTTAACTCTGTGGAGATATGACTCAGCATTAGCAGCGTTTCTTATCTGCATTTTGAATTATCACATTACAAAAGCTTGATGGAAACTGCACAATTTGAAGAAACATCCTAAAATTTGCAAAAAAAGTTTTTAGGCTCAGTTAAGGTGTTTTTTTTTTTTTGGCTTTTCAGAAAATACGCAAAGGGGGATCTGGAAACGCATTTGCCGAATAAATACAGACGTAGCACACGCTCCCATCGACTGGTGGCTATGGGCCTTAATGGGGAACAAAAATTCCCCAAAAACTTTCTAAATTCAAACCTCTAGCTTGGGTGGAGGACTCGCTCCATTTTTCCAAGATGTGGTTTATGTTAGTTTGCAACCTCCTCATGTTGTTGGGTTCTCCTCTCTTTCCAAACCAGTAGATGGAATCACACCTAATTTGTCCATTTTCTTCTTTGCTGCAACATTTTAAAAGCTCACAAAAAATCCACATGACCGGTTAGATGGAAGCATAGCTAATGTCAGTGAATAGCAAATTAAAAGACCTTCTAAAGATTCTTAACTGGATTTAGTTCCGTGCTTTGGGTTATTTTAACACATGTTCATGTAAACCATTTTATTGCAGCTTTGGCTGCATGTTTGGAGCTGTTGTCTGCTTGAGGGTGAAACTCTGCTCTGCTACAAGTCTTTTGCAAGCCCCTAAAAGGCTTTCTTCTAGGATCGCCCTGTATTTAGCATCATCCATCTTCTTATAAACTCTGACCAGCTTCCTGGTCCCGGCTGAATGAGAGGAGCATGATTTTGCCACTGCCATGTTTTACAGAGAAATAGGGGTGTGATTATGTGTGTTGTTAGTTTTCCACAAAACACAAAAATGTTTGCAAGTAGGCCAAAGACATCAGATTTGTTCTAGGATTGCCCAGTCCATAGTGGCAGCATGTAGATTTTAGTTCATCGTTTTTTGTTTTGGTTGAGACACTGAACTTCTTAGGAAAATTTTTTACTTTCCGACATTTTGCAAAGATGCACAACCATGGCAACACAGTATTGTTTTTACAAGCGGGAGCTGCTGATTAGCATATCAAGAGCTCAAATAACACCCTCACTACAATCCCAGATGCTAGAGGAGTTGAAAAAGAGGCTTCAGATGCAGACAGAGACGTTTAAACCATCTCTCTAACCCATCACAATGGATAATGATCACATCCCAACTCCAACGTCTCTCTGCCCGGGTTTCCAACCACATGGCCAGACACAGCTTTAAACAGGAGTGGCAAAAGCAAATGAGGTGGATTAGCAGTGACTTATGAAAACATTTAATTTCCCTTTGGGAAAAATAAAGTATTTTTAAATTGAGCTGAATCTGTCCAGAGCATCTTTTTTCACGTTTGCTGTGTTTCCTCTTCATAACGCTGCTGTTTTTCAAAGCAACTGTATTTATACTGAAAATAAATTGCAAACTGGGTGACTTCAGAATATAATTGGTTGCAAAAGATTTTATTTAGGTATCAAAGCAGAAGGGACTGACGACTAATGTCTTTTCCAGCATTTATTTGCTATGTCAGTATTTATTCTGCAAAAACTGAAAATCATTTATCATCTCCTTCAATCTCACAATTATGTAAATTGTGTGTGTTGGCCTTATGAAAAGACACTGAACTTTGTGGCTGTCATGTAGCAAAACTGGAAAAAGTTTTAGTGTTAAAACTCTATAGCAGGCATATAACCGGCCAGCTCGTTCTGCCAATCGCGACCTTTTGCTTTGTGTAGACACAGATGAAGTCAACCTTTCTCGTCGGCGGCTCGTGAATTCTCGTGAGGGGTGGTACAACTGTCATGCGTGCAACACGGTTCTCTGTAAATCTCTATAAATGTGGCCTTGATCCCCTCCAGAGTGAGGACGGCTTGGCCTCCACGCCCACAATGGATCGGCAGCCTCTCCTCTGTGGTCTCAGTGGATCAGTTTCAGCTGGAAAGCGACAGGTGCTTCCCTCGACTCGAGCTGTAGCGACAAACTCCGAACGGTTGTAGGAGAGGCGGTAAAACCGCCGTGGTCTTTGCCACCAACCCTTACAGCACTTCTTCCCTGACCGGTCCCCAATCTGCCGCTCAAGGAAAACGGCGATACGGTTGTGTGAATGTGCGCCTCTGTGCTTTTAAAGATGGCGGTGAGTCACCTTCCTCTGCTGTAACAGAAGCGCGGTGAGATGAAGGCAAAACTCAAAAGAGCTGCGTGCATTCGCGGCTCCCTCAGTGTGCCAGCAGTTCCCCAAAGGGACCCACGGCGTACGTGTTCGAGGGAAGAAAGAGACGCTGTTTGTTTCTTTTTCCGCCCCGTGGGCCAGTTCCCTGATAAGCCCGGTAGTAATGGCTTCACCATAAAGCACTCAAATACTATGTGCCTGTCTGCGCGTTCCTGTGCTATAAAAAGATATCAAATTTAGCATGGGACTTTGTTTTGCAGATGTGTGAGGGAGTGGCTACATGAGTGACAGTGATAGAGTGAAGAAGCAGACAGCTTTCTTGGTTATTTGCGCATGGAGTGCTATGAAAGAGAGACAAAAATGTGTTGTGTAACGTTCAGAAATTCCAGACGCAGCCTAATGGCTAAAAAAGAAGGGGAACTGGGAGGAGACATCTGCCGATCCCCCCCTTCTTCTTCCCACCATCCTTGGACGCGTCTCCTCAGCCGTGTCTCGCAGAAAACGGCGGACAGGACAGCGGTAGCCCCAACTTCCTGTGTTGCAGGGCTCTGTTTTTGTCAGATCCCTGCTAAGGAGAAACCATTAATGCGCTGCCTGTCTGATTGCCTGGACACACGTAGGGGTCTGTTCATGGCATGACGCCAGACACAAGATAGAACTGAGCTCTTGCTGGAGGAAGGAGGGGTTAGCATTGCTAAACGGACCAAACAGGGGTGGAGGGGTAAATAATCTTTTCTTTCATCCCGTATGTCATAGAGTAATAGCTAGGCTGTTCCTGAATGGTCTCTCCTTCTACAAAAATAGCAGTTAATAACACAAAAATCATAAGTTCGCTGTGGCGAAAGAAAGGAGGAAATTGTGAGCTTAGGACGATTTTGCTTGTTCCTTTACTCGACTGCCAGAGTTGCCAAAAGGCATATTAATATTCTAGTGTCATATGGCTCCCATATCAGCGGAGCCAGGAGAAGTCTGAATGTGTAAAATACAGACTGGAACCCTCCAATGACGCTCGAGGCTCACCTGAGGCTCTTTCCTGGTAGTGAACAGATCAAGAAATAAAAAAATAAAAAAAAGTTGGCTCGCATGAAATTTATATTATGCAAAACAATAAATATGCTGACTAATGCTTGGCATAAAATAAAAATAATGTAAGCACACAGAGTGCCGTTCAAGAATATTCATACTCCTTCAACGTTTCCACATTTAGTCTCATTATAATACAAACTTCAGTGAATTACACCAAGGAGTTATGTGACAGACATAGAATAAATCATTCATAATGGTGAAGCGGAAGGAAAAATATGCATAATTTTTAAAGCAAATAGAGTCACTACTTTAAACAATTTTTTAAGTTAGCTCAGATTGAGAGTGTTGGAGAAGACCAGTTTTCAAGTCTCGCCACAGATTCTCAGAATCAGGTCTGGACTTTGACTGAACCATTTGAACACTGTAACATGCTTTGATCTAAACCAATCCGTTGTAGCTCCGGTTACATGTTTTAGGTTGTTGTCTTTGCTACTCGTCTCAAGTCTCAGAACCTCGAAAGAGGAATTCCATTTAGCATCGTCACAGGATGATACTTCCACCATCAAGCTAAGGCAAGGAATGAAAACATCTCAGTTCCCAAAAACGTAGTGGAAAATGACCAAAACTACAATTGGAGAAAAACAGAACTGCCAGAATCCAGTTACAATTCTTTTTCTACTGATATGTATGGCCAATAATGAAAGGAGTGTCACACTGCTACCAGAAACCTGCTGAACCAGCTGATTTTAGTAGATCAACAGAGAAAATATGATGCAAAATTGATAGAAACACAGAGTAATCAGGGCTGTTGCTAATCTGGCATACGCTTGTTTACACAGTTTAGAAACTTGCTTTCTAATTATTTGTTCAACTGATTCTAAGGTTCATGCCATCATTAAGCACATTAGCGCTTCTAGCAAGTGTTACCTTGTCTACTGTTTTGCAATAAAAGGAAATTGATGCTTTAAAAAATAATCTAAATAGCTGTTGACTTGTCCCATTAATTTTTTTAAACATTTTTTTTCTGGTTCACAATAACAAACTACCTTTTGTAAAACCCAGTAAAAAAATATTTTCGGTTGTAGTGTGAGAAGGTGTGGAAATGTTTAAGGGGTGTGAGTACTTTTTCATGACACTGCACACAGGCTTCAATAAACTTTAAGGCTCCATACATTTTTGACATATTAGTAGAACTATGCATCATGACAGTTCCTGCAACGTTAAGTGGCAAGCAGCCCAAAGGAGCCCTGGACAGGCTGTTATCTCATCCAGGGAGATAGGAAGTATGGACAGGAAGTCCAAAAGGAGGGGGAAGAGAGGGCCCGAATGGGAAGCCCAGTGTAAACAGGCCCAGCTTTTAATCATCCCAGCTCACGTTCGGAACTGGTCATGCTTTGATGTTGTCCCTCAGCGCCCGCTCCGCCCTCCCATCCCTCGTTCCCAAACGGCTGCGCCGAGGGCCCGGGATGAGGGCGCCGTGAAGATAGCGGCCCCGGACAGCCAGGGGGACTCAGTGAGAGAAAGAGAGAGAGAGGAAGAGGGAGGTGAGGGGGAAACATTCAGTGCCGTTTAGGAAACTGGGAAAGGGACGAAGGGGGAAGTGGGGGCGAGGAATGTGAAGTGGTGCAGAGTTAAGTGGTGGCCTGCCTTAATTATAGCTGATGAATCTGAGGGCGCTCTCATGGGGGCAACATGGCATAAGGAACAAAGAGACAAAAATGCCACAGTGAGAAGGGGAAACTTGAAAGTCAAGATGGTTTTAAGTGGAAATAGGTGGAGCTTTAATGATGCTCTGTAATTGGGCTCCGTGCCTGTTAAGGAGGATAAAGTCCACCTCCTTCTCCCCGCAGAGACCCAAAGAAAAGCTCAGAGCGTTATCTCCCAAGTTTTGGGACCTCTCCTCTCATCACCGAGCTCCATTTTGGAAAGGAGACAGCGAGAGAGAGGGAAAGACGAAAAGAGAGTGAGACCGAGAGAGGAATTCCTCTGCACTAGTGTTTGTCCAAATAGTGCTGGCCAGAACCCAGCCAGTGTTCCAATGAACGTGTCCATTCAGCAGACAGAGCATACTTCCAGGAAGACCTCAGTTTCAAAGATGAGAGGGAGTTAAGTACCAAAGTGAAGGCGCATGACTTGGATGTGCTGAAGAAAGCTGTGAACTTCCTCTGTCCCCCGGTGGTACATGTTTGGCCCCCTCATCTTAGCCAGCATGGTAACAGGGGCAGTGTTATGTAAAATCAACTCTTTTTGAGCTTTACATCATGTTAGGATGTATTTCCCCTCATCAAAATCCTACCTGGAGTGTTGCTTTGATTCGTTCAAGCAAGTTTGAGGAATTATTTAATCTCTGCAACCATTGACCTGTGCAAAACGCCTTGGTGGACCCAGCGCCACATTCGAGACGGTGCTCCTCCTCAGAGCGACTTCCCCACTCAGCTCCTTCAGCAACCTAACCCTTAGCAAACAGCTGGTGCGACTATACATCAGCGCAACGTTGGTAAAAACGGTTTTAGGGGTTAACAGAGGAGCGTGATGATTTCCTGCAGATGAGGTTTCATAAAGAGCAGGAGATTTTAAAGAGTTAGAGAGTCAATTTCAAAACGTTACATTACATTTGATATATATTTAGCATTTATGCAACAACTGAAATTGTGCTATAATCAAGTGTTTGGAAAATTCATAATACTCCCATTTAACCTTTTTAAAGGAAATGCCATAGCAGAAAACTAACTACTGCAAAAGATAACCTATTAACCATCCTACTTACGGTTATGATATGTTGGAAACCTGTTAAAAATTTGAGATGCACTGTCAAATCAGTTGGTTGGATTGACCTGGCTGGTGACCGGCCGGTCAGAAAGTCAAAATCACATCAGCGCTACACTTAAACGCTAACAGGCTGTGGTAAGAATAACAGTCTTTGTGTGGGTGCTGTCACTGAGTCACGATGACCTAAGGTTAGCTATTATGCGTTTTAAAAATGAAGTCTGAGGAAGCACAGAGATGTACCTATCTGTTTCAAAAGAAACAGTTTTTCTATAATAGCTACAGTTCATTCAGGCTGTGAAAGAGCAAGAGAAAGCAAGACTTCAAAAAGCACAAAATTGCTCCGTTTTATTTGTTTTTAAAGTTGAAATTTCTCTCCGTCATTGTACCTTTTGGAACTTTCACATTCTCTACAAAAATACACTGAGACCGTTATCCCAGTAATGCTAGCCAATGCTAATCACTAACTAACGTCAAGGCTGTCCTGATTCTCATTATTTTGTTTTGAAATTATTGTTTTACATTGACTGCTCCTTTTCTCTTTTTTTAAACGTTACACTTGCTTCTAATATAAATAATTAATAAGAATCAGGACACAATTCTTGCTGTTCTAATATCAACTTACATTGTAGCTCCTAATCAAGAACTCAGAATTAGCTCAGAGATCAGAGTTTTACAAGAACCAGACATCAGCAATTAAATCCAAAACTCAGATCTGAACCTCCCCAGGAAAAACACACCTGGTGAATATTTATACTCATATATTTGATCAGATATGGAACCCACGATGATTAATTACACACTGATGCGGTTAATGCCGAAGACAGATTACAAGTGAAAATCAAAACACGCAGAGAATTTCTACATAAAACTTTCAAACCTTTATCCGCTTCATCCACTGAATGACAAGAACATAAAGCGGGTACATAAAGCTGCCAGCAGTGGCAAAAAAAAAAAAAAAGACCTGTTGAAACAGGTCGGTGTGCTAACAAAAAGCATCCTGCAGCATAACATCATTTCTGTGCACTGTGAGAACAGTTTTCAGAAGAGATGGTCTGCATGAAGTTTACCTTTCTGGTTTTAGACAGAATTGCAATCGATGATCTGACTACGCCTGCATGGTTGGCTAGGGAGGGAAACGAAGGCTTGGTTATCTTAAAGATGGAAACTTTGTTTACTTATGTGTCAAAATGTGCACCACATAAACCTGTATTTATCTTAACAAAAAAACAAAAACATCCATCACAGAAACTCTGCAAGGTTTGGTGGGGTGAAGAAAAAAGTGGAAAATAAATAAATAAATAAAGTAAGCTGGAAATCCCAGAGAGCTGGAAACGCCTTTGATCCGAGCAGCGCCGTGATGCGCATCCGTAACATGTTTTCAACATCTCACACAGACACGGCAAAGTCGGATCAGCTTTACCCGGAGAGGGATAAACAGGGGAGGTTTTTAACCGTGTCTAACGCAGGGCTTTCTCCGTGACGAAGCCGCGTGAAGCCTTATCAATTACGGCAAACTGAAGCATCTGGCTAAACGTTCACAAGTAGCCCCACACCTGGTGAGTGAGGAGAGACGAGATCTTACAGTACCTTGTATCTGTCGTCCCATTCCTCTAGAGACGGTAAATAAATTCACACAAGCCAGCTTTGTAGCTTAATCTGCTCTTGAATGCTAAATATGTAAACTGAATAAGCAACATGCTTTATATTTTCAAGGCTAATTTTAATTTTTTATCAAAATGGGGGGAAAAAAAACACAACAAAGGGCGTTCATTGGTCTCAACATGATTAGCTGCTTTCTGAAAGCCTTGTGCCACACCTTGATATTAAATGCATCAGACCATGGATTCAGATTCCGAAAACAGCTGATGCGAAAACAAAGCGGTCATGTTGGAAAAGATGCACCACTTACAACGGTTGGCAGCCACAGCCAACATGTTTCTTACATTATCAAAACAAACCGAGTGTGTAATAAGATGTTTGCTCTCTGCTCTGGTGAAGGAATTTTGATCGTCTGTCCTACTAAGGTTAGCTTCAGCCTAAGTGGGAAGTCGGGATGTGATTAAGCAGCTCAGAGTCACTGTAATCCAATCCCACACAGTTCCAGTCAGATGTTTACACACACTCATCATCCATGAATCTAATATGAATCGTGGCCTTTTGATTATGTATTTGAACTGCTCTTTTCTTTTTTTAATCTCTGAGCTGCTGGCAGAAATCTGCTGGAATACTGACCAACTGTTCTGATCATAAATGGTATAGCTCATTTAATTCATTTGGACATTTAGATCCTAAATGTTTCAATATGTGTAACTTGACACTAATCCAAAAGTTTAATGATTGAAATAAATTTCAAAGTCAGTTTTGGGTTTTTTTTGTGCGTTTGGCGTCATTTTCCTATTGCAGCACCAAAACGGGAAAACAAAAGTCAAATGATGTAACGGAGAAGAATCGAAGGTTTCCTTTCTTCCTGTCGTTTGTGCAATGCAGACGTAGCACCACCAGTGAAAGAGGCCCTCAGCATGATGCTACCACTGCCGTGCTTGTTAGTTGGCACTGTGTTCGTAGGTTTAACACCTCTACACACTCTACAGGGGCTTGTAACCTGAGATTTCTATCTGTTTTTCTTCTAATCAGGATTTTTGTTTCCTTCAAAAAGCATTTGGCTCGTCCATGCAGGCAGCTGTAAATTCTCAGTTCTTCGAGAAGCAAGGAGCTTCTCTCTTTTTTTGGTTGCTGTGGACATCGGTGCCTCGTCAGCACCTCATAGTTCCTGATAGCTTCTGGATAGTTCTTAAAAATAAAAATAAAATACAATAAAAAACACACAAGCTTTCAACTGGGGGGGATACTTTCTGTCAAATGGCGTTTCAAGAAGACGGTGATAGCTCACACACCTAAAAGGTAATTTTGGCATGGATAAAGCATGCTAGCTGTAAGCTTATTTGAACTGTATGGACTGTGCCAGGTAGCAAAGCCATTTCTGGTAATAATCTAGAATCATGCCAGGATCTTGATGACATCTTCAACATGTGTTGGGAGATTTATCATAATATTAGGGGGGCTGCATGACAATATTCAAGATGAAATGTGTAACCTTGAACCTGGTCCAGATTAAAATTAAACATCTCTTTTTAAGATCCTTTGGAGTTGAATAAGTACAGCTAAAATGCATATTTAAATACCCAAAGTTAATTTGACACTAACTGGTGCATGACTGTAAACTGCAGCTATAAAAACCGCCAGAGGTGAGAAAATCATTATCAGACAGTTGATGGTGTGTACACTGATAGAAACAGGTGGAGTCGAGGAGGAAATAGATCCCGTCTCAATGAGGTGGGGCAGTGAAAGGCATGCTATGGTGGAATCACAATGTCCATATTCAATAAACGTGTTTCAGATGCACTTCCCCTCATTTTTTCAGACATGAGTTATTTTTCAAATAAAAAGCAATTTTGCAAAGTTGCATTTTCTAAAACAAACCAAAAATAAATAAATAAACAAAAACATCAAATGCAGAGGCTTGATCAGATAAAAGATAAGGTCTTGCTGAGTGGTCAGTGCATCACTTCTTACCTGCTTCAGCTTCCCTTGCGCATTGCCTGCACTTCCTCCCACGAACTCCCCTTTCAGAACGATGGGCTTCCCCGTGGGATCCTTCGCCAGAGTCACGTTGATGACCGCTCGGAGTCCCGATTCCATGCTCGGCTGGCCCAGCACCACCTGCAGGGCCGCCATGAGCAGCCACGGCCAGAGCCCGGCGAGGCGCCGCAGAGGGACGGTCATGGCCTCGGCTGGAGCGGCGGTGCCCGGCCGCACATGGTGGACTTTGTCAGAAATATCAACCTAGCCTATGTGAACAGGTCCCACTTCTTCTTTAATTTTTTTTCTACCTCAGTAAACTACCTGCTGAAGAAATGAGCTATAATCCAAACTGTTAATAATGAGGGGCTTCCATTAGAACTCCTTAAACTTCCATTCAGCATCTGGGTTAAAATATATATACATATATAAAACACTGCAGGTTATGGTAGAGAATCTAAAACCGATGTATGCAGGCCTAAATGAACCTGCATCCAGTGTTTATTAAAGTGAGAGGTGGAAACTCCAATGCAGCATGAAGGAACCTGAAGCGTGCACTGATTTCCAAAAACGCCGCTCTGCATCACACCAAAAATTCAGATCTCCTCGCTCGCAGGTTGTTTTCCTCAGAGATGAACTGGCGTAGTTATCCCTCTCCACTGGCTCAAATCCCGGTCATGTATCCGACTTGTGCTTTATATTGCAGTAAGACGTAATTCCGCCGCGTCTTTCAGTCACATTGTGTGAGCAAACACGAGCTGGGTAAAAGTGTCAGAAGAAGCGAGCCCGTCCCGTAGGCGCCGCATTTTCTGGATAAATCCACCGAAAACGCTCGAGAGTCACGGCTTGAACTTCAAAGGCTGGGATACAGGTTGCCGCCGGAGAGTTAGGAGCCATGCTGGCGGATAAAACCCGAAGCCGAAAAGTTGTGCAATGTGTTTTACAGCCGGAGAATTGTGAAAAAGTAATCCTCGAAGAAGCTGCTCGGTTGTGTTCTCGGTTCTATCTAATTATTAACCGGAACAAGCGGACAGTTTTCTTGCTGAGCTTCTAACTTTGTAACTAAACTGGCTCAGACGCCGAAGCGGCTTCTGTAAACCTGCCATTAACTGACGTTCTACAGTCGCTCCTTAATTAAACGAAAAAGAGGCAGACTTCCCCCCCACCACCGACTTCAGAGAGCCTCCGCAGCACATTGAGAAATTAGAACCGACCCTCCTGAGAGCACGCAGGGGAAAATGAATCGCTCATTAAAATTACAAACAAGTAAACGGGGAAAAAACACCCCGAAACGTGTGAAAGAATAGTAGTCCAGTCTCCATGTAGTCCCCACTGCACGTCGTTAGGGTCCTGAGGCAGAGTGTACAGTTATGACACCGTCTCAAAAGTTTATCTCCCGGACTCTCTGTCGCTCCCCTGGGATCTCATTGTCACTCTACCTGCTCGCAGGCTTGCTGCCTTCACGTGAAAGCGTAAACAGATTTTTTTTTTTCTGTCAAAACTTAACCATGGCAGAAAAAAACATAGCAATTAATGACAAATAAATAAAAATTGAAAAAAAGAGAAAGTTGATTTTGAATCGTCTAAAGAGATTATGCGTAATTAATCGTACGTCATTATTGTAACGCTCTAAACTCAGTAACATTTTCTGCAACGTTATATTTATTTTAAAAGCCGAAGAACTATCGAGCACTATACGTTTACATATTTACGTGAACCCCATCAAAATGATGTAAAAATGTTACATTTAAAAATCTATTTTAAAAAAATAAATCCGTTCATTTACTTTCAATTTACAAATTACACGTGAAGGCAGCATGTAGACAAGCTGAGGGTGGAGCTGCCCCACGCCATCAAAACTAATAAAAAAAAAAAAAAAAGCTAAATGGCGCCCCCTAGTGTCTTTATATAGGACATTTCCGCCGTACCAACTAATTCCTCGTAAATAAACCAGGCAGCTGGAAAGTTTCGTCTGTTTTAATAAGAATGTTTTGCAGTGTACTTTAAAAATTGTGACATTCACAGGTTTTAAAGGTGCTTCAGACAAGAAATGAAATGAAAAATAAAAGCAATTTGTAGTAGGAAATATTCATATTTTTACCAAACATTTTTCTGACGTAAAAAAAAATCTCACTAAGAAATGTAATTGAACAGAGGTTCTGTTTTCCGCTATTACACACACCACTGCTTTGAGTTAAAGTAGCTGAGTCGTACAACATTACAATTCATAAGAATCCTTTTCCAAAGTCTTCATATCAAATTACAGTCCTTAAAAACATGCATACCTTTTGATGTAAAATTTTAAATGGTTCAAAACAAACATTCTACAGTTGAAATTATTGTAGTTACAGCGAAAAGCACAACTGCACAATCACAAAAGAAACTAAAGAGAAAAGATTTATATGAAAACAACATCTTTTTTTTTTTTTACACAGAAAGGAATCATCAAAGTGGAGCCTGAAGTCGCACTGTGAACTCATTGTGGGTACTTCTTGTCGCAAGCTGAATCAATCAGTGAGCTGAGATCTAAAGGGAAGATGTAACCGCCTGTCACTGACTCTAAATAATCATGTAACCTCTTTCTTTTCACTACATTCCTCTAAATGTGCTCCTGTCATGCCTTACCTAAGAAGCAAGTCCCTGTGCTGTCCTGCTCATCTTAATCCTGAACCGAGTTGCTAACCTCGACATTTACGAGCTCAGCATCATTGTCTTGATCAAAGTGAACCTTACCGAGACACGGAGGAAGATGACAAAAGCAAAGAACAGACAATAAATAGAATTTAGTCTACTCATTCCTGGATTTATTCTATGTAAACAGATATGATGGTAAACAAAAGTTTTAAGCATTCCGCTCCGTACAAGAAAAGGAAATCCAACGTGGTGAAAACGTTTTCCCAGTTGTAAAAAACACAAGGTTGTGAAAACTAAAGGAGGACCGGCCATCGTGTTAAGGCTATTTGGAAACTGCAGCTTAAGGTATTATAGTCTAAACATTAGGCAGAATCGTTATAAAAGCACTATGTTTCCCAGTGAGTAAATTTAATTTTTAATAACATTATTGTCTATGCAATATTCAGTAAGTTAAATTGTTTTTCCCAAAGAATAAATGAACTTAACTGCAGCGTTCTGCTTAAAAAAATCTATATTAAATATTTAGTTTTAGATTTTTGAGTCCACAAAATTGTACTAAGTGTTTATATTGCAGTAAGACGTAATTCCGCCGCGTCTTTCAGTTGCTCTGATTTCTAGTGCAAATATCCCAGTGTACTTAAAATAAGACAAAATTAACGTACAAGTAACTCTTTAGCAAGATTTATTAGCTTGTTTTAAGTCAATAATTCCTTAATATTGATTAAGGAATTGGCATATTATTTCATTTATAACATGACATTTTTCTCATAAGTGAAACAGTGGAACTAGAACTTTATTCATCAAGATTTAAGAATTATTGACTTAAAACAAGCTTCTATATATCACCGAAAGGTAAATTTTGCCTTATTTCAAGTGAACTGAGATATTTGCACTTGAAACTACAGCAAAAATACTTGCTAAGACTTTGTGGCCTTGCAGTGTATTAATTATACGCAAAGCATAAAGACACACATTAATAATAAAGATAATCATTCGCTGGTCTAAACAAAGCCTGCAAATAACAGACAACATTTCCAGGTGTTTCCAATAAATTCACAGTTCATTTCCTTCAAAAGCAAATGCTAACTCCAATAAAGATGTGTTTGGCACAAAGACTTACCTCATATATAACATCTCCAGCCATTTGCTCAGGTACTGAAACCACAAGCTCCTCCTTCTCCTTTTTAACTGCAGGAGCTCTGCTGTTTTTACATGTGACGGCATCCCTGGGGTCAGAGGAAGGCTGTGGCACGGAGACGGGTTTCTCTGCGCTCTCCACTTTCACCAGACAGGCGCTGGGTGATGTTTGCATCACCTCATCTGCAATCTGGAAAACTACATCTAAGTTAACTTCAGGCTTTTTCACTTCCTGGCTTTCGGAAGTTTGTAAGTTGCGGTTGGGGTCGAACACGGTCACGGGACCTTCAGCCTAGAGGAGTAAAAGAAAAAAACGAATCAACGTCAATTATGTTTTAAAAACTGAGTTAATGATGAAAACATAAAAGAACTCATCCACTCTTATTCACCGACCTGGTAAAAACGTCTGGGAGGAAACTGGAGGCCTGTTATATTCGGTGAGACAAGGTTCGGGTGGAAGCAAGGGCAAACTTCAAACAGGAAAAGACATTAAATTGTAGAGTTTCAAGTCACGACTTGCATCTGCATTTCCTCGCAAAAATATTCATATCACATAAACCTTTTAGCATTTTCTCTCATTGTGACCATGTGATAGAACAATACTAAGCAGGAAGTGGCTTTCGAGTTTCTTTTTTTGAACACACTTCGATGCGGCGCTTTTTAATCTGTTTGCAAACAGATGTATACAGAAATGTCATAATTAAAAAAAAAAAAAAAACCTGGAAGAAAACATGCTAGAGATTGCACAAGACTTGAACCTGATGGGTAGATTCACCTTTCAGACGGGAAATATGCCTAAACATGCAAACAGGGTGGCAATGGACTCATTTGGATTATAGGAAAAACAAGGTTTAAAATGACCTAAAGTCCAGAGTTAAATCCAAGAAAGAATATGGAGAAAGACATAAGTACTCTATTAAATATCATTAAGATTGAGCAATACTGCAAAGAAAATTAGGGGGGAAACAATTTGCTAGATGTGAAAGATGATACAGAGACACTGACTTGAGCTGTATTTGCAGAAAAAGGTGTTTGTTTTTTTTAAGTGGCAATAATATTTTAAAACATACTATTCTGAAAACTGTGTAACCTTTAAGTAACTTGTCAATAACTGCTTGTCTCTGTTGATTTGTCAACTCACACTACTACAACCTTCGCCTTACCTGTTGGATAGTAGCCAGGTTGATACTGGGGATTCCGAGGACTAAAACTATTGAAATGCGTTTCTCGGTTGCTCATACGAGGTAGGAAGCCCTGCTGAACATGCAGGGTTTTGGAGTTTGAGGACCCTGCAGTGTAAGGGTGCCTCAAAGGCATCGGCCCGTCTTTCACCAGGGGCAGAGTGGTAGGTGAGAGATCTGCACCAGGAACCCTGCGCAAGTACCGTGGCGGCACTGGGGTTCCACTCTGAGGTCTCATAGTCTGGGATTTATGGGGATGGTATGGATGAGCTGGTGACTGGCTTGAGGGTCGCGGAGGCAAGAAGTATCCTGGACCAAGCACAGTTTGACATTAACAAAATTTCAATTATTTTCGTTAATTCTGGTCAGTATTAACAACAGGAGTTCATCAGATCTCACTTACTTCCTTTTAGGACATTGTCTTTGCCGTCTGTGCTGAAACCTAATCGCTGGTATCGATTAGGGTTGGGAAGCCGGGAGCTTATGTCCTGTCCGGCTTTAAGCTTGGCTTTGTTATCCACAGTGAGCCTGACGAGATTCTCCAAAAGCTGAGGACAACTCCGCTGAAAGTTCGGGTTGTGAAAATGATGATACAGCCTGTTGCCCGCTTCTTCTTCGTGGTCAGCGGGCAGATCGACCTTTTTAAATCCATACAGGTTGAGCTGGCGGACGAAGCTTGAGAAGTTGGTGGTCTTAAAGGTGTCGGTGCTGTTGAAGGTTCTGGAGGTGGGGGAAAGGATCTGGGTCTCGAAGAGCTGCTGGTCGATAACAATCACCTGGCCGCGGCTGTCCCAGCGGATGGCTCCGTCTGCCGGGTTGTTCACCAAACGCCAAAGCTTGGCGGGGAAAATATTGGGGTTGATGTTGCCGGGGTTGAAATTGTTAGCCTCATCCATGCTTTCATCTGTATAGCTGGAACAGGCGATGTTAAGTGGCAGGGCTTCCTCTGAAAAAGCAACGGACATCATGGGGCTAACTTAGCCGTTGTAACCAAGTAGCTAATAGTCTCGTTCTTGATGACCAAAAGTAATAAAAGCCCAAATTCAGTATCTAAAAATGAAATAAGGCTAATTATTATAGATGATGATAATATCGCGAGTGGAAACTTAAGGAAATTTCTGAAAATTGCAAGAATGTTCAGCAATATTCGAGCATTGCTGTTAGCAGTTATGAAACGTTGGCTAACTTTAGCAAAAGCATCGCTAAACGCTTTTAAACTAAAATAAATCTATTTGTGACGTTATCTAAGACTACCTAAAAAGTCAAATATAATTTTTTTAATATTTAGTGCTAAAATAAACCAAGACTCAGTTGTAAACATACCTTGGGTCACTGTGGCTCAAACTGTTGGGAATTCCCAAAATCGTTGGAGCTGTTGGAGGTCTGACGTTTCCATGGTAACCTGGTTCCACCTCCAACTGTCTCCATTAAATCAAAATTCAATTCAATTGAGAAATACTTCATTGATCCAAAAGGGAAATTAAATGTCGTTGTAACTCTTGTAGCGCTCTGTGCTACAGCACATCGGGAGAAGCGTCTGACTGAAGCTTCAGGCTGTTGTTGCATGACAGCCTCAAAGAGGATGCTCAGGGTAGTCCAAAATTGATTTAAACCATTTTAAATGGTTTAAATTTGATATCATGCCATATGAAACAATTATGGAATAGAAATCACATTCACCGTCTGACACTGAAACGTTGGATGCAGCAAAATTCTTTTGTGTTATGCATCTTACCAAATTAAAAAATCATGAAAATGAACATTTTAAAATTTAATAAAAATGAAACTCCTAGGTTCACTATATAATATATTTATCTAAAATATATTCACATTTGTAATCATTTTCATAATTATTGCTTATGGCCAATAAAAATCTTAAACACTGTATCTCAGAAAATTAAAACATGACACCAACCAAAACAAAAATTATTTTTAGAAAAAAATTTTGATGGTAAAGGCTTGTTATGTCTTGCACAAATGACAATTTGAGTGGATGGAAGAAGTGTGCACTAGCAACAGGAATAACCACAGTCTTGAAGGAATTGTGAACCAAAGCCAATTTAAGAGTTACATTGCATGGGCTGAAGCAGAAGGAGTCAGTTATTCAACAGTCACCATACAAAAATTAATAGTCAGGCTTTAAGGTGTGCATTCTATTCATCAGAGACAGCCTGGAGGACGAAACCATCTCTGTGATGACTGGTTTTTGCAGACAATGCTTCTTACCACCAGTCTAAAAGCAAGTCTATAAGCAGTCTTTGTCCAGGATGTGTGGGGTCTGCATAGAAAAAGAACTACCAATGTGTCATTTGCAAAATTCTCAGTTTCTCAGATGGAGGTACAGAGAGAAGACAGTTGGCCAGAAGACACACCGCTGGAGTATTGTCCAGTAAGAGAATGATGAGAACCTTCCACACAATACAAATGAACTGAATGTCACCATCAAAGCAACCTGGACTTCCTTAACATCTTCACAGGCTTATCGCTTCCGTACCACACCACATATATGCAGTAATTCATGTAAAAGGAGGACTGACCAAGTATTGAGTACAGATACATTGTGAGAAACAGATTAAGTCTAGATAAAAAAAATTATTACTTCAAGGTTATTACTGATAAAGCTGGTTCTGGCAAACATTTCAGCTATAAGTTGGACTTTTCCTATTGCTAATTAGCTTGTACTCCTATTTTTACTCATCACACATCACAATTCTGATATATCGATATTGCAACTTTAAAGGGTTTCTAAAAAATATATGTTCTATTTAAATTTTTAGAAAAAATACATTAATATGAATTACTGTAAATTGAATGCTGAATTTTTCTGGCATGGTTTAAATTCATTGTCTTTCAGCAGCAGAGTAGATTATTTTCACATCCGGAAACATTACAACCCATAGTCCTGTAAAGATATTTATTAGCGGCTCTGGTATTAATATATCTTTAAGATGCTTCAAAACTGATAGCTTCATGGGATTTTGTTTTTAATCAGGCGCACAATTAGGACGCCATACTGTGGGTCCTAGAGCTAACTACTACGTCATTAGTCGTCGCTTAAAAAAATACATAGCCACAAACATTAGCCAGTCTAATAACTTGTCTGATAGCGGTTTATTCTTTGGAAATTTAAAATAATGGCATTAGAAACGGTGCCAAAAGACCTTCGCCACCTCCGGGCCTGTCTGCTGTGTTCTCTTGTAAAGGTAAACTTAGTAAAGACCCATTTATCGTGTATGCTTACTGTTAGCTTTCCTGTCGCATTTGTTTTTCTATATTTAATTTACCTCTGCTTAATTTGTCTCGTGTGTTTTTTTTTGCTTTTTTGTTTTTTTTTTGCCGTCTTCAGACCATCGACCAGTTTGAATATGACGGTTGTGACAATTGTGAGTCGTACCTCCAGATGAAGGGGAACAGAGAAATGGTTTATGAATGCACAAGTTCTTCGTTCGATGGGTAAACAATCACTCAACAAGTTGCAATACTGACTTACCTTGTACAGCACTTTGGTGAACAGGAAAAATAAAAATAATTAATTGTTTACTTATTGTAATGTTAATTTCCTTCCTGTGTGTTCCCAGAGTTGTAGCCATGATGAGCCCTGAAGACAGCTGGGTGGCTAAATGGCAGAGAATAGGTAAAACTACGGCTATATGTGCTCTAAAACACTTGCTTCGTTTCCACTGAAATGTATCATTTCCTGTTAACCCAGTCACTACTACTAACATTGTAAGCAAATTTTTAAAAATCGGTTGCGTCTGAAAGAAAATAACTTTTTTAGTCAATCAAAAAAGTCTGAATTGACTGTGGATTGCTACAAGCTGAATTTCTGGTAACATCTATGTACCTCGTTTTACTTTATGTAAGCGATGTGAGAAATTGTCACCCCAAACCTATTTTACTGATTCGAATAAATATCAGCTCATTTGTAATAATTTATTTATTCAAGATATTATGTTGAATAATATGATACTCTACAGTCACATTTGTTACTGTATCATATTTTAAAATAAACACAAATAAAAAAATATTCTACTTCATATATGGCTTTTAAAAATACAAAAATACATTATAAATACTTCTTGTTTTATTTGCTAAACACAGTCTACGGGTTTTTGTCATTTCACCATAGTAGTTATTCAAATTATGTTTGCCGTTTGTCTCTGATGTATTTGGTAAAGATCAATTTAAACATTGCCTAAATGTCAAAGACGTTTACTTGTTCGTACTCTGGATTTATGAACAGAATTACAGAAATTGCTAAGAAAAAATTTAAAAAAACACAGATAGATAAATATTAGTTACCTGGACTTTTCTTACAGCTGCTGCAATGGTCTTAACAGCAGTTTCCTTATATATAAAATTTCTGTTCATTTTCTCCACCTGACCCAATAAAATCACTGCAACTTAGTATTAATTTTTCTACGCTTAAAACGAGTTCAAATAACATTTCCTTGTTTCTTTCACAGGTAACTGCAAGCCGGGTGTATACGCAGTGTCAGTGACAGGCAGGCTACCTCCAGGTAATGAATTTACTGCGAAGCAGACGCACTATTCAGTAGAAATGTTTTTGTCTCTGTGTAATAATTGTAACCTGCCCATAATGCTACAAAAACCTGACATAATTCAGTGCGTCAGTTATGGAGCAGGAGGAATATCTTATTTTACCTCCTTTTTTAAAGAGCCAATCTGACACTGCAAGGCAGCCAGACTCCCCATACTGCTTACCAAAGATGCAGAAAATACTGTGCGAAAAAAAAAAAAAAAAGTTAGATAATTTTCCTGTTAAGTGTTTTATTACTAAGTCTTCTTGCCTTTCATGTTGCTAATGATTTTCTCCCTTTTCTAAGGTGTGGTGAGAGAGCTGAAAAGCAGAGGAGTGATGTACAAATCCAGAGACACAGCAGTGAAAACATAACTTGTTCAGTGTCCTGCTTTCTTGTCTTTGTCAACAGCACATTTAGTCATGTACATCTTTTTAATCCTGGTTTCTTTTTGTCACGATAAACAACAATAAAGGTCTTTTTTTTTAGTTAAAACTGTAATGACTGTCTGATCTTTGCATGTTCTGGAACTGAAAACGTTGACGAGGTCAGGTAACAGGTGGTCACCGCTCTTCGTCTGTGCGCTCAGACTTTTGTTTTGGACGGTGAAGAGCCCGTGTGGAAGCTAGGGGAGGCGCTGCCTGCCAGAAGCGGGCTAAAAATAGCTCATTTCTGTGTGCGGAGCAGAGTCAGACAGACTGCAGGATGACACAGCAGTTTGTTGCCGAGTAACAAACCACAGCCGAGGAAAGACGGAAAGCAGTGGAGTCATTGGAAAGAATTACTGCTGTCGTGTTCATTTATTGATGAAAGCGATGCAGCCCTGGTCAGTGGAGACTATGGTGATCGAATGGATGCTTAGTCACTTCGACTTTGGAAATCCGGCCATGTTTCTTGTGATGAGAAATAAAAATAGAACAGGACTGGCCTCTCATTTTTTGAACTTATTAGAGTTAGCATAATATATTGTTAGTGCTATATCTGTCTGGATTAGGCTAGTTTTATGCAAAAAGACTCTTTAGATTTGGGTACTTTTTACATAGTAAATTTGGCATCTTTATGAAGTTTGTCACTAGCATGAAGTGCTTTAAAATTAAAAGCAAATTTACTTTAATCTGACTCAGGACTTTGCTATCATTGTGCAACAGTCCAGTCCTTTTCCTCCTTACTTAGATAAGAAGTTTCTAATATCTGCAGCTTGTGCATGGTTTAAAAATGGACACCTTTTTCTTTCCACTCAACTTTCCATTTGTATGTTTTGTTAAACCTCAGAAACAGATCTGTAGTGGCTTACTATCCTGAGAGGGATATCCGAGGACAACTGACATCAGTTTTTCCCCATTATTTTGTAGGACATAAACATTTCTAGACTCTGTCTTTTTTTTTTTGTTGTTGTTTTTTTTTGATAAACTGGATTTTGGCTTTTCATCAGCTGAAATCCATAATAATCAAAATAAACATAAATATAATGTATGAAATAAATGTTTCAAATTGAGTTAATGAAGTAAATTCAGTTTTCAATTATGTAATAATCTGGGCCACAAGATGGCGCCTTCTACTGAGTTTCTCTTGTTCGTAGGACACACGCCACCTGTCTGCTTCAAGTCTCCTTCCTGGTGTCCATCACCAAAAAAGCCTCCGGTGGAACCAGAAGGGATCTTTCAGTTTTAGTTACTGCCGTGGTTACAGTTTCACATATAAAAGAATAACGTCTCAGCTTGCTTGGCTGTTATTATCATCTGTTGCGTAACACAGAAAGAAGTCCTGTTTACGTCCCGAAGGCCGTCTGATTTCACTTTATTTATTTAACTGATTCATCAAAGTCACGCACACTGAGGACTTTCTAAATCTGTTGAAGTGGGCAGGGGGAGCAGCGCGTTTTGCTTATAGCTGCTGCGGTGCTGATATAATGTTTCATTATAAGTCCTTAGTGAAAGTCCGGTATGATGTTCCTAGCTTAATTCACAACTGACAACATACCCAGGGTGAAAACATGAAAACCTAATTTCAAGCTCAGCTAAATAACTGTTTTTTTGTTTTTAAATTTGTTTCATAAAGGCTCATATTTGATGATGGACAGTTGTTCCAGTTCCTTTTATCCAGAAATGCTTTTGTCTACTTTAATGAAAGACCACAAAGGCCCACAAAGGACGGTAAATAGGAAGACGGAATGACGTGCAAACCATATAGCTGAGAATGAGGAAACCAGTCCTTTCTCTTTTCTTTTCTGTCGTGGTTGCAGAAGTAGGTGGTGAGTTTTTACAGCTACTGCAGCTGTAAGAAAAAGAGCTGCAGTAACAGAATAAAAGGATATAGATGTATGATTTTTTTTTAAATATATATATATATACACATTTAATGCAGTACTGTTTAGTGCAATAGCAATTCAGGATGCCAAATGTTTTTTTACCAAACTGAATTTATGTGAAGTATTATGGAAATGCTGATTCAATCGGCACAAACAAAATAAAAAACAGCTGAAAAAAAACGTATCAGATATGTCACGCAAATAGAAATGCGCGCACACACACACAAACACACACACACACACACACACAGTAGATCGACACAATCAAATAAACCTGAGCACAATTTACGCCAGCTACAGAAGAAAGTCAAATGTTGGTGATAATATTCCCTGATGGAAATAAAGTCATGATATAAATGCTTTATTTCTCAAAAAATGGGTTTTTACAGTACAGCTAGAAAACTTTATGACTTACGTTTTTCAGAAGAACAGTTAATATTTCGTTAAAATATTAGATTTCATCAAACTATTTGCTGTTGAATAACAAAGGACCAAAGAGCCCTAACTTGTGGAACCTCAGGTGATTTTGGCTGCTGCAGATCTTACATTTCTCATGTTACAACCGCTGTACTTTATTTCCATTTTACATGACAGACCAACATAAAGTAGCATAACTGTGAACACTGTTACCCTGAAACCTGTAAATAGGTAAACAGAATTTGCCTGTCTATAATTTAATATAAAGTTCACTTCCAGCAGAACAACTAACCATACAGCCAGAGTGACAATGGAGAGTTTTAGATCAAAGTGTATTTATGAGTAACAATGGCTTCACGATTCAGTAAGGTCCAAACATATATCCAAATGACAATCTGTGGCACGGTTTGAAGAATAAAGTTTACAGGTGTTGTCAAATACCGATGTAGTAATGTTTCTAGATGGCCAGAGTTGATAGAAAACATAATCCTAAAGGTTTCCTGCAGGGAAACTGTAAGTAGACTGAAACTTATATTGGACTTTTTCAGTCATATTGATCAGTCAAAGCACTTTACACTAGGGCCACAGTCACGCAATCACACTCAAAAGCATTTATGCACCAATACACAGTGCCCATGGGCACTTTGAAGCATTGAGGCTGGAATCAAACCTGTACTCCTCCAATTTCAGGACAACTGCTGAGCCACAGTCGCCCCGGAAATAAAGTTCTGTACTTTTCTGTCTCAGAGAAGCTAAACACATATAGACCCAATAGTTTTCAGATTTCTATGAAACACTGTTGCTATCAAAGTCAAAATTATGCCCTATTTTGTGTTGATCTGCCACAAGATACTTTTGACAGATGCTTACTCATTCACATGAAAGATCTTTTAACAGGATAGAAACAATAAAGGAAGGAATCACTGTAAAATGACTAATCCCAAATAAAGAGCTGAGATTAGCATTGCTGAAGGGATTAGGTAGCATAAAGGTTAGCTTGGTGACACTGATTTGTGCTAATGCTATGGCTAGGTCTAAAACGGGTGACATTATACTCTTAGTTTACTACTGCTTTGACTCCTAAATAAGGATGTAAAAAAACAAAATAAAAAACAAGTTTCATATAGATGTCTTGTGTCTAAGTGTTTTAAAATATTTCAACCCAAAATACCAAAATGGTAAAACCGGGCTAGTGTTAGCTGCGCTTAACGGACCAAGTATCTCCAGAGCAAAAAGAAAAAAAAGAAGTGAATTTATCTTTCTGTTGTGGTCTTGTTTTCACACGAACAGCTAAAAGAATGAAATTACATCCGGGGTTGAAGCAGGAAATGAAGAAACAGCTCAAAATAAATGGGTAGGAAGTGAATGGGGAAAGGAAAAGAAAGGCTTGCAACAAAATACGAATATGGAAAATGAGAGGACGCTACAAAACGTCAGCAGTACGTTAGCTTCTGTCAAGACGTAGAAAAATGAACCGAGCAGGTGCAGTTTCGATGTCGACCTCTGACCTAAATGTGGCGGCAGAAGGGGGAAAATTGTAAAAACAAATCTGAAACCGAATTAGCATTCTGTACCAGAGCCCCTTTCCCCACCATTTCCTTCATGTTAGTGATTTTAGGAGAAAAAAAATAAAAGAAACAAAAAAAAAAAAAAACAGTTATTCAAATTCATGGGGTGTTAAGTGTTACTTTCCTCTGTGAGCTGACTAGAGAACGGCAGAATTGAGCCTTTCACTTATGTCTGAAGTCAGTTATCACAAGAGAAAACCACAAGGCTCAGGTTGTGCACCTCCACGCGTTAGCCCGGCGCTCGCATGTGTAGATGGGCTCATAATCATCAAATTGTTAATTTTTTTTAACCCCATGTCTGCCATCCTGTGCTAAAGTGGCTGATTTTCAGCCTCTTTTTTTTTTTTTTATTCTTCCTCCTCCAGTGAGTGGAAGCTCTGTCGCCTTTAAAACAACACGTGGGTGAAGTCATTTCACGAGAGCTGTGAGCTAAAAACAAAACCGAGAACTTAGCTCAGACGACCACAGGCGTTGCCAGGAAGGCTTTCAGCTCCACCCTCTAGATTCTCCCACACATAGAGCTTTGTTGAAGCACACCCTTCACTTTTACACACACACACACACAAGAAACACTAGAGAGGCCTCTCAACTCTGTTTTTTGCCCTTATTTGGCTACATCAGGTTTTTGCGCTAAACGGAAAGCGTCAAATCAGTAAACGAGGTGTGGAGTGCAGGTTTGAGTGAGAGAGATTTGTCTCATCAAATTTCATTTGTGCTTTTTCTGAAATGGACAACATAGAGAGGGGGAAGTAGGATTGTCAAAAAGTAGAATGGACATTATCAATAAAGCCGCAAACAGGCTCAAACCGATGTTTCATTAGGCTGACAACACTTCCTCTCTCCGGCAGACCAGAAAGCAGCTATAGAAGCGAGAGCAGCTCACCGAACCGAAGGCTTTCGATTCCTTTTAAAAGAAGCAAGGCCTCACCGGTGTGACCCAGTTCAATCGGGTTTTTCTGGAATACAATAGAATTGAAAAAAAGAAAATTCTGTTTCGTTCCTGGTAACATACAGGACCGTACAAATCAAAACTAAATCTTTTAAGAGTTTTAGGTCCAACTCATTTCCATTGTAGGCCATATAGAGATCATGGATAGCCCACTAGCAAAATGTTAAAATATTAATAAATATCTGTGTAAATAATAATAATAAATAATATGGGACACATTTTTTTAAATCGATGTAATATGGCAGTACACAGATAAAAAAACAGCTTTGTTTGATTGATAGAAAAATATTTAAGAATACAAGAGTATTTTTGGAGATTCTTTTTATGTTTTCCTCAAAATACTTCGAGGGCCACATAATAAGCTGAGGTGGGCCGGATTGGCCCCCCAAGCCTCGAGTTCGACATATTTTAGATTATGAAACGCTTCTTAAAATCTGAAAAATATAATTTGGGGAAATACAAGAACAGTTTTCAATGATGATTGTATACATGGAGCTACCAAAAGCAACCTGGTGCTAGAAAGTTTCAGATACATCAATGTTTAAGTGGTTTCTTGACTCTACAGGAGTCAGTCTGCACTGACCGGATTCAGGTGGTTAGTAGTAAAGCTGAACTCAGTTTTACAAAAACAAACAAAGAAAAAAAATGTGGCTACTCACTATTAAGCTGTGATCTCATAAAGGAAGTGATTACTTTGGATATATTTTTATATATGTAAATGAAAAAAGATGTTTAAAAATCGCTTTTTTTATTTATTTACCAAGGTTATACCTGTGTGCTATTAAAATTTGTTTCACAATCTGAAAGACGTAATTATGACTAGATAAAAAACAAAACAAAAAATCATTATGTAAATGTAAAAAAACAAAACAAAAAGAAAAACAAGAGATAAAGCCAAACAAATTAACTGGGTCTCTTGAGAGTTACCATGGAGACAGAGGTTCAGAGGTCAGACTTTAGCAGAGCCAAAGCTGGATTTTCTGTTTTGATGTTTTTTTCTTTGCAGTTTTTAAATAAGTGTACTACTGCGTTACTAAGGACAAGAACTTTCTCCAGCATGAAGTTGAGGTTGGGACAGTAAACAGGTGCAAAATCCTTCGAAGATAAATTAACCTGTTAGCACTGCATCATATTCCCTCAGTCAGCAGGTAATTTAAGCATGTTTGTTCTGTTAAAAAAACAAAAAAAACAAACCTAAAATATTTCTAGAAATAACCGTCCATTTTCCCTGAAGAACAGGATTTATTCTGCCACCACATGATATAAAGTTTCAAGCATACAAGGAGAGAAATCTTTGGAGAAAACGATTTACAAAAATCCTTCTGGATTGTTCTCGCTTACCCAAATCCATCTTATTCACAACAAAACAATAAAAGCAGCTCCTTCTCCTCTGAGCTTCCGCGTAGCTTTAGGGACAACTAAAAAAGCAGCTGGTGGGCTGATCCCAGGGCCTGCGAAGGAAGAGAAGGTTGGAGTAAATCAGAGGTCATTTAGTCACTAATTAGCCAACATTGAGAGGACATGAAGGGTGATGTGTGCTCACGTCTGTGTGCGCTAGCTAAAGCACGGGCAGCAGCATTGGGAACAAGATAAAGATACAAAATGGACGCTTGACTGACGCCAGCTTTATGTGTATTCCTGTAGTTGAGATAAATGTGTTATCCTGTCTTCAGGTAGAATAATAATAATCCGCTGGGAAAACATTCCAGAAAAGCTTTTGCAACACTTACTTACCTGATCTGTTTGTCAAATTGACTCCCAAATTTCAGACATGCTGTTTGGCGAATGACAACAGAAAAGCAGGATGTGTGAGGCACTATTAGGCCAGAATGAGATAACAGGTTTCGCTTTTACTGAAGCTAAAAAAAAAAAGCAAAAAAGCAAACTCAAAGCCATCCAAGCTCTGAGTCAATGCAATTTAAAAAGGGTTGGATGGAGCATGGATTATTAGAGGCAGGTCAATCTGGTAATCGTCACTTCTCTTCAGCTCACCTTGCAATAATTTAAGTCTAGGAACTGTTTTCTGACAGAATCCTGCTGCCTTTTCTTCTACATTAATCCACTATTTCAAAGAGTTCTCAATGTACTGTACTCTAACAAGGTTCCCCGGGCCTGAACCACAGATCCACCACCGTAGTTAGCAGTGGGGATGATGTCTCTCTCCATCTGTTGATCGAAGCCGAACCCACCAGGAGTGTTTGTTGCCAGTCTCAGACTCACGGTGTCTATGTTCTCAGGTTTTTTGTCCACTCATGGAGCTCTCAAGAAGCCACTCTGCTGCAGTTCTCCAACGCCGAGCTTTTAAGAACTTCTTTCCTCCACTACCTAACCTCCTTTCTATGTCTGTGGGTAAAAATATGAGGTCTTTAACTTGCCTAGCGACAGGCGGCCTCTATCGCCTCATACATACCCAAAGGAAAACAGAAAGACGGGTTAATAATTTGAATTCTTAGAGACTCTGATCCCTTAGTTGAGTCTAAATGGATTGTTAGGGAGTACCAATGACTGTGCCACAGGTTATTTCTTTGATGATAAGATTTTATTTTTTTAAAATCTGGAACCTTTCTCTTACTGACTAATGCTAATTTTTCCCAACTACAATAAAATTCACACGTCAATAAGTGGCCAGTACTGTATACACATCTCTCCGTTTCCGAGCAGATCAGTTTCAGTTCAGTGTACATCTCCTAGATCCAGGAGGGACCCGGGTGGTTCGGCGGTGTCGACACCCAGCTGCAGCTTTCTGGGGGTTGGGAGCAGGGAGTGGAAATGGCTGACGGCCTAGATAAGGTCTATCTGGAGAGGCAGCCTTGGGTTGGGAAATCATCGCTCCGCTGGTTACAGGAGGAGATGGGATAACTTCCTAAACGGCAAATCTATGGATGACTGAACACAGACAAGACATGTTCCCCATGAAACCGGCGCGTTCTTCCCTCACAAAGACCGCAGAGAAGTTTTCGCGCTACCATCACAAACTCCACGAATTTTATGGGCATTTTTAGGTGGAAGGCAAATACAAAGTAGAGCGAGGTTGCGAATTGGAGGGAATATTTTGGGTTTTCAAAATTAAAAATCTGAAAATTTGTTGCATTTCTTGCTGTTCTCTAACAAACCTCTCCAGAGAGGAGCTGGATTAATACTGAGATTACATTTGAGGTTTTAATAAAAGGTTGCGATGTTGCATCAGGAAGCCTCAACTTTGTTTACTAATTAGATGACTTTCTGAAGACAATTTGCTGTATTGCAGTTTGTTCAAGATGTCAGATTAAAGGGGATGAAAACAAATAACATTATGATAAAGTGGGTTTCATCTACTATTTAGAGAGCTTCTAAAAGCAAAGAGCTCTCTAAATTGGTAGAGAGCTAAAGTTGCTCTCTGTCCAAATTTCCTTTTACTTTGAATTTCCACACAACTTTGTTTGGATCCAGCCTCTAAAGTCCCAGCATAATTCATTAATGATTCTGGTTGATGTTATAAAATGTAAAGTACAAAAATGACAATAAATTTTTGTATTGTTGGTATGAATTATTAGACCCAGCAAAATGTGTGACTATAAAAGACTGAACTACGATGTGCATTTTATAAATTCTGCAATAAAACCTGTTTTTTATCAACACTTTTTATTTTATTTTGCAATCTGCAGATGTTTTATTACAGAAGCTGCTGGCTGGCTTTTATTAATAAAACATCTGTTTTATTTTCAGCTTTATTTTTAATGTTTGGCCAGCATCTTTATTTTGTGGGATAAACATTTTAACAGCTAAAGTAAAAAAAAAAAAAAAAAAAGATACATTACTTTTGTTAACTCCATGAACTGAAGAATGAGAGAAACAGTTTCCTTTAGCTGAAGCTAACCGCTAGCTTAACTTAGCCTTGAAAGCTAGTTACTTTCTAGCTAACTACTATTGTTTGAAAAGTAGTTACAAGATAAGTTTATTAAATCTCTGGGCGGTTCGCTTCAGAATATTCAAGCAAAGTCATAATTTACTTCAATCACAGATATTTCTATGCCTTTATTTTTCATATTATTTCCACTTACCGTATCTTTCTGTTCTAGTTCTGAAAGTGCGGCAATAGTGTTTTCAGATAGATGCAACATCACAACCTTTTATTTAAACCTCAAAACGTAGTTCTGTGCCAACCAAAAGGTCAATCCACCGTGACCCTGCAGTCATGAACGTTGCTCCAGTTCTTATTAATCAAATACTGTTTCCTCATGCATAACTTATCACAGAAAAATGAATGGCTGGATTCTTACATGCTTTTCATTTATTGTGAAACCCAAACTCTGGGTTTGGAAAACTAGCAATAAGAAGGGGGGAAAAAAAAAGATATGAAAGAGTTGCCAGGAGAAGTGAGAATAAGTAAAAAATATTGCAGAAGCAGCACAGAAGAAAAAAGTGTATGGTATAGATTGTGAAGCAGAAATACACACAACTAAAGAGTTTTTCCTGTTAACCATTGCAAAACAGCTGAAAGACTTAGAGTAATGTCTTGCCCAATAAAGCTGCTCAGGGTTATTTCTGTTGAGCTGAGAAAGAGGCCAGTTTTCTTTACTCTGCATATTAAGATGACCTAGATTAGATAGTAAACTGTCAGAGGATGAAGAAGAAAAGGGAAAAACTGCCATTACCGTGACATACAGAAGTTTGAACTCTGGTTAGTGGAGGATATAAGAAGCATGCTTTTTTTATTTTGTCATTTTACAAGTAAAAATAGCAAAGGGATCCATCTTATCGCAGCAACGTTTTTACATGTAGGCTTTAAGTAGGTGGTTACTGTTGTAACATTAATGCAGTTCATTCTGGTGAAATGTGACTGCAGCACTGTCAGAGTAAGAATGGACTGATGGGAGACGCTCGCAGCCAGACGACCTCATTCAGAAACGACCCGGCTTCATCGTTTACAAAGAACATCTGAAACTTTAAGATCAACTTGATCTATTTTCATTCATTTAAAACCGGAAACCAACACTTCGTATTTGCTGTTATCAGCCATTTTGATTTGTAATATAGAGATGTCAGACCAACGTCAACAAATTCAGAGTAGTTTTCAGGTAAACTTGTTTCATTGAATAACACTGGCTAAGCTAATATTAGGTGTTTAATTATTCAATCCACCTGTTTTGGTAGTCAATTTTAAAATCAAAATTGTAGAAAATTACACCAAACAATCATTAGTTCATTTGGTGTAATTAGTTAGTTCATTAGTTCATCTCTTCACTTAAAAAAATTCAAATTTTTGAGTCCGGTTGGAACATGTGGCCCTTCAGTCCCTTCAGAAAGGGAGGTGATACATTTTATAAGTTCTGTGTGAAGACTGCCTCATCAGCAAAAGAAAATAATTTTGTTGGAAAATTATATGACAAATTACCAACATGGAAACACTGAGCAACTCAGAACAAAGACAGAGTTGCTCTAATGAAATGCTCATTTTCAAGTGAACAAATGTTAAAGATTATCATCTCCTCACAGGAAACGCTCCGGCAGCCCTAACTGCAGCATCTCACTCTTCAGATGTTCTGACGGGTCTCATGACCCGTCGGGTCTCGTAATGTTAAATATATGTGGCACACGTGGAGCAGGGAGTCATAAACTTGCACTTTTAACGTTAACATACATCGGTGACTCGCTCACATCTCCACCTGTGAGGAGAAATGGAGAGTCGCAGTGTGTGGTAATCAGTTTCCACTTTGTTCAGAAACAATTGCAAAACTTCAGGCTGAGAATCAGACAGCAAGACCTGAGTGATAAACCAAACATCAGCGGGAAAAAAAAAAATAAGCGACTTCACTTATTATTTAATTTAGGATGACTTGGAAATGTTCTAGAGGAGGCAGTTTTCTTTTTTTTTTCTTTTTCAAAAAAGAACAAACAAAAAACAGCGTCTGCAAAGAGAGGGCCGGAAGAGCAGAAAGAGAGCGCCTGTGACTGTTAAACCTCTTCCTGTGGTTGCATCACGTGGCGGTGGAGGGTTCAAAAGGAGAGAGCTTCTTCTTCTTCATCCACTCCTTGGACAGACAAGAAGACACCTGCGAGGTCGGAGGCGTGGGGGAAACCGTCGATTTGAGCGCAGACCGAAAAAACTAACAAAAAAGCAGAGTGAGGTAAAGTATGAAAGATGATGCTGTTTTTCCATTTATTAATTTAATCTTGGTTAATGGAAGAGGGGATTTTATCTGCCAACTGAGTTTTTTTTTTATTTATTTTGCTTTATTTCTTCTAAAAGTGTTTTGTATTTTTTTCCAATATATGATTCTGATTTGACTTTTAACAAAGCTAATTTTTTATTTTTTTATTTTTTTTACTAAAAGCATTTCAGACGGAAACGGTTTGCTTTGATACGTTTGTATTTCACAGCTAAATGTATCCGCATGATCTATGAAGTTAGCTTACTTTCAAGGCAGTGAGCTGATATTTGGAGCCTGTTTTAACCCCACTTTAACTTCTACAGACCAGCTCAGACAGAAAAGCTTACTCATGCCTTACAAAATGGCTTCCTTGAGATAGCGCTTCCTCCGATGGTTTGCTTCTGATATTTGCTTTAAAACGGCTGTAAATCAGAAAAACGCCGGGCGGGGATCCTTAGGCTGATGGATTTTTTTATTTTTAACCACGTCTTCTCTGCCTTTTCTGCAGTTTGAGACGTTGGCAGCCTCATTTGCATTCGAACCAGTTTTCTGTAGCAGTAGGCGACGCATGTGAACGTTTTAAAACAAATCAGGAAGTGAGCGCCTTCTGGTTGCGCACTGAAGCAGTTGGAGCCGTAAGGTTTCAGGCTGGCAGACTTCAGACGTTGGGGGAGGGAGGGAGGTCGGTTTGCAGCTGCGCGAGCGGCTACAGGTGCAGAAGAAGAAGAAGGAAGTGGAAGTGGACCGAAGACCGGAGAGGATCGCTTGGATGTACAGTGCAGTCATCCATAAAGTAGAAAGCACTACTAAACTCCTCGCCAAAGTGTAGTGTTTCCTACTTTATGGATGAGTGTACTGTTGGCTTCAGGGAGAGCCGAGGGGCCGCCGGCGTCACGCAGGAAGTCGGCGAAAGAAAAGAGGAAGCTGCTTCGTCTCGCGGGGCCACACGTTACCCAGAGTGTCGCGGCAAGTCGGTTCACATGGGCAGAGTGTGGCGCCGAGCGGAGCTAGCTCCTCTTTGTTCTCTCCATTTGTCACCTGTTTGGAAACAAAACACGTGCATGATAAATGATATGCAATCTGTACGCTGCAAAATAATAAAGATGAACTGAAAAATAAGTCCTGTGTCACGTGTTTCTTTTTTTTTTTGCGTGTTTTTCAAACAACACTAGCTTTTTTTTTTTTTTCTGCGAAAATATACATATTTTATTTCAGTAAAAAAAAAGATCCATATTGAAAGAATTCACCACACTTTCAAGTCAAGAAGTCCTTAGTGTACTACAGTTTTAGGTAATAGTCCGCCAACAACACTGCTTGGACATGCAAAAAACAAAAAACAAAAACAAGAAAAGAAAAAAAAGAACAAAATAACATCTGAAAAATTCTCAAAATATATACAGATAAGCTTCCAGAAAGTGTAGTAAAAAGAATAATAATAATAATTATTATAATAATATATAAAAAGGTTCATCTTACAGTGGTTTCAAACAATGAATGTAGATAAGGAGAGACAGAAAGATTTTCTGCGATGTATGAAAATAATGAAATTATAACGCGTATCCCACCGGTTCGTTACAGTATATATACACACACACACACACACACAGCTTCGTTCCCGCAGAGGCGTCGACACAGCAGACATGTCTGCCTAAAACTGAAATGTGAGAGCAACGAAAATAAGGCCGAACATGGGTAGAACATGCATGCGAACATCCTGTAAACAACATATTAAGACTAAACAAGGTCTTCATGTAAGGCTAGAAATGATAATCTGAGCTACAAAAAAAACAAACAAACCCAAAAACTTTATCTACATGGGTCTCAGTCGGAGCCAGTCAGCAGAGGAGCCTCTCGTGTTGCTAGGCAGCAGACGAGAGGACCAGACTGGCGCGTTAAAGGCCGTTTAACACATTACAACTATCAGCTGTACATTTCGGCAACTTTCGGGAGCGTTCAACCCCTTGTTAAAACACAAAAGAAGAAAGTGAAGAGGAAGAAGAAGAAGAAGAAGAAGAAAGCCCCTACAAACAAACGAAAAGCATTCAGTACTGCCTCTGGCTTGCATCTATCCCGGCTATTCAATGTCTAACGTGTCTTTGACGACCCGCTTTCTGGTTTTGCTCTTGGCATCGTCATGCTCCCTTTACGAAACCAGGAGAAATTGAAACATTCACAGAGCGAACCCTTAAAAAAAAAAAAAAAAAAAAAACAGTCGGGAGAAGCATGCTGCTGGGAATATTCCGTCTCTCTCGTAAAAAAGCGAAGCACCTAACGTTTTGGCATATTCTGCAGCTTTACGACAGCCAGAATGAACAGGTGAGAAACCTGAGGAGCCGCCTGGCAGCCCTGCGCAGGAGAGACGGAGGGGAGAAAATCAGAGTGAGCGTCGCAGGTGGGGAATAGTTAAAAAAAAAGAAAAGAAGGGGGCCTGCTCTGCACTCAAAATAAACTCTTCAATTACAGCTTTACTTTAATAAAGCTGCAATAAGCCCTACATAAACAACACAACGCGGTTCTAACTCTCTAACACGGCATTATGTATTGCTAAAGTCAAGCTAGTCAGCACTGCTAACCACACTGCATATGCTAATCATAAACATTTACGTTGCAACACTGCAGGCCGGAGGTGACAGTAGAAACTTATTGCGGAGTCTCACAGTACAGCAACACCACAAGCCTTCGGTGCAAACGCTCTGCTTCAATGCAGATCCAGGAAGTGATGTTCCTGCAGGCTAACATTTAAGAAAAAAAAAAAAAAGCATGCTACATTCAAATAAGAATGAATCTCTAACATCTGACATGTTTGGAGAGGAGTTAAACCTTAACAAACTAACGACAGGGTGTAAAACTGAGATGTTAAGCAAATAGGATGACAGATGAGTCGGTGTGCATTAGTGGATTGAAGGTAGGAAGCGTCAGTAGTAGCTCTGGTTTCCTCCGCATCTGTTAGACTGTGATAGTAGAGAAAACTTGGTTTATCTTTCTCTAGAAATTGGTTCTCTTACCTTCTCTCAGTTCATTTAAAGCACACTGGAGATTTTAGTGGTAACTGACTGCTAGTTTGTAGTAATAATCAACAGATGCTTGATGTCTGGATGCTGCAGATCTGCCTATTCAGGCCATCTGGATTTCTTTTTTGTGCGTGAGAAAGGCATCTCTGCTATGGATTTCATTTATAGACACAAGCAAATGTCCCCCCCCTCTCTAAAAAAAATTATATATATATTTAGATTTTATTGCAGTGACCTCACAATGAAAAGTTTTAAAATGAGTAAATACCAATTGGTTGTTTTTTTTTGTGATTGTCCCACTGTCACAAACACATGCAGAGACTGATAAGCTACCAGAAGCCTGGGCATCATAAACATTTTGAGATTATTTTATTTAAAAATCGGGTGAGAACATACGGGCAACACAGAGGTAAAGGACTCAAATTAAAACTTGGATTTCCATATTTTTTTGTGAGAATGTGCCACTGCAATAAAAGCTGAATTTATTTGAAGACTTTTGGTACCTGCAGGGTTTGAATATATGTCTACATCTGTACCCACGTTCATAGACAGAATCTAGAGGCTGATGATGAACCTAACTCCAACTGAAACCAAACAACTATTTCATCTTGTGGGACTCGGCCACGTTGACCCAATAATCCCCATGTTGGCTACTAACACAACCATTCTAGGGAAACAAATGAAGCAGTGACATGCTTTCACATTCATTCAACCTCAACAATCAGAAGAGCCCTGCTGCCTATGACAGCTCTAAGCTCACCAGTTAGCTTCACGCGCAGCTAGCAATTACAAATAAATACGATTTTGTACAAAGTAACATAGAGGGAGAACAGAGATAATATAACTCCACCCCATCAGGGTGGATAGTGCATTTATAAACAGCCGCAACAGAAAAAAAGAGCAAAATTGCTGCTTCTTTCTGTTGGCTTCAGATAAATAAGGTGGCCCCAGCAGAGGAGCGCTAAAGCTAACGCCGACCCGGCCGTTGGGAGTCTTCTAATCGACACTGCTCAGCATTAAATAGGTCTAAATCATTCTTACGTGTTGGTATGTTATTGCTGCGTCGTTTAACTGCGACAAGTTGATAAAGCGCAAGAATTTAGAATAAATGTTTGGGAAGTTTGCTCAGCTCAACATGCACGCGTAACATGCTGCAAGCGGATATTCTGTGTTGCAGAGTGCTCTATGTTTACTCGCTGGTCTAAGGCAAAAGTTTAATTACTGATGGTTAACGCATCAGTTAGTCGCGAACAGCATTGATTACCGCATGAGACTTAACAGTACAGACAGAGAAAAGTGCTTTAAACGTGATACGAGGGTTCCGAGTCTCATTCTTTCTTGCTGGATCCCAGCTTCTTGAGCAGTTTCTTGCCTTTGGAGAAAAAGCCTTTCTTCTTCTTGGCCTGCACGGCCGACGCTGAGGGAGCTGGGGTGTCCAGAGGAGAGGAGCGGACCTCCGCTGCAGCTGGATCGGGAGCAGGGGTCAGGTCGGGGGTCGGACTCGCGGCGGCTTCCAGCTGCAGATCTGGCGGCTCCTTCCTGTTCGGGATCGAAGGTTCAGCTGGGAGACAAAAAGCCCCTTCTAGCGCGGATGGGACCAAATCTTGTGGCTCTGAAGAGGAGGTGCAAGTATCCTAGCAGAGATAAAGCCAAGCTTTAGATGATGAGATGTATATTGTAAACTGTCTTTCTGACTGTTTGTACTGTACGTCTGGAGGGAGTAAAGTTTAAAAGGAAAGGTTTTTTACGTGTGTTTCAACAGGACAGGTATAGATAAATACAGATAGATATAGATGTAAAGCGAGGCAGAAATAGATAGAAGGCAAGAAGCGAGGTAAACATAGATAGAGAGAGAAAGAGAAAGATGAGAGACTGAGAGAGATATTTGCAGAGAGCTAGAGAGGGAGACACTTTATTTATCCCAGGGGTAATCAGCGTTGGTGGAGGATGTGAGGAACTACAGAGGAGGTGCCGACCAACTGAAGACACTTACGATCAAGTCTCAAAGTGTACAGATCGTTTTTGCTTCTGCAAGAGGCCATGCAGGACAGAGGAGATGCAACAGGCAAAAATCAGACAGAGCAGAAAACAAAAGCACAAAGTAATCATGCACTTTCACGGCGTAAATAAGAGAAGGCAATTTTTCATGTGGCAGATTTGAAAAGATGGCAATAAAAATGAAATCTTCACTAATGTGCAGAGGGACTGAGGTACCTGTAATTCTTTCCTGGGTTCTGGAGCCGGTTGGGTACTGACCGGTTCTGGAGGAGGAGGTTCTTCTGGGAAGGCTTGCAGGAAGTTGGAGGGCACCAAGCCTCTGTGTCCGTTCAACTCTCCCTGAAAGATTCGATGACATGGATTCTCTCAAAAAGCTAGACTTCAATGTTTTTCGCTGTTCATTTTTATGACGAGGCTGAACGACATCAGGGAAATATTTAATGGTGATTTTAATAGACAATATTAATTACCAATAACCCAAATACTTCTGACGCTTTTCCTTCTCTACTATTATAGCAAAATTCTCCATGAGCTGCAGCATCTCTGACTGAAACAATGCGCACAGAAATATTCCCATGACGATTACAATCTGATGCTGTTTTTTGAATTGACAGATATGTAAATTCAGCTTTTCTGATTCCATAAAGTAACTAGGTAGACTAACAAAAAGTTAATTTAACTATAAAATTGTTGTATTTATGAATATTACAGCTAAAGCGGAACTATTGCACATTTTCTTTTGCACAAATGCTTACACAATCCTCTTAGCTGTTGTACAACGTCCTTCCTTTTGCATTTTCTTTTTAATTTGCAACGACAGGCTCTAGAGGAGCTAAAGTTGACAAGTTAACAAGAGACACCTCCCAAAGTTCGGAGTTTTGAAACTTACGTAGAAAAAACCGTCTTCGTCCATGTCACCAAACACGTGTATGATGTCTCCTGCGCTGAAAGTCAGCTCGGCCTGAAGAGAAAATTTCACAGAGAGGGTTCGCCGTTACTGAATGTTTTAGACGCGTGGCATGGAAAGCAGCTGCTCACGCGCGGGTCGAACCTCTATGTCGGTGTTGGGGGAGCTCTCTCGCGGATCGTAGTCAAAGACGGCGACCATCCTTCGAGCCCCGGAGGCCGGTTTCCCTGCGGTTGCTGGAGCAGCGCTGTGGCTGGGATCTGCAGGCCACAAGGTTCAATCAGAGCCGTTTATTGAAGAGAATCAGGCAAAATGTTTGTCAGCCCGCAAACACACAGCTCTGTTTGTTCATGTCGGACTCTCAGCATCATGCTACGCTGAGGAAAATCCACCCCACTGCACAATTCACAACAGGAAGAAACAAGAAATTAGTCATCTGTGTTAGAATTTTCTACATCTACGACGAAGTCAAATCGACCATTTGTCAGGCGATGAATATGGACACAAGCAGAAACGGTGGCAGATTTAAGCATGCCACTTGAACTGGGAACTGAAAGGAAGAGATAGGAAGAATTAGTTGACATTAAGGACCAGTTGGCCATTCATCCGTGCCTGTCTTTGCAGGTTTGTGGAGGGCAGAGGTCATTGGGTGAGAGGTGCAGTAAACCCTTCTCAGGTCGCCAGTCTTTACTAAGGTTTCTGCAGGTTTTACCAACTAAACTTTAAGACATCTTAAGACCATTTTGAGAACTTTATGAAAACTGAAATTTCTGTAATCTTCTGTATCCCTTGGCAGCAGCTTTGGACTTCTCACGTGGCCTACAACCTTAACTCCCATAGGGCCAAGCTTCGTTGCACAGAATACATGTAGCACTGTGTGGGTTGGCATCAGAATCGAGTCAGTGGCGAAGGCGAACTTTGTCCAGCCAACTGCTGACAGATTTATAGTTACCCATGATAGAAGCAAAAGACCTAGCTAGCTAGCTAGCAAGTATTAGCAGACCTAACCCCCTAGGGACACAGAATCCAGTGAGTGATGAGGTCTTCTCACAACACAAACATTTGTCTGTTACAAAAGAAAGTCTACTTAGAAAAAATCCATATAACCACGACAAAATTAAAGTCATAATTAACTTACATTTTCTTTAATGAACATAAGACCGTTCAAGGCCTTGATTTGAAATTTATGAATTTAAAACTTTTTAAGGATACTTGGACACTGTGATTACCAGACTAATTAACCTAGCCCTTCTTTTGGAGGAACCCAGAGAACCCAGAGAGAACTCAGGCAGGCAAACTCCAAGCAGAAAAACCCCAGGCTGGCATTCAAACCTGCTACTAACTGCTTCACCGAGCAGCTGAAAACTGCTGTAGTCAAAACATGCTTTTGTGTTTTCTGAATGTCACAATCAGGCAGCCTATAAAAAAAATGGGCAAATCTGAGCTTTGCATTTTAAGCTGCTAAAATAGTGACATTACACTAAGCACAAAATGTTAAAAAACAAAACAAAAAAAAACAACAACCGCAGGTAAAGCATGCAGCGCACACTGAGCCGTCTCATCATGCAGGCACACCGGCGCTGACGACAAACCTTGACTGGAGGAGTCTATGCTCTCCTCCCAGAGCGCTGCAGACTCCACTGGAAAAACATGAGGTGAGGGGGGAGAAAACATTAGTAACACTGCACAATCATTTTGAGGGACTGAGTGAGATTGGTGCGGTTTGAAGTCACACCAGCTTCACACTGAGAGTTAAAGGACACAAGCAGCCAAATGCTTGGTTGAGTGCTATTGACTTCTCTTTGGTCACAGCCGTTTAACTCACATTCTGGTTCAGTCATGGGTTGTTATGTGACAGACTGACACTAAAACGTGCAGAATCTGCAAAGTGGAAGGAAAAGGATACTTAAGGATATTTTCATATTCTTTTACAAATAAATATCAGAAAATTGTGGAATGTATCCGTACACAGATCCTCTGAATTTCACAGGATTTACGGTATTTACAGCTTCAGGTCTTTGGGTTATTTCTCCATCAGCCTTGCGCTTCTCAAGACTGACATTTTGCCCCCATTCTTCCTTCCAGGTAGTTCAAGTTCTCTCTGTTTGGATGGAGTGGAAGCAGCAGGGCTCACCATGGATTCTCTATTGGATTTAGGCCTGGACTTTGAATATGCCATTTAGTGCATCACTGGCTTCCTGCAGCTCAGAGAATAGACTTTAAAATACTGTTGACGGTTTATAAATCACTGAACGGTTTAGTACCGAAATACATTAAATATCTGCTGCTGTTGTAGCAACCATTCAGACCACTCAGGTCTTCTGGTTCTGGTTCTGAATTGCCAGAACCAAACATGGAGAAGCAGTATTCAGCTTCTATGCAGCAGAAATCTGGAACAAACCTCTAGAAAACGGTAAAGCTGCTGAAACACTGAGTTCCTTTAAGCCCACCCATTTAGTTTGCTCTTGATTTCTAATAACTAGTTAATTGATCTATACATTTGATGTACAGTTTCTGATTATCTTGATTAAGGAATTTGACAAATTAATGCTTATATTGCTGTTTATTAATTGGTTGCCGCATGATGTTTTTTTATGATAAGTGCCTTCCTGCTGACATGTCCTAAACAAATAAACGCGAATTGCTGCGCACAGAATAGCATCTCCACATCATGACGCTGCCACCTCCATGCTCATAGTGAGCAACTGCTTTGTGTCGGTCCATCACATAAAATCCCGACAGACACAGAAGTTTGATTCTGCTGTGACAGACAGCCAGTGCGTATACTTTTTTGTGCTGTCGTAGACGGCGTGATGGAATCGTGTTGTGCTACATGCTACGTTGTCTGTGTGAAGCTGGCCACAAAAGATGTGAGAGTGGGTTGACACAAAGTTATGGGTGGAGAACACAGAGCACAAATGTTTGAATCAGTGATAATGAAATTGATTTACAGCAGAGGAGCAGGACAATTGAAATGTTCTGGGGGCTTACTGGTTAATAAGCAACACCATGTGACATCCTGTGTCAGTCAAATTACATGACTGAGAAAATAAATCAGCAACCAAAACAGTGGAGCTCTAGATGCTGAGTATAATAATATATGCCCTAAATGTTGGGAAGATGCATGATTTTTATGGCCATTTCAGACATTTTTTTTTCCTTTTTTTTTTTAATTCCTTGCAGCGGCTGAATGATAATCAGCAACTGAAGGAAATGAGACAAATGTGAAGAAGACAGAAGGAAGCAAACCAGAGAGAGAAGAAGAAAGAAGAGGTGGAAGCCGCAATCTGCAGCGAGACACACCTTTCTTGGATCGTCTCGGTTTCGGCGGTGGAACAGGGCGACGCGGAAGCTGTGCATATGTGCGAGTGCCTTAATGAAGTTTTAGAGGCCAGAAACAATAATAAAAAAAATGAAATAATAACAATAATAATAATAAAACAAAACAGGAAAGACAGATATTTTAAAAGAGCAGCCCAGACAAAGCTGACGATGAGAAGCCAGCGAAGAGCCATGTAGACGGTGACAAACAGCAGAACACAGCAGTGAGAACAAGTGGAAGTGAAAAGGTTAAAAAAAATCATCTGCAAGTACGGCTCTGGGTAGAAAGCAGGAAACAGAAGCAAAGTGTTAGCTTGATTTGTGCTGGTTTTCTTTCCACTATTCACCACAGACAAACACTGACTCATTTTACTTTTCACAAGCCTGCAGAAACAGGGAACATAGATTTTG